>NC_048221.1:59593235-59636471 GCF_002007445.2 Ailuropoda melanoleuca | reverse complement strand
AGTCCATAGTCTCTCATGGTTCATTCCCCCTTCTGTTTACCTCCGCTTCATTCTTCCCTTCCTTCTCCTACAGATCTCCCTGCTATTCCTCATGTTCCATAAATGAGTGAAACCATATGATAATTGTCTTTCTCTGCTTGACTTATTTCACTTAGCATTACCTCCTCCAGTCCCATCCATGTTGCAGCAAATGTCGAGAAATTGTTCGATGGCTGAGTAATATTCTATTGTATATATGGACCACATCTTCTTAATCCAGTCATCTGTTGAAGGGCATTTGGCCCCTTCCACGATTTAGCTATTGTGGACAATGCTGCTATGAACATTGGGGTGCATATGGCCCTTCTCTTCACTACGTCTGTATCTTTGGGGTAAATACCCAGTAGTGCAATGGCTGGGTCATAGGGTAGCTCAATTTTTAACTTTTTAAGGGAACTCCACACTGTTTTCCAAAGTGGCTGTACCAACTTGCATTCCCACCAACAATGTAGGAGGGAATCCCCTTTCTCCACATCCTCTCCAACAATTGTTGTTTCTTGCCTTGTCAATTTTTGCCATTCTAACTGGCGTAAGGTGGTATCTTAGTGTGGTTTTGATTTGAATTTCCGGATGGCTAATGATTTTGAACATTTTTTCATGTCTCTGCTAGCCATTTGTATGTCTTCATTGGAAAAGTGTCTGTTCATATCTTCTGCCCATTTTATGATTTGTTTATTTGTTTCTTATGTATTGAGTTTGAGAAGTTCTTTGTAGATCTTGGATACCAGTCTTTTATCTGTAGTGTCATTGCAAATATCTTCTCCCATTCGTGGGCTGCCTCTTAGTTTTTTTGACTGTTTCCTTGGCTGTGCAGAAGTTTTTATCTTGATGAAGTCCCACAAGTTCATTTTTATTTATATTCCAGTTAGTTAACATGTAGTATATTATTAGTTTCAGGGGTAGAATTTAGTGATTCATCAATTGCATGTAACACCCAATGCTCATTACATTAAGTGCCCTCCTTAATGCCCATCACCCAGTTACCCCATCCCCCCATCCAACTTCTCTCCAACAACCCTGTTTTTTCCCTGTAGTAAGAGTCTCTTACTGTTTTCCACCTTTTCTGTCTTTACGTTATTTTATTTTTTCCTTCCCTTATGGTCATCAGTTTTATTTCTTAAATTCCACATGTGAGTGAAATCATATGGTATTTGACTTTTTCTGAATGACTTATTTTGCTTAACATAATACCCTCTAGTTCCATCCATGTTGCTGTAAATGGCAAGATTTCATTCTTTTTGATGGTTGAGTAATATTCCATTGAATATATATACCATGTCTTCTTTATCCATTCATCTGCCCATGGACATCTGGGATCTTTCCATATTTTGGCTATTGTGGACGTTTCTCCTATAAACATTGGGATGCATGTGTTGCTTCAAATGACTAGTTTTGTATCTTTAGGATAAATACCTTGTCATGCAATTTCTGGGTCATAGGGTAGTTCTAATTTTAAGTTTTTGAGTAACCTCCATACTATTTTCCAGAGTGGCTGCACCAGTTTACATTCCCACCGACAGTGTAAGAGGGTTACCCTTTCCCACATCCTTGCCAACACCTGTTGTTTCCTGAGTTGTTAATTATAGCCATTTTGAATGGTATGAGGTGCTATCTCAGTGTGGTTTTGATTTTACATATCTTCAAATTTACTAATTCTTCTGCCAGTTCAAAGCTACTCTTAAGGCCCCCTAGTAAATTTTTCATTGCAATTATTTCACTGTTCAATTCTAAAGCTTTCATTTGGTTCCTTTTTTATCCCCTCTCTCCCTTTATTAATATTTACTCTTTGATATGTTAGACAGGACGTGACACAATCATCAGGGAAAATATGATAGAGTGAAGTTTTCATCGGTGTTTAGTTATGGAAAAAATCCAGTGACATCTAAAAGGCAAAATCTGTACCTTATTGATTCCATGTTGTGGAGTCAAATCTTACAAAAGTAATCCAGGCAGTCAGATGGCTTGGTCCAGTCCATGAGAATTAACTGGAGTCTATAGACAGACCCAGGTGGTCAGTGATTTCCCCATATAATATGTAACTTTCTGTGTGTTTGTATACATGTTCATCTTTCCAATGAGAGAGTTTATGACTTGTATAATATGCAACTTAGAGAGATCAATGATTCATTCAATAGTCAGTCCCTACTCTGTGCCATGCTAATGCTAGATGTTGTTGTATCAATTAAGTATTTGGGGGTAAAATAAAAATTCCCAGACCTATTGGCTTAAAACAATAAGATTTTATTTTTCTTCATGAATCTATGGATCATCTGGATGGTACTGATTTGTGCCAGGTTTGGTTGGTCATAGAAGGGCTTGCTCATGCATTCATGGACAGCTGAGGAGTCATCTAAGAACTGGCAGATCTAGAACGGTCTTACACATCTGGCAGTTGCCTGCCTGGGTGGTGGTGACTGAGCCACATGTCTCTCATCATTTAGTAGGCTGGTAGCAAGGTTCCAAAAGAGAGCAAAAACACTCAAAGCCCACTGAAATCTAGGCTTGAAACAGTAACATTTCATTCTGACACATTCTTTTTGCCAATGCAAGTCACAAAGTCAGCTCAGACTCAATAAATAGAAAAATATGCTTCACCTTTTGGTGAGAGAACATTCAAAATTACACTGCAAAAGTTACAGTATAGGGAGGAATATAGAATTGAGGGAATTTATGCAATTGAGATCTGGACATGCAGAATTGCACTGTAAAGACCATCCCAAATACCACAGTCTGAAGAAAAGAGTCTAGCTGATATACTGTGAAAATCAATGGCTATGACCTAAGCCATTGAATTTTGGGATGCTTTGTTACACAATGTTATTGGCAATATTAGTAATTGCCAAATGCTTTTCCAAGGATATTGAAGTGTAAACAATAGATATTGTCTCTTTCTTCATGGAGCTTATAATCCAATTCAGTGGGGAGTATAAAACAATATAGTAGATTATAAGTAAATATTGCTGAGAACTTTTACTTCTTTAATGAGTAAAACAGAATTTATGGATGCTCAGTGTTTACCTTCTGGGTCTCTGATGTTCAAATTAAATTTAATGCACTACTGTGTCATGCTCAAACACATCATTAAGTTCTACTGAAATTGAGTAATTAGTACTTCTTGGCTAGATATACAATTCCCAACTAAAGGGAAGACATTTTAGAGCAATGTTATCTTGATTTCCAATAATAAGTATCAAAGAAAGAATAATGTTTTCCTACCTACAGTGATTATTTCATCTCTGTACATATGAGAGATACTACACACTTTAGTTTAACTCAGGTCAACTCACTAAGTATGTAGTGAATGATAAATGCAAAGGGAGGAGGAGAAGGACAGTAAAAAAGGTAATAGTCAATATCTATACCAAAAGGCGAAATACAAGATATCTAAGTCATTATTTGTTACATCATCACCTTCCCTCAGTTTATTCCATGACAGGCTCCGGTTGCTATAAATTCCTTCTTATCCCATCTTGACTAAATCCCAATTCTCTTAGGACTCTTAATATGTTAAATAATATAGTAAAAGCGGAGTATTCATTTTTCCAGGCAGCATTTCCTGACTAACTGTATCCTCCCTAAAAAATTACTTACTTTGAATTTTATTCATATACCATATTTAACCCATTCACTCCCTCATTTTGGCCTATCTGGTACTTCAGGGCTTGTCTCTGGTTAGTTCGTGTCTGTTCATTTTATAATGTTCTTATACTTCAAAGAAAACGCAGAACCTTTTCTCTTCCTCTGCTGAGGGTGCCTTGATCTGTGCTGGAAACAAGCCTGTGCGTGATTAGATACATACTGGGATGAACAGGAAAGTGAGTAAACATGTTGCTTGACCACCACTGTTATTCTAAACACAGTGTGTCTGGGTTCACATGCAAATGACCCAGACCTAGTCATTACCACCGCCTGCCCTCTGCCTAGGAAGAGCAGACATATTTGGTCCCATCAGTTTCCATCCTTCAGACCTTGAACTACTTCACTAAAACATTCACATAAAAATAGTTCCTAACTTTACCATTTTCATCAGTTACTTTACATTCAGAGACCAACAGCATCTATCAGAAGCAACAATGCATTAAAAATTAACTAATTCCTGACTAAACATTCAGGAAATTATTTTATTTACAAGCAAATATGCTACCACCAGCTAGACTTTCTGTTTCTTATCTCAAAATCTTCTGGATTAAGAACATCTGCTGGAAAATAAATTCACAACTCCTTAAGACATCATTTGTTGCGATTGCTATTTCACGCTGATCTTGAAGGCGCAGTCTTTCCTTTGGGTATAATCTTACAGCCCTTGCACAACCTGAAGCTCCACTGGCAATCATTCTTGCAGAAGAAAAAACTGTAACTAGATTGCTTCAAATCGTTCATAAAAGCATCTGTTACCAGGAGCTAAGGCAGCCACCTAATAGTCTCAGAGCCCAGGGGAAACAGGTGGGCAATCAAATTTTGTTACTCTCTACCAGGTGGAAAATCATATTTTATTTGAAATCTTTTTGAGGTTTGGACTGCTATAATGATTCCCAAAAGGAGAATATGCCCCCACTAGACCTGAGGAAGTTCATGCCTACTATTATGTTATACCTTCTTGATGACATGGTCCCACCAAGTGCACATCAAACTAGAGTTTAGCAGTCTGGCTTCTACATCTGTCTGGCTCTGATGTAGGGTAGAAGCCACAATGTCATGAGCTGGCCCTGAATTAAAAATTCACATAATTCTGAAGAAAATTCTAACCACCAAAGGGAAAAGAGGAGATAACATTGAAAGCTCTTAAATCATACTCAAGTTGAGAGGCCTGAATAGTGGGGGTGGGAAGATGTGATGGGGTGAGAAGATGAGGAAGAAGAGAGAGAGGAAAGCATCAGGGAGAGAGAAAGAAAGACATCTATGACATGGATCTGTTGCCCTAATTGCAGAACTGTGAGCTACTTGTCACAGTTATTGCTCCCAACATAAAACCCCAAAGGTTCTTCAAAGATTCTGCAAAGAGATTCACAGCTCTCAATCATGTACTGGTTGTTTCTCAGGATGGCCAGGACTTCTTTCTCTGGCCCACAGAGCCTCTCAGGGCCCTTCCCTACTGAAATGGAAATCAATACCATATGAAGACAGACTTATACATCCTATCCCCCTTTCCCTTTGTACAGGCAACACCACCAACCATTCTTGTTCCAAATAAGAAATCGGCCTTCTTAAATATTTCCTGGATAACAACCAAGTGACTGATGATATAGGGCCAGGAATTAATTTTGTTATTCATCCCAGCTTCAGTATCTGCTCCTACTGCTCCAGGGTGTTGCTTTGAAGGGAAAGCGGGTAAAGGGAGGGAGTCTAAGAAGAGACAATGTATCTATGCAGAAGTGTTTTCAGCACCATGGACAGTTATCCAGTACCTGGGGAAAAGTATTTACAAAACTGTCACCTGCCATTTCCTTTTAAAGTTCTTCTTAAAAATCATTTAACCCTACCTTACTATATTCAGGGATCATTATAATGAGCATATGTTCAGGCAACAGATAAGTAGTGTGAGAAAGTTTATTATCTAACATCACATTAACTGGTTTAATAAACACTTTTCGAGTGCAGTATTATTTCCTTTCAATATAATTAAATTCTCTCTGTGACCTCTTTAGTCAGAACTTGCTTTATATAAAGAAAACATATGCATATGTTCAATTTTCGTGATTGCTAGAACACTAATGAGACACTAGGAAATTTGCATGCTGTGGCCCACTGATTCTCAATCTTAGTTTCACGTTAAACTCTTTAAAAATCAAGGTTATAGAGTAGGATCAGCCAAGTCAGGCCAGAACTTTGAGATTGACTCTTGGCAGCCAAGCATATTTTTGGAAATACCACAGGAGCTTCTGAAACTCACCACTCTGCCCAGGTCCTTATGACTAGCTTCTAGATGATTTGAATTCCAAACATGGCTATTGGCCACATATTGGCCACATATTGTTAACTGTTATGGTAAAAGAGAATGGACGTCAAACTAAGAACAATGGAAAGGGAAAAGAAATGTGGAGTTTCATTAATCTTGGAACTGATACTAAATAGCAATGTGGCCTTGGCAAGTCATTTAATTCTTTGGACTTCAATCTCTTGAGACAGGATGTTTTAGATTAAATTTCTAAATTCCTTTCCAGCTAAAAATTGGTGTTTATGTGTGGATATCTATTTCATAGTAGTCAAATAAATCATATAAAAATTAATTAAATGACTCTACCATCAACTGGAATTCAGCAACCTTTCAGTGTTCTACAGCTAGTTTAATGTTCCAGTTTTAATGTGAATTATCATCATGACAATTTTCAATCCAGATAATTCTATTTCTTATAATAAAAACCGAGTCCCTCTTAATAATTTCTACAAACAGAAAGGAAGGTAATGGATTTTTATGTTTAACCTAAGGATTAAACCTGTGAAACAACAAGTTGGGGGGCACCTGCGTGGCTCAGGAGCCTGGGATTGAGCCTTGTGTTGGACTCTCTGCTCAGCACGGAGTCTGCTTCTCCCCTCGCTTGTGCACTCTCTCTCTCTCTCTCTGTCTCTTTCTAAAAAAAAAAAAAAGTTGGACAAACCAAACACAGAGATAAAACTCCCCAAAACAGAAATATCCATCACATTTTCCAGAAGTTTTCATCTTACAATCTTTATCTTGTATCAGTTCAGATCTTTGGGGCTATTGACCAAAAGCCTAGCCAGTGGAAGAGAGCTCATTGGTTTGGCATTTTAACTCTGTTCTTGCTTTCCCAAAAAAAAAAAAAAATGAACTGGAGCAACAGATTCGATGTTTAGAGATAAATATTATTGCCCCTCTTTCCTTATGAATATCTAGAAAAAGAGTTTGCTATACCATATGGCACTTTTTAACACAAGCTCTTTCTGTGGCTTCTACATGGAGGTGAGAATGGTCTTCCCAGTGGGGATCTGGGTGAATTAGAGCTGACTCTGTGGAATCCAGGGGAGGAAACTTCTTGAGGGAAATGGGTGGGGAAGGGACACCCTCAATAAATGGCTGTGAAACTACAAAATCCTACTCTAATTGAAAACATAAATTCATGGGCAAAGATATCAATTTACAAATTCTGCTAACAATTTTGATGAACACTGAAAGACATTATTAGTGCCAGTTGAGAAATCTCAAATATCATCACCATTTCCTAATGAAACTTGGAGATTCATTTCATTTTGTTCATTTTCATCCTTGTTTGGTTGTTTTATAAATCTGCCCATATTCTATCCTGTCAAAACTAATCATGAGTCATACTTCCCTCACATTATGTTTCTTTTACTTGGGGATAAGTTAAAAAGGGGTGTTATGACCCAAAACAACAAGATACATGCAACACCACACTGGAAACATTTTAAGTATTAAAAACCTTACATCTATACCAACTCTTCAATCTGAAAGGCTACCACTTTGATGGGCTAACTTTCATAAGCCCTTGGAACACTGTTAGAATACTTGTTAAGATTTTATTTTCAATGTTACTAAAATCACCACCAATATGCCCTTACATAGGTGAATAGGTCCCAAACAGCAGAGTAAAACAACAGCATATCTATTTAAAGATTTCTATTTTTATATTATCTTGGCTCTACACATTCAGTCTGACTTTACTTAGCATAGTCATACTTCTTCATTAGCTTGTTTGTGTATAGGTTTCCAAATTAAATTCAATTACTTAAGAGGAATCAATAGCGCAGTTAAGACAGTTCAGGCCATGGTTGGTTCCTAAAATAATTCTCAATCTTTTTCACCAGAGCAATGTTTAGTCAAGTTGGAAGAATATTTTAAGAGGCCCTAAATCAGATTAAGTGCTGGCTTTCATGTCTTGATATCTCGGAATACTGCCAGGTAGCAATCTCTGTGATTGAGTCATTTCGCATTAGGAGAGCTTGTTGTGATGAGGCCCAAATGACTCATGGCTTCTAATTCCCTTAAAAAGAGCCTTGAGACCTGCAAAGTTAATTACATTATGGGACAGAGTAGAGGAGTATTGAATGGAGATGGTTCCAAATTATGCATCTCAGGCTCCTGTCTGCAGAGTCATTGTGGAGTACAGGTTTGTCCTCACAGTGAAAGCATCTCGGTTTCATGGCACCCACAGTTGTTAGTTTTTTACTTTGCAAATATATCTTTAACAAATTAAATCCTAGCTAACATGTCCTGAGTAATTAGAACGTATAACATTTGGCCTCATCTGACCCAGGCTGCAGTAGCAAGCAACCATTCTGGGAAACAGCTGCAGTGTCTCTAAATGGAAAACTGGATATAGATCCATTCTGAAAGGGGCATATTACAAGAAATGGTCATATCCCCTGAGTATAAATGGTAAATCTGGTGGTGGACAGCCTGCTCCAGACATCATTTGTCTGATGGAAGGAGATTTTGTTATGCCTTAACCAAATAGACACTATCTACATTAATCAAGGATCGTTTGATTTAGGTGTTCTTAAGGGAATGAAACAAAGGAGTTTTGTTTAGTGAAATTTGTCTGGAGACACTGAGCTTTATCCACAAGAAAATCTCTTCCACTTCTCATTTTATACAGCTGCTTTGGTAGGACATATGCCTTTGCTAAAATAAAGGAGTCGGATTATATCAGTCCAAGACCTATATTCCCAGTTGCTGTGTAGACTGTGCAGATATTGGGATTTATTTTCCATTTACCCAGAGCATGCTGGGGTCATGAGTGATCAAATTCATTGTGACAGTTTTGGCTTTTGCCAGGCTGTATAGAATTTAATTCTGTTAAATAACAAGGGCAACCCATACTGGCCACTCTAAGTTCTAGGAACATCTTAGAGACAGAAGACAATATGAATCAGTACTGATAATTAATCGGAAGCTTTCTAAGTAAAAAAGCTACCTATCATAGGTACAAACCTGGGAAACCAGAGCCAGGATGCTCATAGCTGTGAGGAAATGGCCCCAGCACCTTGGGCCTTCTGAATAACAGCAAACAAAGGGGGAGTATAGAGAATGGTTTTCTTGAGGTGGGGAGACCAAACACAAAGGGAAAGAACAACACAGCATCTGATGTAGGCAAAGAAAGGAGAATGAGAGGTGGAATGGAAATAGTCACAGTTAAAAAAAAAAAAGCAAAACAGTGCCCAGGAATTGTAAACCTCTTTTAAGCCTGTTCTGTCACAGATACCCCTATTCCTTGGGAATATCACAATAGTTTTATTTCCTTTCATCTAATGGCGCAAATAGTTTATAAAAATATTCTAATAATAGAGAATTAAAACAAAAGTACTCCTTAACTATCCTTCTTCAAATTCCAGGAACCTCTCCAGGGGTCACCCCTGAGACAAGTTTAGTACCCCTCCAGGTCTCTGCAGATGCCTTGGGATGAGGGGAGTGGAGTCTAACCTCATCCCTTTTTATCTATGTTTTTTATATCAACCCTCAGCTAAAACCTCAAGAATCAATTTAAGCTGTTTCCAACATTTTGCTACTATACTTGATAATGTAAATATCATTCTCCATGAAACCATTCCATCAGATGTGTTGAAAGAATGGTGAACTCAGGCAGGTTTGTCCTACAGGATATCTCGGAGACAGCAGTGGGGTCATTGGCAGCATTGTAGAAGATAAGCCTTCTGTCTAGGCAAGAGGGTTCCTTGTCTCCCAGACCACAAACTATAGAGGTTGTCTAAGAAGACAAAATCAACAAAAAATAAATTGGCTAAAGACCCCCTTGGTCACTTGGGACCCAGCGCTTTCTGGTGGCATCACTATTTATAGCCCAGCAATCCACTCAAGTGACTAACACTGGTCAGGCCCCAAGGAAATACTGCTCCACTTTTTGTGCTCTGTTCCTTCAAAAAGGCTGCTGCTCCTGCATGCTGGGTAGGTTTGTTGATGTGCCACCACAGCTAATAGAGACAAACACCATTCCACAGTGCAAGCATGATTTGAAGGAAGGAAGACAGGAACAAGAAGACTAACTTGCCAAACCTTTCTTCTCAGAGAGCATGAAATCAGGGCCTACCATTTTCCAGAACCACTGAGTACCTATTTCCTTGCTTCCCTTCCTGCTCCCAAAAATACTCACAAATTACCATGGTATTCACACCAGTTACACGTGGCAGCTTAGAAATGTTTTGCATTGTTAAATGAGTAGTATAACTCTGAAAAAGTATATTATCATGGGTGGCAATATCAGTCCAGTCTCCAGTTCTTGAATTCAGCTCAGGTCGGGATCTCCAGATTTGAGATTCAGCCCCATGTCGGGCTCCTCACTCGTGCAGAATCTGCTTAAGTTTCTCTCTCCCCCTGTCCCTCCCCCTGCTCTTTCTGTTTTCCTCCCTCCCTCTCTCTCTCTCTCTAAATTAAATAAATAAATATTTATACATATATATATATATATATGTATATATGTAGCTCTCGACATTCTTTGTACTGGCAACTAGTGGAAAATGAACACAAAACTGGTTAGTTTACTTTTTTGAATGTACATAGTTCTATAAAAACCTTATAAGCTAATAATATTTCATTAAAATTTCAAAAAATTATACATAAACTTCCTAAATAATTTTATTTAAAATTTTGGTAGGTGATAATTGTAATTGATAGTTTACCATTTAATTTTAATAATTATTTTGAGCGCTTAAAAATACAAATTCTAATGTTTACATTTACTTTAACATTTTTATGAAACTATATTGAAGTTTTGTATACTTTTAATCCAATTACATTTTATACACGCACACACACACACACACACACACACACACACACACAGTGGAATACTACTCAGCCACCAAAAAGAATGAAATATTGCCACTTGTAACAACATGGGTGGAGCCAGAAAGTACTATGCTAAGTAAAGTAAGTCAGTCAGAGAAAGACAAATCCATATGATTTCACTCATATGCAGAATTTTAGAAACAAAACAAGCAATCATGGGGGGAAGAAGGAGAGAGGAAAACCAAGAGACAGACTCTTAACTCTAGAGAACAAACTGATGGTTGCCAGAGGGGAAGTGGGTTGAGGGATGGGTCAAGTGATGGGGATTAAGGAGGGCACTTGTAGTGATGAATACCTGGTGTTGTATGGAAGTGCTGAATCACTCAATTGTATACTTGAAACTAATATTACACTGTGCGAACAAAAATATAGATGCAAAAAAAAGAATAAATTCAGTTCTCTTTGAGATTTTGCAGTTTCAGTTACATATACATATATTTCTGTTATAAAATATGATTTGTAAAGGTAGGCGACTCTACATGTGTGTCTGCATACACAAGTATATAGGATTCAAATATATGTTCACTAGCTTGAATCATGATTTATGGTTTTTAAATGTTTAGATATATGGCATATGGACCTCTGCTTGTGCTCCTATTTTATGTCCTACAAGTGGGCTGGGCCTGCTTGGCAGTCGTCGTTTCCTACATTAGTTTTTATTTTATACATTTATATTTGTATCTCACCTATTTGCAAAAAGTTTGAGATAATACATAATAAAAACATGTATGTGTTCTTGAATGTAGTCAAAACGAAAGTTATTAGAAATTACATAGTGTGTCTGCCAAAAACACTCACTGTAAAAAAATATTGTAATATAAAACTATATGAAAATATAAAAGTGCTAGAAAGTCAGGCTCAAAGAAAGGAAGAATTTAAGAAATTCAACCTTTTTTTTTTTTTTACTTTGCTGCTGGGCTTCTTGTTAGACTGTGCCCTTATGAAAGCAATCAATTATACACTTTTCCTTAAATTGAAAGTGAGAAATGCACAAATTTCTCAAGAAAAGGAAAATTCTAAAGAAAGTTTCTCATGTAGAAGTCCACATATAGCAGGGCGCCTGGGTGGCTCAGTCGTTAAGCATCTGCCTTCGGCTCAAGGCATGGTCCCAGGGTCCTGGGATCAAGCCCTGCATCAGGCTCCTCTGCTATGAGCCTGCTTCTTCCTCTCCCACTCCCCCTGCTTGTGTTCCCTCTCTCGCTGGCTGTCTCTCTCTTGGTCAAATAAATAAATAAAATCTTTTAAAAAAAATTAAAAAAGAAGTTCACATATAGCAAGTGCTCTAGTGAATAAAATGTAGGACTTTTATTTTTTGTGGAAACTTACCATAAAAATTGAAATAAATTAAAACACAAGTTAAATGAAATGCTTCTTACTATCCAGCAGGCAATTTCTTGTAGTCCAATCCCAGAAAGATCCAATTTATTTTTAGAAAAAGCCAGGAGTTCACCATTGCCCACAAATTTGATGGTGTTTTTTTAAGTCTTTGATGAGCAGGACAGGTTATAATTATGTAACTATTGCTTTTGACTGTTCTTGACTACCACATGCAGATAAGGAAGCAGAAATTGCTAGGTGTACAGTAAGTCCTCAATAAACATCCACAGGGGTGAATAAGATCAATCCCTCCAGGACATAAATGGACATGGGGCGAATATTCTTTAGCACATGCTGGAGGAAGCCATAGAGGTCCCCTGGCTGGAAAGCTCTTTATCCCAACCTGGAACTCTGGGAATTGCTGGCTGGTCTGGAAGATAGTGTCCCACCAATTTGTGCATCATTACTTTCCTTCTTTAATTTTCCCAAAGTTCTTGTCTGGCTCCTGGAGCAAAATACTTTTGTGATAAATTGATCTTAATTAAGCCTAAGTTATATTAAAAGAGCATTTAGTTGCCAGCAAATCCATTTAGAGATTTAGAAATATTTACCTCTTGCTAAATATGGCAGACTTTGCATTTTTAGTCAGAATGATAAAGTTTTCTCAGGAGTTGCAACCAGGGTCAATTGGAGTAGTTTCCATAGTATGAACCAAAACTTAATATTATTATCAAAGAAACCCTGGGAGGTACTTATCATTCCCTCTCCTGCCCATTCCAGACTGACTCATCACACAGGACCCAAGTTAATCCTGAGGTAAACCTCCCAACTGCTCTCCACCTTCTCTCAGCAGGGCCTGGCTATGCTACACACTTTGGAAATTTTGATTGAAGTGTTGCCTTTTTATACAACTAATTTTTTATGGGTAGCAAATAGGAGAATTCATTTGGGGACCAAAATAGAACATTTCGATGCTAGACTCGACATCATCATTGTCTGTAACTGTCAAAACAAAAACTGATGGGGTGGCAGATCATCTTGTTAAAAGAGCTTCGCTTCAGTGGGTTGGCCCTGACGGGCAATTTAGTCCCACTGGCTGCTAGTTCCATCTCACATCAGGCCATCATCCACGTGTACACATTCAATGTGCTTTTTATTTATGAAAGAAACTCTACGAGCTTATTCACATGAACAGGCGTTGGGTCTCACAAGTAATATCACTAACTAAGATCACCTTTAACATTAAATCTATACAGATATAAAATTGTTCTTGGACAGCACTCTCTTCCATGTTTCAGGAAGCTTATACAGGATACACTTTATTTTACCACTGGAAATAACTACTGAAGCATAAAAATGAAATATTTTAGTATTTCATTATTGCAAATTTACAGTCATCTTAACCTTAATTCAAACTTTTCATCCTATTTAAAGATGTTGTAATAAGATCAAGTAAAGATTTCGTAATGAGACAATATATATATGGGCCACCTTCTCTTTTCACATGCAAAAGGACAAATAAAATCACCTACACCTAATCGATTTTGTTAATGGATCTTATGAGCTAGACTAAACTCCTAATCTCTATACCCACTCTCCCCCTAATGGGGGGAGAAATGAATTATCCACAATTTACCCTAAATTGGTGAGTTTAGGAAAACAAGCTGAGCAAGCTGTCCTCAGCTCCTGCTTCTTTTCTCTAAGTCAACCTGCCTGCAGGGATTTACTTTCTTGCCTTGCCTATAGATTGGACACACACATTTAATACAGCGCACTATAGCTATACACCTAAGCCATTTTATTTTTGTTCTACACTTTACCTTTACTGTGATTCATTTTTACTGAACTTGTATGAGCTTGATATTATTATTCCCTATTATACTTTAGGAAAGGGAAGCTTTAAGATATGGTGACCTACCTGCCCAAGTGGCAGAGCTAGGACTCAAAGTTGGTTATCTCCCCACCAAAAGCCAGAATTGTTCTTGTCTCCACACACTGCCTTCTAAATCATTGTCAAGGGAAACTAAAACCATTCTCTTACTCAAGACATGCTTTATTCAGATCTTAAGCAGGCGAAACGTTTATGTTTATCATTTTCAGGCATGTATTACTGACATCTGCAGATATCATTTAAATCAGGACTCCTGATTAGACAGACTTTCCATCAAGGAAACAAAGGGCAGTACATTAACATAGGTGTTCAGTTCCTGGTATATACTCTTTATCTTCCCTGTGCCCATTATGAGTAGGTAACAGACGAGAATCAGGTAAGATCACTGCATAACTGTAACCCTCTTAAATAGAGGCTCTAGTGACACCCAGAAGAGGAAACCAAGGCACAGAGAGATGTCCCTGGTCCCAGACAGAAGAAGTTCTGAAACTGAGGGTGGGAGAGCTGCATCTACTCTGCAGGAGAGAATATTAAAACTATCACTAAAACTGAATGATAAGTTAACATTTAGAGTCTTGGACATTGATAACAGTTGAGTTCATTAAAGGAACTGTCTTCCAAAGGATCTGTACATCTTTAACTCTTAAACTCGTTAGTTTTTTACCTAATCAGACATAAAGAAGATACTATCTATTATTTCCACGAAAAGGTAGCATGTTGATTTTTAGTAATGGTCAATGGACTAGAAACGTGCTGTCTTCGTCCTTTATTCTCTGTTGGTCTACAGCAGACAAGCAAGGCTGGTCTGACCTCAGCAGGGCTGGAGCTAGGGTTAGTTCTGGTGGGATAAGATGGATCACTCCTGACCAACTCAGAAGGTGCCTTCAACATAATGGATAGGCTAAGCTGAAGGTTACAGGAGAAGACTCAGGCCCATGGGAGAACACAAGCTGTCAACAAGTCAGAAGGAAGCAGAGGTGGAGTCAGAGCAAGGGGCCCAGACAGAGACACAGAAGAAGGTGAGGATGAGAAAGCTGGGGAAGTGAGGACCAGAGGAAAGGAAGATGCTGTGCAGAGTGCTTTCCTCCAACACCAGCTGGTCCAACGTTCGAATGTTTTAGCCTAATGAATCCTCTTAGTGAATAAGACATTTTAATTTAAGGAGTCAAGGAAACAGAGGGAAATTCTCAGTGCCTGGAACTAACTGCTCTCTCTACCTGACATTTAGAGTCTCACATGGAGCTAGCAGCCAGCTGGTAAAACTATTCCTTTTCCAGGCATCAAACCCAGCAGTACTAAATCAACTTCTGCATATATAATCATCCAAACCCACACCTATGATGTGGCTTAAGTGTCACACCCTCCAACCCCTTCAAAATTTATTTTCTCATGTTCCATCTCCCCATGCCTCAGAGAAAGAATTTGATTAAAGAAAGTAATTTGTGTGTTACACTTAGGCATTTAGCCATAATTTTATATTAAGATCTTAAATATCTAATACCCCCTTTTCTGTCCTTGCCTGGCTGGTCACAAAATATAATGACTCAAATAATAAATAAGAAGGAACACAAAAGAAGTCAGAACCAAATTTCTCTGTGAATCTGGGATGACCCACTGCCCTCATCAAGTATGCCTCTCCAGAAGAGCTTGGTTTTTGCTGTGGACTGAACGGTGTCTCCCCAAAATGCATAGGTTGAAGCCCATATGTTACTTAAGGTTAAAAGAGGTCATGATGTTGAAGCTCTAATGCAAATAGGACTGTGGCCTTATGAGAAGAGGAAGAGATTTCTCTCTCTCTCTGCCGTGTGCAGACATAAAGAGAAGGTGGCTTTTACAGGCCAGAAAGAGGGCCCTTACCAGGAATGGAACTCTGCTGGAACCTGAATCTGGACCTTCCAGCCTCCAGAAGGATGAGAATATAAATTCCTGTTGTTTAAGCCACCCAATCTATGCTATTCTGTTATGGAAGCCTAAGCTGACTAAGACAGCTTTCAACAAGGATTTTGTCAGTAAGAAAGGTAAGAGTCTACCATGAAATTTGAAGCAGACTTAGAGGAAGCTGCAACATTTTAGAAAGTGTCCCAATATGACACTTAGCTGCCATCTACTGAGTGATTAAAGCCATGTACTGTGGCTTATACACACACAGAGATACAGACACACATGAAAGCATGCACAGGCCCATAATGCACACACACACACACACACATTATCACATCAAGTCCTCAAAGTAATCCTATCAGATTGATATTATTTCCCCATTCTACTGACTGATGGCCAAAATATGCACCACTAGTGGATCCAAGATTTAAAGCCAGATCTCCGAGGCCTATTCTTTCAACCATTATGTTATCCTGAATCTAGGCAAAGGGTCCATCTTTGCCATTATTTCAGAAAGTCTTTTGTACTCTATGCCTTCAAACCAGTCAAAATCAGCCTGACCCCAGATCCCTGTCAATTCTGGATATGCTCATTTCAGTCATGTGTTGGGCACTGGGAGAAGGTAAGATCCTCAAATCTGGTTATAGAGAAAGCTTCAAAGCCAACCTTTAAATGTTCTCTGTCTTTTCAATATTCACCAATAACATAAACTCTTTTGAATGTCCTGCAGGGAAACCAGCATAGAAGCATTTAAGTCTAACACATTACATCTGAAAGGAGTAACCAAAACCTGCTTTTATGGCCTTTTCCTTTCTTTTTCCGGCCTCTGCAATCAGTCTTCAGTAGACCACCATACTTGGCACACAGCAAGCACATCCCAGTCATAACTGCCGTTTCCACTGCCTGAAGGAAAAGCCTCCTAAGCACAATATCCAACAGACAGCCAAGTGGAATTCAACCTGACTTAGCATCACAGGAGCCATTTCCTTACAGACCCTGGGGAAAGCAAGCTGTCTTTCCCAGCACCACCCATTTTGTCCCAAAGCAACATTGCAGGGCTGGAAACTTAAAATAATCCAGTTAATGCAAAATATTTCCTCTGCCCCTCACTGAGCTTACTCTGAATGTGTGCCAAAATAGCTATTAGCTGTGATTAAAACTGTGAGACTACCTAGCGGATATTCTCTCAGGAGCAAAGAGAAGTGCCTTTCCACCCTGAGCTCATCAACACTAATGAAAGATCAGCAGAGAGCCCAGCCAGGCATGGACTAAAGAAACCAGGAGAGAGACAGCTCAAGAACATTTCTTCTGATTAATTTACCAGTAGTGTGTTGTAAGAGAAAGTCAAGCAGAGGTTTTGTTTTTTTTCATGTTGCTCTTTTTTGATGAGAGCCAGAAACAAAACAAAACAAAACTCTAACTCTGTCTATTATAAATAGACTTCATCTCATTCTGAAACAAAGCCAGTTAAACTATTGTCATTTACATGTGAGCAATCCTAGGTTCACCCAATTGTGGGTAACAGCCTATGCTTAGAACTATAAAACTCAAGAATTGTACAAGATGGTGCCACCTCGGCTCTTCCCGGGAACATCCCAGATTCCCTGCCAACACAATTATAGCTAAAAGACAGAGAAGGCAGAGCACCTCCCATAATCCCACCAAATTTAGTTTGGGTCCTGATAGTATTAAAATTAAAATCAGGCTTCGTATTCCTGGATAACCAATTCAATTCTGGGAAAGGGTTACTATCAGGCCTGGACTACCCTCTTTTTACAGTAATACTTGAAAATGGAGTTCAGAAAAGTATGGAGTGTTTTGTCTGTCTTATTTGCTGTGAACTTTTTTTTCCCCCTGTAGTATGGCACCTGAACTTGGGGACCCTGAGTTGGCAGGTAAGCCTTGGGCCTATGTTATAGAATCATCTTAAAATGATGGGAAACTTAGCCACAGCTTCTCTGTCAAGGTGACACACACTGGCTTTCATCTATAGCAAGTGCACATGCCCCATAAGTGTGAGGGCACTAAAGATCCATGGGTACTCACTAATATCGTGCCACCCAATGCAATTGGGATGATATGTGGACTCTGTTTCCTATTGTATGTCTCTATAAACTACGTGCTGTACTAGCTTATACCTATTGCATCTCTTTGAGTTTGGTTGCCAGTTGGGTTGGACGTTTACTCATTTCAGTGCTATTGACTAACTTTTCTTTGGTCATGGCAACATCTGAGGGACCTTATCAATTCAATTTTGTCATTTAAGATTAAGTTAGCCCAAAAGTTGACTTGGAAATCCTGGATAAACTTGATATCCCTATTAACTCTAAACTAGCCTTATTTTCCTAGGAACCAGAGACTCCCCAAAAGATATAGGATTTTCTAAATTTGGTCATATTCAGTCAAATGTTCAGAATTAAATAATGACACAGAGAAGGCCCATACTTTTTATTAATAGCAGGCTATGAATCTGTCATCTTGAATGTTTTTACACTGTCATTACACAGTTATCCTGGGACTTATCAGACAGTTATCTCTGAAATCAAAATCTGCATATCTGATGTTCATAAGAGTTGTGCACACTCCTGGCTAAAGGAAGTGGTCTAGAGCATAGGATAGTTAGTGGTTTCTCTGAAGAGGAATCCCAGTTTGCACAGCAAAGACAGTACACTTAATATTATCTGACAACCCCACACCATATCCTCTTACTGTAGGCTTCATGAAAGTGGATGGAAAACTCTAAGTGTGTCAGTCAGTGTTTAGTCAGGAAAATGGAGAACAATTTGAGTATTTTAACTGCTTACGTTATCAAAGAAGGTGACTCACAGAAACTTATTTGAAAGTCACTCCAAACCTTGCATTCCCATCTGCCTATGGGTCTATCAGCAGCTGCTAATGGAGAAAAATGACTTCCTTTTTTTTCCACCCTCTAAATGTCATTCAGGTGACTCTTACTGGTGAAATGTAGGCCAGAAATGTCAAAGGAATATGGAAAATATAGTTTTCAGTTTTCTAGTCATTGGGATACAAATTAGAGTTTAAAATATTTGAGGGGCACCTGGGTGACACAGTGGTTAAGCGTCTGCCTTCGGCTCAGGGCGTGATCCTGGTGTTATGGGATCGAGCCCCACATCAGGCTCCTCCGCTATGAGCCTACTTCTTCCTCTCCCACTCCCCCTGCTTGTGTTCCCTCTCTCGCTGGCTGTCTCTATCTCTGTCGAAAAAATAAATAAAATATTTAAAAATAAATAAATAAATAAAAATAAAAAATAAAATATTTGAGATGGTATTAACTATCAATGGACAACATCTAGCATACTCAAAAAAATTAAATAAACTGCTCTAGAATGGACAAGAAGGGTGCCAAGAAGTATTTACCTATTCTATAACAGTAAGAATTAAAGCTGTAGAGAGGGCTGCCAATTAAAATATGACAATATGATAATAAATAGCATGGCAACTGGGTAAACAAATGACAGAAAAATAGTAGAGGAAGGAAGAAGGAAGCAAGGGAAAAAGGGAGAGAGATAACAAAAGAAAAATGAGGAGCTAAAAACTCATTCTGGGAGACAATAACCCAAGAGGAAGAATAAACCTACAAATGCTTGAAGGTATAGAACTTAAGGATGCAAACTCAGTAAAACTTGAAAAATTCCAAATCCAGATGATTAAACAGAAGGGTGAGATGAAAAAAAGAAAGCAGATTAAAAACAAAAGGCCATTAGGGTTCAGAGAAAGGGGAACCCTCTTACACTGTTGGTGGGAATGTAAACTGGTGTAAACTGGAAAACAGTATGGAGATTCCTCAAAAACTTAAAAGCAGAACTCCCTATAACCCAGCAATTACACTACTAGATATTTATCCAAAGGACACAAACATAATGATTTGAAGGGGCACATGTACCCCAATGTTTATAGCAGCAATGCCCACAATGGCCAAAATATGGAAAGGCCCAGATGTCCATCAACAGATGAATGGATGAAGAAAAGTGGTGTATATATATCAATGGAATATTACTCTGCTGTCAAAAAGAAATGAAATCTTGACATTTGCAATGACATGGATGGAACAAGACAGTATTCTGCTAAATGAAATTAAGCAAGTCAGAGAAAGCCAAATACCATATGATTTCACTCATATGTGGAATTTAAGAAACAAAACAGATGAATATATAGAAGAGAAGGAAAAATAAAATAAGATGAAAATTGAGAGGGAGGCAAACCATAAGAGACACTGAACTCTAGGAAACAAACTGAGGGTTGCTGGAGGGGTGGTGCGTGGGAGAAAGGGATAATTGGGTGATGGGCATTAAGGAGGGCACTTGATGTAATGAGGGCTGGGTGTTATATTCAACCGATGAATCACTACATTCTACTTCTAAAACTGATAAAAAAAAAAAGATATTAGTTGGGGGGGAAAGGTCATTAGAGATTCAACTGCTGTATTAGAAATAGCAAAGCTATATATAGATTTACTAAGAATCCAATTATTGGAAGTCAGAAAAGGCCTCAGGTTATTACCTTAGTAAAGGTAGAAGAAACATTTAAAGAAATTAGATAAAAGATAACAGACACATGAGAAATTTCGGGTCCAGAGAATAACAACAAAGCTTGACCTTTAGCCTCCCATTCACTCATGTTCCCCCAAAAAAGACATGATGTCAAGAAGGAGGACCAATTCAGCATTTCTAGACACAAAGAAAACACGACCTTCAAATTACCTGTAACCAGAGAGGGTAAAAAAGAAAGGGAGAGGAAACCCAGAGTTCTTAAGACAGCAATGATTTTGGTGTGAAGCATGGAGAAGGGAAGGCTAAAAGATTCCATGTAAAAAAGCAGAAGACTGCCCTCAGGAAGAAAAATTGCACCAATAAATGCCCAAATAAGGAACCCAGACCAGGACTTCATAGTTTAAAACCTTAAATAAGGGGAAAAGGACCAGAAGGGACAACTTAAAAGAACTGCAGCTTTTAGGAAGAATTAGACGTAAACAGAAGTGATAGACCTTGAAGACAATTCAGTGGGGAAAAGGAGGAAATGAGAGGGAAATTAAAGAATTTTGCAGTTATGAAATACATGCTAACTCTTCCCTATTATGCACTACGAACACTATCATCAATAAAATAAACTGCACAGATGGGGTATAGTCAAACTAAAAACCTGTTCATGAAATGAGTAGGAATAAAGAATAGCAGATCACCTTCATATAAAATGACTGCCAAGTGTTAGAAAATGTGAGGAAATAAATATGTACCTAAATAGAAAAGCTTTTCTGCTGGTGAAATTACTTGACTGGCAAACTAAACATTAAATTGAAGAAATCTGTAGTAGAAAACTTCAAACTATATTGAATATCCTCAATCAAGAATGCGGGGATATGGCAAAATGCCTTGAATCAGAAATATAAAAGCAAAGAACAAAAATGTATGTAAAAGCAAAAAGAAATGAAATGGAAATGAATTTGAATTCAGAAAAGAAATAAAAGATAAAACAAATTCATACAAAATTAAGATTAAATTTCAAGGTATCCAGTGGAAACATTAAAATACAAACTTAATAGTATTTTTTAAAAATTTAAAGAACAATAGAAGAAATATGAGATAAAGAAAGGAATAAAAGTGTCAAAGTGGATAGAAATGGAAGATGGGGGCGCCTGGGTGGCTCAGTCATTAAGCGTCTGCCTTCAACTCAGGGTGTGATCCAGGAGTTCTGGGATTGAGCCCCACATCAGGCTCCTCCCGGGAGCCTGCTTCTTCCTCTCCCACTCCCCCTGCTTGTGTTCCCTGTCTCACTGGCTGTCTCTCTGTTAAATAAAGAAATAAATAAAATCTTTAAAAAAATGGAAGATAGGCTTAAGATGTATTATCAAGACAATCGAACAGAACTAATATTTAAAACTACAAATTCAAGAAAATCTTCCAGTAAAAAAGAAGTGCCGCAACATATATTCTAGTAAAACTATTAATTTAGAGATAAAGAAAAAAAATAATTTCCATCATCTGCAGGCAAAGATGGAGGAGGTAGAAGGAAGAAAGAAAAAGAGAAAGGAAAAGAAAAATATTTAAAGGCAGAGGAATCAGATTGATATATTTCAAAATAATATACAAAGAAAAGCAACAGAGGAGTATAATTTTCAAGAAACCTAAGGAATTTAAAAATTTTAATATTTATCCAGCCAAACTTCCTTAAAGTAGTAAGGCCAAAGACAAAGAGTTTATCATATGCTAGAATAAGGGAATACATGAGCACTTCCAGGGGAATCTAACAGAGAATGGCTTTCATCCAGCCACAGGATGGCCCCAAAACTTCACAAAAGGACTCATAGTGCCATTTCAGATTTTTAATTGAAGAACTAAGAACAATAAAAGAACATGGTCATGAATTAAAGATAATATGCAAACGTTATGTTCAGGCAAAGTAGGAAAAAGCAATAAAAAAACAAGAAAGAACAGAAAAGAGAAAAAGTAAGTTGTCAATGGGAGGGAAAGGTACCACTTCAAGCCGGCAGATTGTGAAAAGTTAAGAAAAAAACATTAAGGGCACTATAAGAAGTATTAATCTAAAGGTAGCTGCTACAATATTCTTACCTTCTTAAATATAAGAGAAAAATTTTAAGAAACAAAATGACCACCCAAATAAATAGAAATAGTATATATGACATAATATGCGAATAAATGTCTGCATAAGATAATACACAAAATTGAGATCATACATATAATCATATCAATAAATATGAACACGATTAATTTGTTTATGAAAAGAAAAGATTTTCAAATTGGGCCATAAACCAAAATACAACTTTTTACTATAGACAAGACACACTGAACATGTAGTGATTCAAGTAGGCTAAAAATAAAGGGATTAATAAATATGTACCAGGCAAACAGAAGAAATAAGAAACCAAATAAGACAAAGTAGACTTCAAGGCAAAGAGCATTAAATTAGACAAAGGACACTATAATGTTGAAAGACACATTCCACATAAAGATCTGATGTTTATGAATAACCTATGCACTAAGTAACACAACAAACGCTAAGTGATGCAAAAAGAAATAGAAACATAGTAATGATAAAGAATTTAACATACCACTCTCAGTAGGAGACAAATCAAGTAGATAAAAAGTAAGTAAGGATATAAAATATTTAAACAAAATAATCAATAAGACTGACCTTTTGGATATACACCAAACACAATTTACTGATAATAAGGCATATTATTTCTTTTCAAATGCACGTGGAATGTTTACAAAAATTGGAAATATACTAGAGCACTAGTAGGAATATTTAAGAAAGCCTTTCTAAGGAAAAAAAAGAAGGAAAGCCTTTCTAACTATGACTAATATTCCAGAGTCACTAGCTGTTTTACACAACTAATGAATTGTAGAACACTACAACAAAACTTATGATGTACTATATGTTGGCTAACTGAATATAATTTAAAAAATTAAATTTTAATTTTAAAAAAAGGGAGGTTGCCTGGGTGGCTCAGTCGGTTAAGTGTCTGCCTATGGCTCAGGTCATGATCTCAGCTCTCTGCTCAGCTGGGAGTCTGTTTCTCTCTCTCACTCTCCCTCTGTGCCCTCTCTCTCTCAAATAAATAAATAAATCTTTTTTTAAATATTTTTTTGTTATATTATGTTAGTCACCATACAGTACATCCCTGGTTTTTGATGTAAAGTTCAGTGATTCATTAGTTGCGTATAACACCCAGTGCACCATGCAATACATGCCCTCCTTACTACCGATCACCAGCCTATCCCATTCCCCCACCCCCTCCCCTCTGAAGCCCTCGGTTTGTTTTTCAGAGTCCATAGTCTCTCATGCTTCATTCCCCCTTCTGATTACCCCCCCTTTCTTTATCCTTTTCTTCTCCTACCGATCTTCCTAGTTCTTATGTTCCATGGATGAGAGAAACCATATGATAATTGTCTTTCTCTGCTTGACTTATTTCACTTAGCATTATCTCCTCCAGTGCTGTCCATGTTGCAGCAAATGTTGAGAAATTGTTCTTTTTGATAGCTGAATAATATTCCATTGTATATATGGACCACATCTTCTTAATCCAGTCATCTGTTGAAAGGCATCTCGGCTCCTTCCATGATTTAGCTATTGTGGACAGAGCTGCTATTAACATTGGGTGCCCTTCTCTTCACTACGTCTGTATCTTTGGGGTAAATACCCAGTAGTGCACTGACTGGATCATAGGGTAGCTCAATTTTTAACTTTTTAAGGGACCTCCACACTGTTTTCCAGAGTCGCTGTACCAACTTGCATTCCCACCAACAATGTAGGAGGGATCCCCTTTCTTCACATCCTCTCCAACAATTGTTGTTTCTTGCCTTGTCAATTTTTGCCATTCTAACTGGCATAAGGTGGTATCTTAGTGTGGTTTTGATTTGAATTTCCATAAAATGGGCAGAAGATATGAACAGACACTTTTCCAATGAAGACATACAAATGGCTAACAGACACATGAAAAAATGTTCAAGATCATTAGCCATCAGGGAAATAAATAAAATCTTTTAAAAAATTGATAACTTTTACTACATAAAAGTGAAAAAAATTGCGTAGTAAAAATACACCATAACCAAATGCAAAGGACATGACAGACTGAGAGAAAATTTTAGCAGCATATTACAGATAAGAGACTAATGTCCCTAATTTACAAAGAAGTTTAAAAAGAATACCACTCCTAGGCAAGATGGAGTAACAGAGGATGAATATATCTTCCCCTGAAACAACTTTTAAAAAGCATAAATAATATGTGAGGGGGAAAAAAGGGTTTTCAAGACATGGTCATCCAGCAACAAACTGCAGTGTTTCCTAATAAATGAGAAACAAATGAGGTAAGCCATATGATAGTCCCAGTTCACAGCCTTCAGCAAGTTTCTAGAACTTGGCCCAAGGAGGGGAAACACTGATGGAGCTGGTGGACTGCCAGCATTGAGCACATGGAGCTGAGAAGCAGGAACCAAGATATCAAGAGTTTGTAGGACAGAGTACTGGGACCAGAGAACTGCACTAAGACAACTGTAAAGATCTGCAAAAGTTTCCCCTCAACTATCCAGCAATAGTGGCCAACATATGCCTGCCAAGGAACTATCTAAGGCCAAGAATCACATAAAAGGACTAGAAAGAGCAATATCTGCATTCAGAGAGGGCCAGAAATAGTGCCTACTCCCACCAGCTGGACTAAATAATCTTATAATTCACAGGGCTTTTAGTAAAGTACTCAAGAAGGTCTTGCCTCAGTAGTGAGAGAATAATAAGCACTAGAAGGAGCACTTCCCCAGACCTACCTAACAAATCATACAAGCAAGAGCAAAAACATCAAAGTGTATCTAAGTAACTTCACTGTATCACTGAATCATGGGGAAAAAAAAAAAAAACATAAAACCTCAAGATTTACTGAAAAACAAATATATCCAGTACCCAACCAGGTAAGATGTATAATGTTTGGAATCCAATCAAAGATTATCGAACATGCGAAAATCAGGAGAAGATGACCCATATGGGGAAAATAATCAATTGATTGAAACCAAGCCCAAACTGTTAACAGATGTTAGAGTTAGGAAATAGGACATTAAAACAGTTCTCGTAGCTGCATCACATATGTTCAAAATGTTGAGTGCAGACATAGAGGATAGATAAATGGCCCCCAAAAAACTTCTAGAGATGAAAACTATAAATTCTAGGATGAAAAATGTACTGAATATAATTAACAGCCAATTAGATATCATGGAGGGGGGGTGGAATAATTAATGATAGTAAAGGTCTACCATTACAAACTATCAAAAATAAAACACAGAGAGAAAAAGGAATTTTAAAAAATAAAATTTTTTAAAAAAAAGATCATACACCAATCAAATGGGATTCATCCCTGGGATATAAGGATGGTTCAACATACGCAAATCAGTAAATGTGATATATTACAACAATAGAAAGATTGCAATCATATGATAATCTCAATAGATGCAGAAACAACATTTGACAAAATTCAACATCTTTTCATGATAAAAACTCTCAACAAATTGGGTTTGGAAGAAACATGCTTCCAAGGCTATATATGACAATACATAACTAACATTATCTCAACAGTGAAAGGTTGAAAGCTCTCTCCCTAAAATCAGGAACATAACAAGGGTGCCCCTTTTCACCACTCCTACTCAATATAGTGCTGGAAGTCTTAGAGCAATCAGGCAGGAAAAATCAATGAAAGGCATGTAAATCTAAAAGAAAGAACTAAAATTGTGTCTATTTGCATAGAACACCCTAAAGAGGCCACCAAAAACTGTTATAATTAATCTACTATTTTTTAGTAAAGTTGCAGGATATAAAATCAACATACGAAAATCAATTATATTTCTATATACTGACAATGAAATATCTGAAAAAGTGATAAAACAAACCCATTTATAATAGTATCGGAAAAAATAAATTACTTAGAAATAATTTAATCAAGGCAGTGAAAGATCTTTACACTGAAAGCTATAAGACATTGATGAAAAAAATCAAAGACACAAATAAATGGAAAAATACCCAAGTTCATAAATCAGAAGATCTAATACTGTTAAGATATTCATCACCCCAAGCCTTAGGTTCATGTAATTCCTATCAAAATTTCAATGATATTTTTCACAAAAATAGAAAAAACAATCCTAAAATTTATATGGAACCACAAAAGACATTGAATAGTCAAAGAAATCTTGAGAAAGAACAAAGTTGGAGACATCACAGTTCCTGATTTCAAACTATATTAAAAGTGATACTAATCAAAATATTATGATACTGACATAAAAACAGACACATAGACCAATGGAATAGAATCAAGAACCCATAAATAAAGCCACATTTATATGATCAATTAATATTTGAAAAAGAACCAAGAATACTCAGTAGGAAAAGGATAGTCTCTTTGATAAATGGTGTTGGAAAAACTGGAAATTCACATGCAAAATTGAAACTGGGCCCCTATCTTATACTGCTTATAAAAATTAACTCTAAATAGTTTAAAGACTTAAATGTAAGACCTGAAACTGTAAAACTCCTAAAAAAAAACTAATGAATAAGCTCCTTGACATTGGTCAAGTTTTTGGATATAATATCAAAAGCACAAGCAACCAGAGCAATAATCAATCAGTGGGACTACCTCAAATATAAAAGCTTCCTTCCAGCCAAAGAAGGAATAAATAAATGAAAAGGCAACCTACAGAATGGGAGAAAACATTTGCAAGCCATATATCCAATAAGTTGTTAATATTCAAAATATATAAGAAACTCACACAACTCAATAGCAAAAGGCAAATAATCCAATTAGAAAATGGGCAAAAAACCTTAATAGTCATTTTTCCCAAGAAAATACATACAAATGGCCAACAATACATAAAAAAACATTCAGCATCAATAGTCATCAGGGAAATGCAAATCAAACCCACAATAAGATATCACGTCATAGCTGTTAGAATGGTTATCATCATAAAGACAAGAGATACCAAGTGCTGGTGTGGGTTTTGTGAAATGGGAACCTTTGTACATTGTTGGTAGGAATATAAATTGGTACAGCCACTATGGAAAACAGTATAGAGGTTTCTCAGAAATTAAAAATAGGATTACCAAATGATCTAGCATTCCACTTTAGGTATAGATTTAAAGAAAATGAAATCACTGTCTGGAAGAGGTATCTGCAACCCCATGTTCATTGCAACATAATTCACAATAGTCAACTCATGAAACAATGTAAGTGCCCATCGACAAATGAATAGATTATGAATATATGGCATGTCTAGACAGTGGGATATTATTCACCCATAAAAAAGGAAATCCTGCCATTTTCAACAAGATAAATGAACTTTGAGGGCATTATGCAAAAATACATAAGACAGAGAAAGACAATGAATATACGATCTCACTATATGTGGGGGACAAAACCCCTGGTGTAAACAGAGTAGATGGTGGTTGCCAGGGGCCAGAGGGTGAGAGTGAGGGGAAGAAGTAAAGGTGGTCAAAGAGTACAAATTTCCAGTTATAAGATGAATAAGTTCAGGGATCTAATGCATACATCAGTGACTATAGTTAACAATATTGGACAGTATACTTGAAAATTGCTAGGAGAGTAGATCTTAAAAGTTCTCACCACAGACACACACACACACACACACACACATATGAAATGCCATGTGAGGTGGTAGATGTGTTAACTAACCTTATTGTGGTAATTATTTCACAATTTAGATGTCTATAAAGTCAAGACTTTTTACATTTAGACTTGCATAATGTTATGTCAATTACATCTCAAAAAAGCTGGAAAAAAATGAAACACACAGAACTTTTTAAAAAATCAAGCCACTTATTGGCCCTAGATGAGGGAGAAAAACTGAACATACCCTGAAATATAATGTCAGTCATCAGGAACCCCAGAATTACTCATACCCAGATAGATATCTAAAATGCTTATAGTAAATAAGAATTTCAACATTTTTTATTCAATAAAGTTTTAAATTTATAATGGGACTAATGTATGTTTTTTCCTGAGGTCTGAGAGCCAGATTCTTAAATCCAATTAAAGTACTTCGAAGTCTCCAGAGTATACTTACTATGCAAGCACAAATGTCTTTTTCCCTAAGTGGTAACATCTGCTCAGAAACAGAGATAAATCATCTCATGTATAAGACCTATAAATGAGTGGAAACTGATATAAATGGATATCATTGTAAAAACATAGGGCATTGCCATAGTGTCACAATTTATTTAAATTGCTTTTATGATTTTTTCTCATAAAAACAATTAAAAACTTAAGGAAAATGTTAATGAACAAGACAGACTTAAATACATGTTAGATACTTAGATTAGAAAAAAAAACATGAAAACCTGAGGAACCGCTTTTGATTGAATTATTTGATTTATTTGATTAAAAGTATTAGGACATGAAGTTTGAGGCAGGTGCCATTTACCAGCAGAATCTTTCTCTATAGGACTAATGTGTCAAGAGTACACTAATTTCTAGTCATTTTTTTTTTTGTTTTAACTTTTTATTTTTCAATACCTGGAAAATCTCAGGAACACATTCACGTTAACTGTGCAATGGGAACTCAAAAATATAGTTGACTCAAAATGTAAAGAGGAAAAAGAATAGATTGTATCTAGTTCCAAAAATGTTTTTCACACATTTCAAAATATTAAATCCCAGCTTAATGGAAGCCATTATCTCCCTGCTAAATATGTTTTTAAATTAAAAACAATAAGGAAAGAAAATATGGTTTAGATTACAGATCATATGGAATAATGCCCAAGACTTTCTTTGTAGTTTATTCTAAATAACAATGGAGATAGTATGGGGAACCTGGGAATTATTTTGTCATCATTAGCACAACATCACACCATCTGTAACTGGAAAATACTAGCATTTTCAATGTGAGAATGTGTGCATTTGTGCTTTGAGGCTTCTTCCCTTTTTTTGTTTTATTTTTGTTTTTGTTTTTTGTAAGAATCTTTAACATAAGATCTACTCTCTTAACATAAATATTTAAGTATACATTATTGTTTTTTCTAGGCACAGGGTTGTATATCAGATCTCTAGGACTTATTCATCTTTCATAACTAAATTTTACGCACATTGATTAACAAAACTATTTACTCCTTACTCCAGGCCTTGGGAATCACCAAGTTCTATTCTTTGCTTTTATGAGTTTGACTCTTTTAGGTATATCATAAAGTAGAATCAGAAGTTGGAAGAACCCTTGTACACTGTTGATGGGAGTGCAAAATAGCACAGCTGCCATGGAAAACAGTGTGGATTCCTTTGAAAAACAAAAATATAACTAACATATGATCCAAGAATCCCACTTCTAGGAAATTCTCCAAAAGAATTAAAATCAGGATCTCAAAGAGATACTAACATTCCCATGTTCATTGCAGCGTTACTCACAACAGCCAAGATGTGGAAACAACCTAAATATTCGTCAGCAGATGAATGGATAAAGAAAATGTGGTATATACATAAAATGTAATATTATTCAGCCTTAAGATAGAGGAAAATCCTCTACTGTGTGAGGACATGGATGAAACTTGAAGACATTATGCTGAGTGAAATAAGCCAGTCACAGACTTCCTTTTTTTAATAGAAACTTTCCATCTCTTTCTCCTTCCTCTTCCTACCTCCACTCCTTTCTTTTCTCTTTCTCTCTTTAGCCCCCAAGTCCTTCTTCAACGGAGCAATTAAGGTTTTGGTTGGGATGCAAGTCTAACAGATGCCCAAGTGCTAACACTGTACTGCCTGCCCCAATTCTGTTAAAGCTCTCTCGAAGGCACTGCTATTGAGCAGAGGAGCAGTGCCTGGGAGTCAAGAGAACTTCTTTTCAGTTTATTATTGTTATTTGTTCTCTGAGTGACTTTAGTCATTTGAGATTTAACAGGAGAATCTCAAAGGCATCTTGCAGTCGTTAACATCTCAAAGTCCAGTGCTTCTAAAACCTACAGGACTTCACAATGCAGAAACCTAAAGTTCATGGTGGAGCTCCTAAGGCCAAGTAAAGTCTAGGACTTCATCATCCTAGTGAGGAAGGAAGAGCTAGAAATGGAGGCAGAGAAGGGTGGAGTGGGGCCTAAGACACAAGCTGGCATAACTACTTCAAATGAAGCAGGTGTCATGAGAGGAGGGGTAGAGAAGGAAGCCAAAGACCCAGAGAAAAAAGCAGGCAGCTGTATATAGCTTGGCTTCCTTTCAGTTTCAGGAAATTCAGGAAACATGGCTAAGGTTCATAAAATGTTTATAAATAAAATTATGACATATAGAAAGAAAGAGAAGGACTATGTGGAAAGGCTCTGAGACCCAGCCTGGAGAAAATACTTGTAGCGCAAAGGGGGACTAGTGTGAGTGCCACCAATTTAATTCAAGTCATGGCATGGCATGTTAAGTGTCTTGAACTCATTTATTCATTAAACAAATGATATCATGTATTCAATGGTCACTCTGTGTCCAGCATTGTACATGGTCCAGGAACATGTGGTGAATGGAGTCACATGTGCTTACTATGAGAATGTTCCCTAACAATGTCTCTCCACTTCTGTAAGGACCTCAACAAAATGCTAAAGATTGCATAAACATGGAGGGCCTTTACTGGCTGAAATCTATGCAAACATAAGGACATTTTTACCAACTAATAGGAACAATGAATAGAAAGGCATTTTTCTCCCCACTCTGAGCCTTGTACTTGGTGATACTCTGTGGGTCAGAAAGATGAAAATTATTATTGCTATGTAGTCAGTTGTAACTGGGCTGAATTCATTTGTGAGTATGCCCAGCAGGCTTTACAACAGAAAGCAAGCCTCCCCTCTGTAAGCTTAGCTTTCTAACATTAGAATCCTCCAGTGGCGCAAACTGCACTTAGAGTACAATCACAGATGCTTGTGATACTCTTATTATTTTCAGAAATATATAAAGGCCACTTGACTAAATGTTAAAGAGAAGAAAGGAATTACTGGTGGCAGCTTGACATCTGTAAATTCAACACAGGAAATTTTAATAATTTAAGATGTTTACTTGCAGAAGTCTCAGTTTGAGGTACCTCAAATTTTGGAACTCTAATTCCTTTTCCAAAATAAAAAGGAAATATTTTTCCTGTGGTCTACTGCAGTGAAAACAGAAAACAAAAACAAACAAAAAAAAAACCCACCACTCTCAAATTCCCCACCCCTGTTACCTATTGCCCATGCTAGCTGTTGGAAGAGTCACAAATGTTCAAAGATTTCTGTCAGCCATACCCATTTCTTGAGATGGTCATGGACATAATTCTCAACCAATTTCTTCTAGATTTCAGAGAGTGTGTATCTTGGCACTGTACAACTATAGCAATCTCCTAAGCAGCCTTCTCACTAATCCCTCTGGCCACCTCTATCATAATACACTTACTAAACCCAATAGGTAAGAAACAACTTCTGCATCTCTACCTCAACATATGTGCACACCGGGTAGCCATATTGATTTATGGTTATGTGCTTATGCTTCAGACAAATAGCGCAGCTGTGTCTTTCCATAACAAACATCCAGGAATACAGAGAGAATTTCGTTTCAATCACTGTTGCCTTGAAAATCTCCAAAGGAGATTGATAACATGTAACTTCGGATGTTAAATTATTAATGGTCGACACAGGCTGAAGTAAAACCTGAAATCAGGGTGAAGTCTGCAGTGAAGTCAAGTTTACAGGAAGTATTACAAAATTAAGAAAAAAGTACAGCATCAATAATTCAACACCTTGTAGATTAAATGAGTAACCCACACCTGAAAGGAAAATCATACATGGTTTCTGGCTTTTAGGGTTTTAGGAAAATGATTTTTTTTTTTATTTATTGAAAAAGCAGCAGGGATATGTTTATCTTAATCTTTTCCCTCCTGCTCTGGAATTAAAGAGAACAAGAAGGGACAAGTGGTGAATTTCAGAGACACCAAGGTCATTTTCTCTCAAGAGGGCACCAGCCTTGTTAAAAGTCAGACAGAAAGATTAAAATGTACAAAAAATTTTGACTTTGTACCCTAAAATATAAATAATCATTTTGTTAGAAAGAGTACAATTATTTTTAGATCTTTAAAGAAGAGTGGACTCTGAAGGGAAAACATGAGAAGTAGTCAGTAAGGACCTATAAGTATGAACATTAAATATAAATATTACAATATTTTTGAAAAATTCCTTCCTAGACATCCAAGTCCAATATACACTACAACCTTGTCCCCACTCTGGTTACTCTGAGGCTGGGACCCGACAATGTACAAAAGCGAAGTCAGAAGTGGGCAGCTTGGGGGCCCCTGGCTGGCACAGTCGTTAAGCGTCTGCCTTCAGCTCAGGGCGTGATCCCGGCGTTCCGGGATCGAGCCCCACATCAGGCTTCTCGACTAGGAGCCTGCTTCTTCCTCTCCCACTCTCCCTGCTTGTGTTCCCTCTCTTTGCAGGCTGTCTTTCTCTGTCAAATAAATAAATAAAATCTTTCAAAAAAAAAAAAAGTGGGCAGCTTGGTCCTACTGCATGGGCTGCCCGCCCTACCGAGTCTTTCCCCCAGAACTGTAGATTTCCCCCCAGACAATAACTTTCCATGTCCTTCTGTGGACAGTGCCAAGACAGCAAGTGCCTTAGGGCCTCAGTGAAAACAGTTTTTTCCACTCTTCAAGCAGTAAAAGCTGTGTAAATACCTGAACACCAGTTTCCTATCAATGTGCATCATAGCTGAGTTCTGGGCCTGTCTAAACTAACAGGCCGGATATGCTCACATCAGCTCTGATCAGGGTAAGTAGCTTCATGCCCCTCTGGAATTAGGAATTCTGCTCCAGCCTCTTCTTGCTTTGTATTTGCCTAAGACATGTTATGTGCCTAAGACATGTCCCATATCAACTCCAAGACTCTAAACTCCCAATATCAGAGCCATTGGGAATATATTCTCATTAAAATAAATGCTGAATGAATGACCATGTTCCTTTCAGCAGCTTTAGACCTATATCTGGGAGAATTAGCTGCCACTTGAGGGACCAAAATAAGAGAAGCGATTGGTATCTGTTTGCCCCCCCCTGGACTTCAGTTTCCTTGTCTTAACAGGAAAGAGGTTGAATTGGACACTTTAATGATCTGAGCATGGCTCCTCCCTTCTACTTGGTATACACCAGAAAAACCTCACCTACTCATAGCTCCCTAACCACATAGCAATGTTCCATGCTTCCAAGCAAATGCTGACATTGCTCGCCTGCCTGATGTACCCTCAGCCCACTGAAGATGCCATCCTCTACCTCTTCTAGCCCTGCTCATACTTTTATGACTCAGCTCAGACCTCAAGTCCTTCCAGAAACTTCTCCCTTCCCCTCTTCCACCATTAGTGTACCCAGTTTGGATTTGGGCTTCTCTTCCAAACTCTCACCACATCCTGAGCGTGTTTTAATCATAACATTGGCCATCCTATGTAGTTGTCTGCTTTCTTGTCCACCTATACTAGACCATGATCTTCTGGGCAGCCACCTTATTCATGAGTGCAGTTGTCACACCCAGCAAACTTTCTGGAGGAAGGTAGGAACTAATGTTAATTGGAGGAACTTAAAGGAGAGCAATGATGAGAAAAGGTACAAGTCACACTGTGTCTATTCAAATGTTTTACTTAATTCTGGTCTCAGACTACAAGGATGGTTCTCATTTGTCAGAGCAGTGCCTGTTACATCGTAGGAACTCAATAGATATTTGTTTAGTGGATGACAGAGGACTTTCTAATAGTTATCTTGGATGCTGACATTGTCCTTTTCTTGGAGGAAAAACTGGTATTTATACACAAACACACATGTGCACACACCCATATCTTTTGCATGAATGAAGACTCTACTCTGGCAAGGAACAAATTTACCCTAAACAAAGTGAGGAAGCTTCTGTACAGGCCAATTGTTCTGGAAAATCACCCCTGTTTCTGGAAAAACAGGTGGAGAAAACACAGCCATTAGCTACAGGTTATTGAGGAAATGAAATATTGCTCATCTGAATGCGAAACACCCATTAAAATTTTTCATATTTATTAATTCTGAAATTTTAATATATTGTGTCTATTGGAGTAAATTAAATATTTTATTAAAGTTAATTACACTTTATTTTACTTTTTTTAATTAGAAACTTCAGAAGTACCTGTGGCTCACATTATATTTCCATAGGATAGTGCTGATCTAGGACCTGGTAAACATTCCTTATTCTTTATTCTCTTATACTATTTCATTTTTGGTAACAAAGCTTTGGAATTCATGACAACAAAATCTTCATGTAAAGAACTGCTCTATTTCACTTTTCCAAACTCAACCAAATCCTATTCATTCAAAACAGTGCCATCTACTGAGAAAAAACGGTAACAGCTCTGGAAGTAATTTCACTATGTGAGCCCTGGCACTGTTGGTTTCTCTCTGGCTTGTATTTACAGTGAAACAAGAGTATAGTGAGCCATCATTACCCATCAGGGAAATTCAAATCAAAACCACATTGAAATACCACCTTATACCAGTTAGAATGGCAAAAATGGACAAGGCAAGAAACAACAAATGTTGGAGAAGATGTGGAGAAAGGGGAACCCTCTTACACCGTTGGTGGGAATGAAAGTTGGTACAGTCACTCTGGAAAACAGTGCGGAGGTCCCTCAAAAAGTTAAAAATAGAGCTCCCTATGATCCAGCCATTGCACTACTGGGTATTTACCCCAAATATACAGACGTAGTGAAGAGAAGGGCCATATGCACCCCAATGTTCATAGCAGCACTGTCCACAATAGCTAAATTGTGGAAGGAGCCAAGATGCCCTTCAACAGATGACTGGATTAAGAAGATGTGGTCCATATATACAATGGAATATTACTCAGCCATCAGAAAGAACGATTACCCAACATTTGCAGCAACATGGACGGGACTGGAGGAGATAATGCTAAGTGAAATAAGTCAAGCAGAGAAAGACAATTATTATATGGTTTCATTCATTTATGGAACATAAGAAATAGGAAGATCTGTGGGAGAAGGAAGGGAAGAATGAAGGGGGGTAAACAGAAGGGGGAATGAACCATGAGAGACTGTGGACTCTGGGAAACAAACTGAGGGCTTCAGAGGGGGTTGGGGGACTGGCCTAGGCCGGTGATGGGTATTAAGGAGGGCACATATTGCATGGAGCACTGGGTGTTATACGCAAACAAGGAATCATGGAACACAACATCAAAAACTAATGATGTACTGTATGGTGACTAACATAGCATAATAAAAAATTTAAAAAAAAAAAAAAGAATATAGTGAGCCCAGAATAAGAGCAGGGGAAGAACTACTGCATTTTTACCTCTAATGCTCTGTATATACAACTGGCTTCTTTCCCCCTCTCCTTATGTAGACAGCTCAGCCCATCTGGCAGGCTAAGTGTCCACTGAGGGTGAGGGGGCAGATGGTGGCACCGGAGGCATTGTTTACTGTGGGACCCTCCCAGTCCTCACAGATGCTCCGTTGGGGCATTACAGTGCTCAGAGTTTGCCTTTGTGCCTAAAGACATTTTAAACGCTTCCAAGTGAAGTCTCTGAATCAATGTTTACTCTTGAACACATTTTAAACATCCTCAACTTTAACCCCACATTCCTCAATCGCCCTATTGGAGCCTTTTTCCACAGCTAGAGACACCTGCCTACTGCTGGGTGGGGGAACAGAGGAGAAGGGACATCAATGACGACACAAAACAATCCTTTGATGGAGAAATTTTGACTACCTACCCACTCACCTCCTCAAAACAATACTCAAACTGGGAGGGAGGGAGACTATGTCACTCTATGGAAATACATTTTCAGAAAAGGCATCAGCCATTTTTGTAAATGACACTAGCACTTCCCATTGGCTATATCTTGAATTATTAGTTAAGAGTAACCTGCCTAATTTTTCTGAAGACACTAAATTTGATGCTGGCCCTTTTGGTTAATTATTTATTCATACGTATGTGTGTATGTAGTTGTGTGTGCATGCATGACTCTGCATGCACGCATGTGCTCACACTCATTTTCACTCCAAATATAAAGCATTCTTTCTGTGAAATGTGATTCCAGATGCTTTTGATAATATCCATCTTTATGGCTTTCTATATATTTTCCAAATTTTAGGTAGAATAAGAAAAAGAAAGGAAGAAGTAAAGAGAGAATAATGGTGGGGGAGATAAACAGAGGAAGGGAGGGAGGGAGAACTACTGTCTCAGAGCTACTTCTTTCGGAAAAGAAATGTCAGTCAGGAAAAAAGCCCTTCTGTCAGCCTGGAGGAAGCATCTAGGAAATCTCAGTAATGCACTTATAGGATCACTCATGCCCTCTCCTATACCCTTTACTAAAGACATTTTCCCCCAGAAGGAATGAGTTGTATTGCGTGCAGTGAAGGTCATGTTTTCCTATACATTCATTCAATTCAAAAGCTGCTTTAGAGTCTTCTACTATTGCCTAACCTAAGGTCCAGCTGGAGCCCTTTTTTGCATTGATTTTAAAGCTGATTCCTCAGGTCAGCTTTCAGATGCTCAAATGTAATAATTTTTAAAAGAACAGTGGAATTAATAACCGAGTTCTGCTTCATTTCTTCCTGCCAACGGGCACATGGAGATTATTCTATGGCCATTGAAAATCAATGCATTCAAGAATGATATTGACCTACTAGTTAGTGAACAGCATTGCTGGGAGGAAACAGAATGCTCTGAAAATTCAATTTGCATACATGTATTTCAGGTTTCAAAAAATGCACTTGATGTCAGAGACCCCATTGTGCATAATGACCTGCTACTTCCGGACTAGCCATTTCAATGCAAAAGACAGATTTACATTCTGAGGGTCTCAACAACCCAAAACCAGACCTGTGGGCTGAGTATCTATTTATGTTGATTGATGGCCTTTTGTCACTCTGTCTTACAGGCTATGACCATTTGAAACTTCAAAATGGATGCAGTCAAACATAACAGGCTCTCCCGTTCAATGAAGCAGAGAGAGAGGACTGGGAAGTCAACCATTCCTGTCAGAAAAAGAAAATGTTCTGTCTAGACTAATCCTTCAGATTTTTAAACCTTCTGACATAATGCATGCCCAGTGCATACAAAAATATCTGTGATGAATGCAGATAGAACAACTAATGACATTTCTTTTATATCTAAAATATACAACTTAAAAAAATTAATAATCCAGGCAATCCTTTTAACTCAGTAATTACCCAGTAATTAATTGTTCTAAATACATAGAATTGAATTCTAAAATTCAGGAACTTGTTGCAGTGTTGTTTACAAACTTTTAAAAAAGAGAATTGGTTAGTAAATCATAACTAATTAAAACAGTGAAACACTACGAAATCATTAAACATCACATTTTAGATTAGTTAAAATATATATGATAATATATCAGTGAAAAAGGTTTCCAATTTGTATGATATCAATTTCATATCAAACATATGTATCAGTATAGATAAGAGCTACAGATTTAATAAGACTATGGATAGAGAGAGAAACAGATACAGAGAAACAAAACACTAAAATTCTACACATAAAAATGTTAATAGTTGAATTATTGGTGGCTTTTTTAGTTCTCATACATGTTTCTATATTTCCCCCCAAATTCCTAAAGTAATATGTGAAGTTTATATAAGAAAAATATTCATAATTACAGTCTACACAAATTTCTATCTCAATATATACCTCTGTTTATTGAGTGTTAGTGTCTTCTACTAAGGTTTAAGAAATACTCGATAACAGTATTACTTGATTCTATAATGAAGCACATGTCTTATTGTAACAACACATTTTTCATGTCTGGGGCTGTCCAAAGGGCTATGGGGTCAAGGCCTTGTATGGATGAAGTATTAGTGGAGTGCTGCCTGAGGTTACAAAAGCAGATAGAGGAGGATGCCAGCAATACTTTTTATTAAGCAGTATTCAAATAAATTTAAGCTTTCAATTACCATTAACAAGCAGATAACTCTTTTTTTTTTTGAAGATTTTATTTATTTATTCGACAGAGATAGAGACAGCCAGCGAGAGAGGGAACACAAGCAGGGGGAGTGGGAGAGGAAGAAGCAGACTCATAGCAGAGGAGCCTGATGTGGGACTCGATCCCGTAACGCTGGGATCACGCCCTGAGCCGAAGGCAGACGCTTAACCGCTGTGCCACCCAGGCGCCCCAACAAGCAGATAACTCTTAATCACAATTTGACGAAGGATGAAAACTCTACTTCCAGGAATGTGATTTTCAGCAGGCATAGATTTAAAAAAGAAGTAGAAAAAGAAATAATGAAAGTGTGCAGGTGGAAATTATTTCCTTGATGCATCTCTTTATTCTTCCATCCCAGTGAGATGTCAGAAATGGGAAATGGCTGAAAATGCCAGATTAACATCTTTCCAATATATCAGGGGGTGGATTGGAAAATTTACGGCTGCAGGATGACTTATCCTACCTTCAGTAATGGCCATGAAGCAATTAAGACTTTCCTTGGTCAGAGAGCAACTTTAAAGTCTTTGACAAATTCCAAACATTTTTCATATTTTACCAATGAGAATTATAATTTATGAGACTCTAAAATTTAAAATCAAGATGTTTTATTTGTATTTATTTGTTCATTCATTCATTCATTCATTTTAGAAAGAGAGAGAGGGAGCATGCAAACGGCGGGGGGTAAGGTGAGGGGGGAAAGAATCCCAAGCAGGCTCCACACCCAGCAAGGAGCCCCACATGGGGCTCCATATCACCACCCTGAGAAAATGACCTGAGCCGAAATCAAGGTTCGGACCCTTAACCCCCTGAGTCAGCCAGGCACCCCAGGACATTTTATATTGAATTTGGGGCTTTTTGTAAGAATTACTAATCATTCTCCATTTGCATACCCCTGTTCTAAAACATTCTCCAATTTTTCCACCCCTCTCTGTGCCCTGGGAATAACCCACAGAGGACATCATCAAGGCTCCCTTGCTGATTAGTTTTCCAGGTGGTGTCAGCCAGTGAATGACATCACCCAAAGGTCAGAAGACAGAGGAGAGAGAGATCAGGGTATTTACTCCCTGTCTGTTCTGTACTCTGGAAGTAGCTATACCCTTTCACAACTACAGCTGCCATGAGGTAGTCCTCCCATGGCTTCAGCTCTTACAGCAATTCTCTGTGTCCCTTTGCTCTAGGGTTGTCAGCAGTCTTATTCTAGTGCTAATTTCTCAAGGTCTAATCACTCCTCCTGGAAGTGGAAGGTTTTGTTAATTTATATCAGTAAGTATTATATATAGTAATATATGCATATTTTATATATATTCTTATAATATAAATGTGTACTATATTATAAATATGCATATTATATTATTTTAATATACATTATATATTACATTAATACTATATAAATTTCATATAATATGTATTCTTATATACATATAAAAAACATGGAATATATTCTAACAGTGTTAGATCAAGGAGTGCACTATTTGGGATTTATCATGTTAGTGCACCTAGCAGGGAATGTTTCTGTTTATTTGATTAGTTGAAGCTGGTTCTAACAGTGACCTGCAAGCAATGAATTGAGACATGGAAATTTCTTTGGCATATTGTATTATAGGAAATTGGAAGCTAAAATAAATGGAAATGTTGGAGTGGACCTCTAATGTGCAAGATTTGTAGTTACTCCTAATGTTATCCCATGACAAAGCAAAAAGAAACACATCGATAAGGGGCCTCAGCAACCCTCAACCTCTCTGTATAGCTGTCCTATGCAGCCTTGAGATAATGATGAGAGATTTTGCTATTGACTGGGGTGTTCTAATTTCAGTGGGAACAATGACAACCTAGGGTGGCAGAGACCCAGTTGTAAGGCTAAACTGTCAGAGACGAAGTTGGTCGAATTAACATAATACACCACAGAAAAGCAGTAGCAGTCAGGGTATACTGACACTTGGAAATGCATAGGATTTATTATTGGTTCCTTATTAATGAAATAGATGGGTGATTTCTTAATGTGTTCCTTGGTTAATATAATCCAGAAGTCACTATGTCTGATGACCAAAACAAAACAAAACAAAAAACTGAGGTGCTGGTATGAATCCACATCCGGATTCTAGACCTACGTCAGTTCACATATCCTCAGCCCCTTGAGTGAGGAGATAGGGAACCATTAAGGATGGACCCAAAACATACTGTAAATCTTCCCCAGTTCTTTTCCGGAGAAGCCTGCAGCCATTTAAAAGGGAGACTAGGGGAGGAGAGATGCCCAGATCTTCAGGGTATTAGGTATTAGCTCACAATGGACACTACTCCCAGGGTACACAAATGTCATGTGATCAAATGGCTATAGTAGGGCTTACAGAAATAGAGTCTTGCCCTAACTTTGCCTCACAAAGTGTTCTGTAGGCTCACAGACCCACCCTGTACTCATTTCCCTCGTTCTGAAGGTGTAATTGGAATAAATATGCTTAGAACTGTCATAGTTCCCACACTGACCCCCGATCTATGGAGTAAGGACTAGTGTGGTAGGAAGGACCAACTGAAAGCCCCTGGAGTCATCTGCTCCATCTCTGGACAAAATGGTAAACCGAAAGTAATACTACATTTCTGAAGAAATAGCAGAGTTTAGTGTTACTATAAAATACATTAAAGGGGCACCTGGGTGGCACAGCGGTTAAGCGTCTGCCTTCAGCTCAGGGCATGATCCCGGCATTGTGGGATCGAGCCCCACGTCAGGCTCCTCTGCTGTGAGCCTGCTTCTTCCTCTCCCACTCCCCATGCTTGTGTTCCCTCTCTCGCTGGCTGTCTCTATCTCTGTCAAATAAATAAAAATAAAATCTTAAAAAAAATACATTAAAAATGCAAGAATGGTGAACTCTACTAGCACTTCTTGAATGACTGTGAATTATTATAAATAATAATTTATATGTTTGTGATTGCAAATGTGCTTATTAAAGAAACCAAGAAAACCTCTGGCACCTGTTACACAGATACTGACTTGGTATATACTTTTTTTTTTTTTATCACAGTAAGTCAGAATAAATTTGAAGCAATTTGCCTTCACCTGGTAGAGAAAGCAATACACACTTACTGGTTATGACAAGTTTCCTGCTCTACCATTATATAGTTGACAGAGATTCTAATCATCTGATCCAGAATGTTGATAAATCATATGAAGAGCAACAGGAAATAGAGTTAGTAGCCTAGTTACCGTGGTGTAAGAATGAGAATGAGAAAACCCATGAATTCAGCCACATTCTGTATTTCTTCACTTGACAAAGACAGAATATCAGAAGCCTGTCTGGTTCTTGGACAAATGTGAAAATTATCACACACTGGTACCAAAAGCAAAATACAAAAAAACACAAGACACCTGAAACTGTGTGGGAGGCACTGTGGGAAGTGCAAATGGCACACACAGAGCAATCTGGCCACTGGTTGGCCCTGTGATTTTAGCAACTTTCTTCCTTTCTCTGAGCCAAGTTATCCTCATCTGTATGGAGAAAATAAAAACCCCTATATGTTAACATTGATGTCAGGATTAAATGGAATGGAAAAGCAGCATCATATAGAGGGTACGAGGGTAGCCTCTGGATGCAAATACCTGGATTTCTCTCCTGACTCAATCTTTCACTAGCTGTGTAATCCTGAGCAGATTACTCAATTTCTCACTTAAGTTCCTTCATCTGTAAAACAGGCGTAGTATTTACCTTTAAGGTTCTGGAGAGGATTACATGATTTGGTCCATGAGAACTCTGATCACAATTCCTGGCACATCCCTAATGTTCAATAAATGTCAACTGTGATATTATTGATGATCATGAAATGAACAAGAATAAAAGAAAGGACTATCAAAGTGTCAAACACAAAAGAGGCTCCTACATGTGTAACCCTTTTCATAATTCAATGTTCCACATCCTCAATCCGCCTTTAAGATTAAAACTCCAATTTAACCTAAAAATGGCAGCCCATGTCAACAGAATTGTAAAACGATTCATATAGAAACTATAGCCCCTTTAAGTCTAGTCAGAATCTAAAATAATCTGACTCATTTATATTCTTTTCAGGGTTCATTAATGTCTTAAACCAGTTCATTTCAAATTTTTCCAAAAATAATCCAACTATTTCATTCTTTTGTTTTGAGACCCTTAGAAGACTATGCAATACTTTTCTATGAAGGTCTTTTTTTTATTATTATTATATTATGTTAGTCACCATACAGTACATCCCTGGTTTCTGATGTAAAGTTCAATGATTCATTAGTTGCGTATAACACCCAGTACACCATGCAATACATGCCCTCCTTACTACCCATCACCAGTCTATCCCATTCCCCCACCCCATTCCCCTCTGAAGCCCACAGTTTGTTTCTCATAGTCCATAGTCTCTCATACTTCATTCCCCCTTCTGAATACACCCCCTTTCATTATCGCTTTCTTCCGCTACCAATCTTCCTAGTTCTTATGTTCCATAGATGAGAGAAATCATATAATTGTCTTTCTCTGCTTGACTTATTTCACTTAGCATTATCTGCTCCAGTGCCATCCATGTAGCAGCAAATGTTGAGAAATCATTCTTTTTGATAGCTGAGTAATATTCCATTGTATATATGGACCACAACTTCTTTTTTTTTTATTATTATTATATTATGTTAGTCACCATACAGTACATCCCCAGATTCCGATGCAAAGTTCAATGCTTCATTAGTTGGGTATAACACCCAGTGCACCATGCAATACGTGTGCTCCTTACTACCCATCACCGGTCTATCCCATTCCCCCACCCCCTCCCCTCTGAAGTCTTCAGTTTGCTTCTCATAGTCCATAGTCTCTCGTGTTTCATTCCCCCTTCTGATTACCCCCCCTTTCTTTAT
>NC_048221.1:59519402-59593216 GCF_002007445.2 Ailuropoda melanoleuca | reverse complement strand
TCCTAGTTCTTATGTTCCATAGATGAGAGAAATCATATGATAATTGTCTTTCTCTGCTTGACTTATTTCACTTAGCATTATCTCCTCCAGTGCCGTCCATGTTGCAGCAAATGTTGAGAATTCGTTCTTTCTGATAGCTGAGTAATATTCCATTGTATATATGGACCACAGCTTCTTAATCCAGTCATCTGTTGAAGGGCATCTCGGCTCCTTCCATGATTTGGCTATTGTGGACAATGCAGCTATGAACATTGGGGTGCATATGGCCCTTCTCTTTACTACGTCTGTATCTTTGGGGTAAACACCCAGTAGTGCAATGGCTGGGTCATAGGGTAGTTCAATTTTTAACTTTTTAAGGGACCTCCACACTGTTTTCCAGAGTGGCTGTACCAACTTGCATTCCCACCAACAATGTAGGAGGGATCCCCTTTCTTCACATCCTCTCCAACAATTGTTGTTTCTTACCTTGTCTATTTTTGCCATTCTAACTGACGTAAGGTGGTATCTCAGTGTGGTTTTGATTTGAATTTCCCTGATGGCTAATGATTTTGAACATTTTTTCATGTGTCTGTTAGCCATTTGTATGTCTTCATTGGAAAAGTGTCTGTTCATATCTTCTGCCCATTTTATGATTTGTTTATTTGTTTCTCGTGTATTGAGTTTGAGAAGTTCTTTGTAGATCTTGGATACCAGTCCTTTATCTGTGGTGTCCTTTGCAAATATATTCTCCCATTCCGTGGGCTGTCTCTTAGTTTTTTTGACTGTTTCCTTGGCTGTGCAGAAGCTCTTTATCCTGATAAAGTCCCATAAGTTCATTTTATCTTTTATTTCTCTTGCCTTTGGCGATGTGTCGTGAAAAAGGTTGCTCTGGCCGATGTCATAGAAGTTGTTGCCTATGTTCTCCTCTAGAATTTTGATGGATTCCTGTCTCACATTGAGGTCTTTCATCCATTTGGAGTTTATTTTTGTGTATGGTGTGAGAGAGTGGTCAAGTTTCATTCTTTTGCATGTAGCTGTCCAATTTTCCCAGCACCATTTATTGAAGAGACTGTCTTTTTTCCACCGGATGTTTTTTCCTGCTTTATCAAAGATTAGTTGCCCAAAGAGCCGAGGGTCCATTTCTGGGTTCTCTATTCTGTTCCATTGGTCGATGTGTCTGTTTTTGTGCCAGTACCATGCTGTCTTTGTGATCACAGCTTTGTAGTACAGCTCGAAATCCGGCATTGTGATGCCCCCAGCTTTGTTTTTCCTTTTCAACAGTTCCTTGGAGATTCGGGGCCTTTTCTGGTTCCATACAAATTTAAGGACTATTTGTTCCAGTTCTTTGAAAAATGTCCTCGGTATTTTGATCGGGATAGCATTGAAAGTGTAGATTGCTCTGGGTAGTATGGACATTTTAACTATGTTAATTCTTCCAATCCATGAGCATGGAATATTTTTCCATCTTTTTATGTCTTCCTCAATATCTTTCAAAAGTGATCTATAGTTTCTAGGATATAGGTCCTTTACGTCTCTGGTTAAGTTAATTCCAAGGTAACGTATGGTTTTTGGTGTTATTGTAAATGGGATGGATTCCCTAATTTCTCTTTCTTCAGTCTCGTTATTCGTGTATAGAAATGCAACTGATTTCTGGGCATTGATTTTGTATCCTGCCACCTTACTGAATTGTTCTATAACTTCTAATAGTTTGGGAGTGGATTCCTTTGGGTTTTCCATATAGAGTATCATGTCATCTGCAAAGAGAGACAGTTTGACTTCTTCTTTGCCGATTTGGATACCTTTGATCCCTTTTTGTCTTCTGATTGCTGTTGCAAGGACTTCTAGTACTATGTTGAATAATAGTGGCGAGAGTGGGCATCCTTGTCGTGTTCCTGATCTTAAGGGAAAGGCTTCCAGCTTTTCCCCATTGAGAATAATGCTTGCAGTAGGCTTTTCATAGATGGCTTTTATGAGATTGAGAAATGTACCCTCTATTCCTACACTCTGAAGGGTTTTAATCAGGAAAGGATGCTGTATTTTGTCAAATGCTTTTTCTGCATCAATTGAGAGGATCATATGGTTCTTGAGTCTTTTCTTGTTGATATGATGTATCACATTGATTGATTTGCGAGTGTTGAACCATGCTTGCATCCCAGGTATGAATCCCACTTGGTCATGATGGATAATCCTTTTAATGTACTGTTGGATTCTATTAGCAAGGATCTTGTTGAGGATTTTGGCATCCATATTCATTAGAGAAATCGGTCTGTAATTCTCCTTTTTGAGGGGGTCTTTGCCTGGTTTGGGGATCAAGGTAATATTAGCCTCATAGAATGAGTTTGGTAGCTTTCCTTCTGTTTCTATTTTTTGAAATAGCTTTAGGAGAATAGGTATTATTTCTTCTTTGAATGTTTGGTAGAATTCCCCAGGAAAACCGTCTGGGCCTGGAGTTTTATTATTTGGAAGGTTGTTTATCACTGACTCAATTTCTTCATAGTTAATTGGCCTATTTAAGAAATCTATTTCTTCCTGTTTCAGTCTTGGTAGTTTATAGGTTTCCAGGAAGGCCTCCATCTCTTCCAGATTGTTTAGTTTTTTGGCATATAGCTGTTGATAAAAGTTTCTAATAATCCTTGCAATTTCAATGGTGCTGGTCGTGACCTCTCCCTTTTCAGTCATAATTTTAATAATCTCAGTCCTTTCTCTTTGTTTTTGGACAAGTTTTGCCAGTGGTCTATCAATTTTATGGATTCTCTCAAAGAACCAGCTTCTAGTCCTGTTGATCTGCTCTACTGTGCTTCTGGTTTCTAATTCATTGATTTCTGCTCTAATCTTGGTCAACTCCTTCCTTGTCAGTGGGTTAGGCCTGTCCCTCTGTTGCTGTTCCAGTTTCTTGAGGTGAGAATATAGAAACTGCATTTTAGATTTTTCTATTCTTTTGAGTGAGGCTTGGATGGCTATGTATTTCCCCCTTAGGACTGCCTTTGCAGTATCCCATAGGTTTTGGACCGTTGTGTATTCATTCTCGTTGGTCTCCATAAATTGTTTAATTTGTTTTTTGATTTCCTGGTTTATCGAGTCATTCTTGAGCAGGATGGTTCTTAGCCTCCAAGTGTTTGAGTTTCTTCCAGGTTTTTCCTTGTGGTTGAGTTCCAATTTCAGAGCGTTGTGGTCTGAGAATATGCAGGGGATAATTTCAATCTTTTGGTATTGGCTGAGACCTGTTTTGTGTCCCAGAGCATGATCTATTCTTGAGAATGTTCCATGGGCATTTGAATAGAATGAGTATTCTTTGGTTCTGGGGTGTAGTGTTCTATATATATCTATGAGGTCCAACTCGTCGAGTATGGCATTCAAAGCCTTTGATTCTTTGCTTAGTTTTTGCCAGGGTGTTCTGTCTATTTCTGATAGTGGGGTGTTGAGGTCCCCTACTATTACTGTGTTCTTATCTATATGTCTCTTTATTTTGGTTAAGAGTTGGCTTGTGTATCTTGCTGCTCCCCTGTTGGGGGCATATATATTAATAATTGTCATATCCACTTGTTGAATACTTCCTTTAAGAATAATATAGTGCCCTTCTGTATCTCTCTCTATGGCCTCTAGTTTAAAATCCAGTCTATCTGATATGAGAATTGCTACTCCAGCTTTCTTTTGAGGTCCATTTGCGTGGAAGATGGTACTCCATCCCCTTACTCTAAGTCTGAATGCATCTTTGGGTTCAAAATGAGTCTCTTGTAGACAGCAAATGGATGGGTCATGTCTTTTTATCCAATCTGCAACCCTGTGGCGTTTTATGGGAGAGTTTAAGCCATTTAGATTGATAGAGATTATTGACAGATATGATTTTAATGATGCCATTTCTCTTTAAAGTCTTTGTATCGGTTGTGACTTGCTGCTCTGTATCACTCTTGGGGCCTTTTTACCTTTATAGAGCCCCCCTTAATATCTCCTGTAGGGCTGGTTTCGTGGTTACGAAATTGGTTAATGATTGGCGATTTTGGAACGTCTTTATTTCTCCATCAATTCTGAATGACAGCTTTGCTGGATAAAGGATCCTTGGCTGCATGTTTTTCTCTGAAAGAGCTTTAAAAATGCCCCCCCAAGCCTTTCTCTCATTCCAGGTCTCTGTAGACAGGTCTGACGTAATCCTGATACCTTTGCCTTGGTACGTGAGAAATTTCTTTGCCCTGGCCGCTTTCAATACTGTATCCTTGGATCTAATATTTGCGAATTGCACTATGACATGCCGTGGCGTAGGTTTGTCCTGGTTGAGCTTGGATGGGGTCCTCTCTGCCTCTTGGACACGAATGCTTGTTTCCCTTGCTAGATTAGGGAAGTTTTCAGCTACAATTTGTTCAAATATCTCTTCTAGACCTCTGTTTTTCTCCACCCCTTCAGGGATGCCGATGATCTCTGACATTGGATCATTTCATAGAGTCAGTGATCTCCTGTAATCTACATTTGTGGGTGTGGATTTTTTAAGACCAGCTTCTATTTTCGTTTTTTCTTCTACTAACCCATCCTCCAATTCGCTAACGCGTTCCTCTGCCTCGGTGACCCTGGCCGTCAGAGCCTCTAGTTTTGACTGCATTTGGCTCATAGAATTTTTAATTTCTGTCAGATTCGCTCTCATTTCTGCCCTTAGGGATTCTATATTCTCAGCAACGCTTTCTCTGATGCTTTTTTCAAGTTTACTCATCATCTTGACCATTGTTGCTCTGAATTCCATTTCTGATAATTGGGATACATCCATATGTATTAATTCTGTGGCAGAGGCCACAGACTCATTATCTTCTCTTTGCTGGGGGGGACTCCTCCTTCTCGTCATTCTGATGAGGAGAGAAATCGGGGTTATCCAGAGCCCAAGTTGTTGGCTGGGACCCAGGCCGTGTGCCCTTGTTTTATAGAGATCTTAGGAATGTGGGCTTCTTCGTTAAAGATTTTATTTATTTATTTGAGAGAGAGAGACAGACAGTCAGGAAGAAAGGGAACCCAAGCAGGGGAGTGGGAAGGGAAGTAGCAGGCTCCCGGTGGAGAAGCCCGATGAAGGACTCCTTTCCGGAATGTTGTGATCACGCCCTAATCCGAAGACAGGAGCTTAATGACTGTGCCACTCAGGTGCTCCGGGTTGTGGGCTTCTTGATTTTTCAGCCTGACCTCTGGGGGAGGGGCCTGCCTGCCGGTACTCAGAAAACTCTGTTTGGGTAGAGTCTCCATGTCCCCTGCGAGGAGGGATGGGGATGGGCACCCTGTGAGCCGGTATTTCCGGGCTTTTGTTCTCTGGCGGCTTTCCCTGGCAGTTTGCTATGCCTCTTCTGAGAGTCAGAGCAGCGGCTGAAATTCAGCCTCTGTCTCAGAACAGAGGGATTGCGGATCATTCTCCACTGATGTTCTGGCCCCTTTAACTCTGTTTCTGTTGGTGCTGCTCAACCCTGCAGCATCCCAGGCTGTGCGCCCCACACCCGGCGTCCCAGCCCTCACTTCCAGGGCTGGCGCGTCTCTGTCCTTTGTGTTTCCAACCCCACCAGCCGCCCCGCGCGGGCTCCCGGAGCTCCCCGTCTCAGTCTGGTGTCTCACGGGTGCTGACCGCGAGTCCGCCTGCTTCCCCATGCAGGTGGCCCTCCAGCCGCCAGCCGCCAGCCGCCCCACGCACGCTCCCAGAGCTCCTGGTCTCAGCCTCGATCCAGTGAGCACACTGGAGCTCCGGAGCTCCATGAGATGCTTGGTGGCGCACGCTCCCGGCTCACGGACTCAGTCTGCCTTTTCCAGGGTGTGGGTCCGCGGTCCGCCCGCTCCCCGGTGCAGGTGGCCCGCCAGCCGCCCCGCACACACTCCCGGTGCGCCCGTTCTCATTCTGCTGTCTCGCGGGTGCCGTCCGCGCAGCCACCTGCTCCCCCGTGCAGGTGGCCCGCCAGCCGCCCCTCGCGCGCTCCCGGAGCTCCCGTTCTGCTGTCTCAAGTGTGCGGGTCCGCGGTCTGTCCACTCCCCCGTGCAGGTGGCTACCGCTTTCCGGCGCCCTGACACGGCGGCTCCCTCCCCCTTCTGTTTATCTTCCAATATCTGTGCGTGGTTTCACGGCTCCCCGCTTCGTACCTCGATACTCAGCGCTGGAGATGTTCTTTTGTAGAGATCCAGATGTATCTTCCTGCGTCTCAGGCTGATTCTGTGGATATTCCTGCTGGTCTGGTACCTATCCAGCTCAACTCAGGGGACCGGCTGAAAAAGGGCTCCCCTACTCCTCCGCCATCTTAACCCTTCTCCTAAGTCCAGATTCATATTCTAGCTTTCTCTTCTACTAACCCATCCTCCTATTCGCTGATACGTTCTTCTGCCTCATTCACCCTGGCCGTCAGAGCCTCTAGTTTTGACTGCATTTGGCTCATAGAAGTTTTAATTTCTGCCAGATTCACTCTCATTTCTGCCCTTAGAGATTGTATATTCTCGTTAATATTTTCGTTAATGTTTGTTTCAAGTCTACACATCATCTTGACCACTGTTACTCTGAATTCCATTTCTGATAATTTGGTTATATCCATATCCATTAGTTCTGTGGCAGAGGCCACAGACTCATTGTCTTTTCTTTGCTGGGGGGGATTTCTCCTTCTCGTCATTCTGATGAGGAGAGGTTGCGGGGTTGTCCAGAGCCCAAATTATTGACCGGGACCCAGGCAGTGTGCACTTGTTTTATAGGGATCTTAGGGATGTGGGCTTCTTGATTTTTCAGCCTGCCTTCTGGGGGAGGGGCCGGCCATGCCAATATTAGGCAACCCTATTTGGCTAGAGTCTCCATGTCCCCTGAGAGGGGGGATGGGGCTGGGCACACTGTGAGCCTGTATTTCCAGGATTTTGTTCTCTGGAGGCTTTCCCTGGTGGTTTGCTGTGCCTCTTCTGAGAGTCAGAGCAGCAGCAGCCGAATCTCAGCCTCTGTCTCAGAACAGAGGGATTGTGGCCTGTTCTCCACTGATGTTCTGGCCACTTTAACTCTGTTTCTGTTGGTCCTGCTCAACCCTGCAGTGTCCCGGGATGTGCGCTCCACACCCAGCATCCCAGCCCTCACTTCCAGGGCCGGTGCTTCTCTGTCCTTTGTGTTTCTAACACCATCAGCCATCAGCTGCCAGCCGCCCCCGCACGCTCCTGGAGCTCCCGGTCTCAGTCTGGTTCCAGTGAGCACCTGGGAACTCCGTTTCAGTCTGGTGGCGCACATTCCCTGGCTCACGGTCTCAGTCTGCTCTCTCGCGGGTGCTGATCAGAGGGTCCACCGGCTCCCCCGTGTAGGTGGCTACGGCTTCCCAGTGCCACAACGTGGTGGCTCCCTCCCCCTTCCGTTTATCTTCCGATATCTGTGTGCGGTTTCACTGCTCCCCGCTTTGTATCTCAATACTCAGTGCTGGAGAGATTCATTTGTAGAGATCCAGATGTATCTTCCTGCATCTCAGGCTGATTCCATGGATGTTCAGGCTGGTCTGGTACCTATCCAACTCAGAGGACCACTGAAAAAGGGGTCCCCTACACCTCTGCCATCTTAACTCCCTCTCCCTACTATAAAGTTCTGTCCTAGATAATCAAAACACTCCAGGAGCTAAAACATCACCAAGCATTTCTATAGGGTTTGAAGACAAGTGAGAAAAATCTGTCCAGACAGACCCATGAAAAATCATTATTATATTAAACTCAGTATCTTTCATATGTCACCCTCAGACACTATGGGGGGAAGAAACTGACGGCTCTATGTAACATGATTTAAGTATTCCAGGGATTTTGGTTTTGCCATGAAATATAAATTTCTTGGCACTTTCATGGTAGTTTTTTACATTGTAATATTTTCCGAGAAAAATAACAAAACAGAACAGACAATAATATATCATACATAAACACACACACACACTTACTTCCTGGTGTTTCTAGTGTATTTATATTTATGTGTTAGAAGAGCTCATAGCCCATTACTGCACCCAGATAATAATGAAACCATGAATATGCTTGTATCTTTGTAATAAATCACAAGAGAAGAGCTGCTCTTTTAATAGTGACACTTCAAAATGAAAAAATAAATACATATTTTTCCTGAGGAAAAAAATATAAGTGCGTGTGTATGTGTATATCACCCTGTATTGGTTATTATCAAAATATCCTTGCTTTTCTCTTCTTTTTGTATGCTTCCTTATACTCAGGTTTTTCTTACATGCCTGCCTTGCTGTTCAGAAATACACACAATTATGTTAGAAACATGATGAGCTAACATAATAGCAGTGGTTCTCAAACTTAATCATCCACTAGAATGTCTTGGGGGAAAAGGTTGTTTCAATACAGATTCCTACATCTTAAGCCAGAAGATTCTGATTCAGCGGGTCTGAGGTCAAACATGAGAATTTGCATTTCTAACCAGTTTCCAAGTAAAGCTGATGCTGCTGATCAAGGTACCACAACTTGAGAACCAGTGATGTAGAATGATCGCCATCCTTACTTGGAGTCGTGGATCAGGGTCCTATCTCAGCTTTCTTCTGTGACCCAAAGCACAGTGTTTAATATCCGTGGATCATGGTTTCTTGATAGTGAAATGATGAGTTTGCGCTAGATGAACATCAAGTACTCTCCAACACCAACGATCCATGAATTCATGCTTTCACTGTGCCTCTGACCCAGGGAAGTGTCCACACCCTCTTGGGGAACTGCTCCTCCATCATGCTTGGGAGTTTTTTTCTTCAGGTCAGTCTCCAGCAGTGGTTTGCAAAGGTTTTCAGAAGAAACAAGAGCAATTAAATAAATTGATTTCTATTTCTTATTTTTAAAAAGTAAAATGTTTTGCAACTCTCTGACTCCTCTTCATATGCTTAGCAGAAAGAGGATATACTTCAGGCTTTGGTTTCAAATGGCCACCCCTTCTATTAACAATTAAAAGCAATATCATAAAGATCCCCTTCACTGTGTTGAGAGATGTTTGTTTTGGGAGTAACAGACAAGCACTTTTTGTGCAACAGCAAACCAGCTCAAGGAAGGTGTTCAATTTCAGGGTCTCCATCTTCTCATACCTCATTGATTGCACATCCAGAGGGCACTCATGACTCTCCTGCATTGCCCAGTACAGCTGCACCCTATGCAGTCATAAATTACAAGGTTACCTATAAAAAGCAATCTAATCAAATCCAGTAGTTCTGCTAAAGCATTTTTAGATAAGAATTTATCACATAGAATCCCCCAACAGTCTCCCTGGAATCATCCAGCTAGGAAATCCCACCAATGTGTAACAGAGATTTGTCTGGGGTGAAAAAAAGCTTACTGAGATGGCCAGGGACCTTGGGAACAAGCCCCTGTGCACCCAAAGGGACTCCCTAATGGCTGCTACAGGTATTCTTGCAGAGCAGAGCACAGACCAAGGAGCAAACTCAGATAAGTTCAAACTGATGGGAGACAGGATGGTGCAGACTTCGACCTTTCATGGATTTCACCTCATTTTAACACTGAAACACACACCCAGAGGTGGAGACCTAACATGCAAATGAGACACACAAGGTATGAAGAAGAATGTTCTGTCAACTGCACCTGCGCACCTACTTCTCTGGGATTCCCTGCCACTGCATGCTTAAGCATCTCTCCTTTCCTCCCTTGGCCCCTTTAAAACTTTAAAACTCCCTCGGCCACTAAAAACTTTAAAACTCCCTGGCTATTGTCCCGGGATCCAGTCTGATACCTTTGTTGTGACTGCGTCACCATTCAGCTGCAGCTGTTATCAGCCCAATAAAGCCTTGCCTGTGCCTTTAAATTTGGGCTCCAGCCTCATTTTTTTCATTGCTGGGTCCAAGCACCCAAGTTCAATAACACTATGAGAATGGAGAGAGTGAGTTCCAGACCACTGCTGATCCTTTCCCACTACTTCACACCATATGCAAAAATCATTTCCAGATGAATTGTAGATCTAAATGTGAAAAATAAAACAGAGAGCTTTAGGAGACCTAGGCAAAGATTTCTCATCCAAGACACACAAAGAAAAACCCTACTAATTATAAAAGTAAAATTAATAAATTAGTTTGCATTAAGATTATTAAGTTCCATTCATCTGAAAAGACACTGTTAAGACAATAGAAAAGCAAGCCACAGGGTGGGGAACAATATGGGCAATACCCACCTACAACAAAATATGTCATATCCAGAATATACATATATATTTTTTTAAAGATTTTATTTAGTTATTTGACAGAGAGAGAGACAACCAGCGAGAGAGGGAACACAAGCAGGGGGAGTGGGAGAGGAAGAAGCAGGCTCATAGCAGAGGAGCCTGATGTGGGGCTCGATTCCACAACACCGGGATCAAGCCCTGAGCTGAAGGCAGACGCTTAACCGCTGTGCCACCCATGTGCCCCATATCCAGAATATATTTTTATTTTTTTAAAGATTTTATTTATTTGAGAGAGAGAGCAAGGAGAGGGGTGGAGTGGGAGGGAGACGGATAGGCAGACTCACAGGTGAGCCACCCAGGTGTCGCCAGAATATATTTTTTTTAATGACCTCTTGTAATTCAATAAGAAAAAGAGAAACTTTTTTATAAGCCAGAAGAAGGGGGGAGAAAAACCGTGAACAGTGGCAACAGGACTGAAAGGATGTGACTTGAAGAAGCGGAGATGGACTTCTGAAATCCTAGTAATATTCTGTTTCTTGATCTGTATGTCAGTTACACAGAGGTATTCACTTTGAAATCCACTGAACTGTACCCTTTTCTTTTCATAATTCTATAAAAATTTACGAAAGAATGCAAACACTGAATTTTAATGTATTTAGATGAGGCCTGTACTGTCTAGACCACCGTGATTCCCACCTTTGTTGTCTTGCCCTGGAGCTGCCTCACAGTTAACTCCTGGTCCCTAAGGCATTTAAATTTGAGTCGTTGGGTAAGTTAGCTAAGGTTTCCTGGCCTTTTCTCACGCCCTCATCCTTCCATTCTGTATATTATTTTCACATGAGGTCAACTTCTTAAAAACAAACAAACCGAAAGTACTTTTTTCATCTCTGGGTGGACAAAGCTATGAAGTAGGACAGGGTCATCCTGTTAGGTGAAGCTTTGATTTAAATTTTGAAAGAACTTATTTACATAAAAAAACAACCCATTGTGCATATTCTTCTATCACACGATACTGGAGAAAAGTGCTGAAAATACAGTCCAAAGTTTCTCAAGTCCCCAGGTGTTTCCTGGAATCCATGTGCACATTCACATTCATTTAACAGTTTCAAAAGACAAGACGAGACCAGAAGCAGACATGTCCTTGGTTGGCTAAGCAGACACCAACATCTGAAGTACTAGCACAGTGAGGTCTCAGAGTGAGCATCCAACTCCATTTGAATGTTCCACATATGATCTGGGACTTGGTGGCTCATGTATGTCAAGCTTGCACTCTGAAAAAGGCGTCTGGACATCTACCTATAACTGAGCATGTGTCTCTACCTGGACTGTAGAGGATCCTGCCCTTAACATTTCAGGGTCTTGGGTAAGAGTACAAATGAAGACTCCTGTAACAAAAGTCTAAATATTTCAAAATTATACATCAGACATGCCTAGCCACATTTCTACACAGGTTTACACAGCCCGGATCCTGAGGATTGTCCTTGTGACCTAGAGACCAAAGGAGCTATGTTCTCCTTCTGCTGCCTGAGAAGTTGGGGGTAGAGGTGGGAGGGGATTAGCTGGTGTGGGATGTATGAGAAGCCACCCCAGGACCAGGACTCAGGTGATGACTGGACCAGCCAGGCTTGAGGACTAACAACCTGGTGAACCTCCCCCAGGAACCAGCTAGTACATTTCCCTTCATCATGTCTCATTTTTCAGACAAGGAATTTCCAGGCAATTCTAAGTGCCTCCCAAAACCACACCACATAATTTAATCCTGTTAACAGAATAAAGGAGAAAAGTATGATCATCCCTGTAGCTGCATATAAACAATGTGATGAAATTCTAATTCACAGTTTAAAATAAAAAAATTTCCTAGGAATAAAAGGGAACTTGGTAACTTTATAAAGGATAACTACCAAAAATTAGTGGCAAGCAGCATTCATAAAAGGAAAAGTTTATATTTATTTATTTTTTTGAAAAGTTTGTATTTAAAAATTAGTAATCAAAAACTCCCCAACAAAGGAAAGTTCAGGATTCACTGGTGAATTCTACCAAACATTCAAAGGGGTAATCCCAATCCTCCTCAAATTTTTTTCAAAAAAATATAGAAGAGGGGGGAACATTCTCAAACTCGTTTTAGAAGGCCAGCACTACCCTGATTCCAAAGCCAGAGAGGGACATTATCAGAATAGAAAACAACAGACCAAAATCCCTAATAAATATAGAAGCAAAAATTCTCAATAAATTACTAGCAAATCAAATTCAGCAGCACACTTAGAAGATTATACACCATGTTCAAATGGGATTTATCCCTGGGATGCAAAGATGGCTTAATATATGCAAATCAATCACAGTGATATGCCACGTTAATAAAACAAAAAAAAATCATATCATCATCTCAGTAGGTACAGAAAAGGCATTTGACAATATCTAATATCCTTTCATGACAAAAACTCTTAACAAATTAGGTATAGAAGGAATGAACCTCAACATAATAAAGGTCATAAATGGTGAGCCCACAGCTAACATCATAATCTATGGTGAAAGATTGAAAACTCTTCTTCTAAGATCAGGAACAAGACAAGGGTGCCCACTCTCACCAATTTTTTTCAACATAGGACTGGAAGTCCTCACCTAAACAATCAGGCAAGAGAAGGAAATAAAATGCAGTAGAATTGGAAAGGAATAAATAGTATCTATTTGTAGATTATATGACTTCATATATAGAGAATTCTAAAGATTCCACCATTAAATGGTTATTACTAATCAACTAATTCAATAAAGTTGCAAGACACAAAATTAACCTTAAAAAATCAGTAGTATACACTATACACCAATAATAAATTACCAGAAAAATAATTTTTTAATGATTCCATTTACAATACCATTGAAAACAATAAAGTACTTAGGAATAAATTTAAGGAGGTGAAATGCCTCTATACTGAAAACTACAATACATTGATGAAATAAATCAAAGAAGACACAAATAAATGGAAAGGTACTCATATTCATGGATTAGAAGAATTAATACTGTTAAAATTTCCATACTATTCAACGGCATCTGTAGATTTGATGCAATCGTTATCAAGATTCCAGTGATATTTTTTATAGAAATAGAATAAACAATCCTAAAATTTGTATGGAACTACAAATGACCCTGAATAGTCAAAGCAATCCTGGGAAAGAACAAAATGGGAAGCATCACACTCTCTGACTTCAAGCTATATTACAAAGTAGTAGTAATTAAAACAGTATGGTATTGGTATAAAAACAGACACATAGTTCAATGATGACATGGGAGCCCAGAATACACAATGAAGAAAAGACAGTCTCTTCAATAAATGGTGCCAGGATAATGAGATATTTACTTGTAAAGGAATGAAATTAGACCCCTGTGTTTTGCCACTCATAAAAATTAACTTCAAATGGGTTAAAGACCTAAATGTAAGACCACGGATGTAAAACTCTCCAAAGAAAACAAAGGAAAAAAGCTCCTTGACATGAGTATTGGCAATGATTTATAGAATATGATACCTAAAGCAAAAGCAACAAAATCAAAAATAAATAAGTGGGACTACATCAAACTGAAATCTTCTACACAGCAGAAAGATACAATCTGCAAAATGAAAAAAACAACCTACAGAATGGAAAAAATATCCACAAACCATGTGTCTAATAAAGGTTTAATATCCAAAATCTGCAAAGAATGTCTACAACTCAATAGCAAAAATAATAGCAAATCATCATCATCATCCAATTAAAATGGGCAAAGAGCCTCAATAGACATTTTCTCAAAGATTTATAGATGGCCAACAGGTACATGAAATGATGATGTTCAATATGGCTAATTATCAGGGAAATGCAAATCGAATGAGATATCACCTTACACCTATCAGAATGGCTATCATCAAAAAGACAAGGAAAGAAAAAAGAGAACAAATCCTGGTGACGATGTGGAGAAAAGGGAACGTTTGTTGGTGGGAATGTAAATTGGTGCAAGCACTGTGAAAAACAGTATGGAGATTCCTCAAAAAATTAAAAACAGAACTACCATATGATCCAGCAATTCCACTTCTAGAAATATATTCAAAATGTTATATGTACCCCCATGTTCTTAGGAGCACTACTGACAGCAGCCAAGACATGGAAACAACCTAAGTATCCATCAACAGATGAATGGATAGAGAAGATATGGTCTATATTTTCACAGAATAGTATTCAGTCATAAGAAAATTCTGCCATTTTTGACATCATGGGTGGACTTTGAAGGCATTATGCTAAGTGAAATAAGTCAGACAGGAAAGACAAACACTGTATGATCTTGCTTATATGTGGAATCTAAACACAAACAAACTCTTAGAAAAAGAGATCAGGTTTGTGGTTACCAGGGGGAAGGGAGATGAAAGTTGCATGAGGTGGTCAAAAGGTATAAACTTCCTGTTAAAAATAAACAAGTCTGGGCGTGTAATGGACAACATGATGACTACAGTTAGCACCGCTGTATGGTATATACAAAAATTGTTAAGAGAATAAATCTGAAGAGTTCTCATCACCAGGAAAAAAAGCATTTTTTGTATCTACGAGATGATACATGTTAACTGAACATGTGATCATTTCATAATATATTTAAATTAAATATCTACGAGATGATACATGTTAACTGAACATGTGATCATTTCATAATATATTTAAATTAAATCATTATGCTGAAGTCCTTAAACTTATACAGTACTGTATGGCAACTACAGCTCAATAAAAACTATTTCTAAGAAGACAATATTAGGGGCATCTGGGTGGCTCAGTTGGTGGGGCATCTGACTCTTTGATTTTGGCTTAGGTCATGATCTCAGAGTCACCCTGCGTCAGGCTTGGCACTCATAAAGGAGTCTGCTTAAGATTCTCCCTCCCTCTCCCTCTGCCAACCCCCACTTCCATTCTCTCTCTCTCTCTCTCTCTCTCTCTCTCAAAAAGAAAAGTCAACATTAATATCTAGGGTTAGAAATTACAATAGTGGCCCTCCTTGATAGCAGGGCAGCAGAAAAGAGTTGTGCAAAGACGGGAACATGAAGGCATGTAGTCCTGCAAGACAGTAATGTTCATTTTCTTAATTAGAGTGATGGTTACAGTTGTATGTTTACTTTGTGAAATTTGATCAAGTTGTTTACTATAACTAATATACTTTTCTGTTTCTATGATATCCTTCTATTAAAAGTCTTTTTAAAAATTCGTAACAAACATGTAATAATTTTCCAGGAAATATGTTTTAAATGAAAGACTAGTAGAAAGGTGGCAAAAATGTACAATTTTTATCTTAGAAATAAAGTATAATGCCAGTTGTTCTGTTTTTCACTCTAATAAAGGAAGCTCTGACTTGAAGGAAGGCAGAATGGGTTTTATCTGAGCCACACAGACTAGGTGCCAGCTGAGCCACTATCTCCTAATCCCAAATCCACACTCCTGGGAAAGACTCTGACTGGTTCACCTTTAACAAGGTGCCTCTGGCCAGGGAACAGAACCCTGTTTTATAATCACTGCTGCTCCTTCTGGAAACATGTGAGAAACAGGCAAAGCAGCCCCCAGAAGATAGCGGGACTTCGCGGCTACAGAGTCAACATCATTTAACTTGGTGACCTTGATTTCTTTATTAATTGACTTAAGTGATTATGTTAAAACTATTCAATATAGGGACACCTGGGTGACTCATTTGGTTCAGTGTCCAACTCTTGATTTCAGCTCAGGTCATGATCTCAGGATTGTGGGATTGAGCCCCGTGGTGGGCTCTGCACTGAGTGTGGAGCCTGCTTGTGATTCTTTCTCTCCTCCTTCCCCCGACCCCTAGCCACTTGGATGTGCTCTCTCTGTTCCTCTAAAAACAAACAAACAAACAAACAATTTGATATATTTGAAGCACAGTGCACTCTTCCCCAGTATACGGAAAAATGAGGGTATATTGTAGTACTAACACCAAATGCCAAGCAACCAGACTGATTCCAGAACAGTACAGCCGATTCTTTTTTTTTTCTTCATTTCCTCTCTTAGCTGGGTTTCTCAAAAAGCTGAGCCTGAAGTAGACAGCTTCTGAACTATTATCTTATTAAAAGTATGATCCCATGCAGCAGAAGTGACGGATGAGGTCAATGAAGCCAGGAGGGAAGGAGAGCCAACACAAAGACAACTTACCCATCTAGCTCTTGCTAAATGTGACTGATTGCTTAATCCATGAAAACACCTCCAAAAAATCCATAGAGACAGCATGCCAGAATTTTCCCCTGGAAAAGGCAAAGGAGGAATAACTTGTCCACTGGTTCCCCACTCTTATTTGTCAGAGTTTCATCTCTTAGAAATTTCCTATTTCTGGACTGCACATACCTGGGCATGGATAGAAAGCCCTTGAGACAGGAGGCAGTGATGTGCAGTGTGGGCAGGAGGTGAAGGACTGCTAGTTGGCATCTGCAGAAGGACCAGCAGAGCCAGTCAGAGCTAGAACCAGAGACTGGGGGAGACCAAGAGGGTCTGAGGAGGATAAGGGGAATCTGACACAAGGCCGTCAGCCAGGTTCAGAAAAACACCATTGTTCCTGTAACTATTGAAGGCCAACTCTAGGAAAACTTTGTCAGTGCCACTGTGACATCTTATCCTCAGAAACATATTACCACATCACTCTGTGCTCATCACAAGGTTTGAACAGGTCCTCAATTGAGCATTCTTTTGTCAATGTGTAGAAAATGCTTCAATTTAAAAAAAAAAAATTCAGGGGGGCCTGGGTGGCACAGCGGTTAAGCATCTGCCTTCAGCTCAGGGCGTGATCCCGGAGTTATGGGATCGAGCCCCACATCAGGCTCCTCCGCTATGAGCCTGCTTCTTCCTCTCCCACTCCCCCTGCTTGTGTTCCCTCTCTCGCTGGCTGTCTCTATCTCTGTCAAATAAATAAATAAATTCTTTAAAAAAAAAAAATTCATGTCTCCCTCTAGTGTCCAAAGTGCGATTTCACAGTTCTGCGGGATATTAGATGAGAAAAGCAAATTCAGATGGCAACATATTCTTTAATCTTCTAGAGAAAAATGTTTTAAGTTGTTATGTGATAATGTGTTGTTTAATGGATGACAGGGTTCAGGAAATATTTTCAGTAAAGAACAGATGGTGATGGGTATTAAGGAGTGCACATATTGCATGGTGCACTGGGTGTTATATGCAAGTAATGAATCATGGAACATTGCATCAAAAACTGGCGATGTACTGTATGGTGACTAAAATAACAAAATAAATATTATTAAAAAAAAAGAACAGATGGTAGATATTTTGGGTATTACAGAGAACATACAGTCTCTGTTAAATATCTTCCTTTGTTTTGTTTTGTTTGTTTTGACAACCATTTAAAAAACCTTCTTGGTTTATTGACCATACAGACACAGACAAGACTCAGGTTATAGTTGGTGGTCCCCAGGAATGATACCACCTATTATTTAAAGATTCGTTATTTTTTTAATTCTTATATGTATTTATAATTAGTATTAATTAATTTATTCACTGTGTATATGTAGGTATATATATGCGTCCATAACATTGATATAATTTGTCTTTAAAGGTAAATACTTACAACGTCAAGTGCTTTTCAAATATTAGTTTATGTTTATGCTTAGTTTAACACTCTGAAGAAGAATCATGGCATTTTGGTGGGTTCCTAAAATTAAGAGGAGCATCTTTCTCAATGCAGAAATACTTAGTACACTACCCCTAGAAGAGGGTCTGTTAGCATCCAGTCAAAATGTTACTTTCTTTTAGGACTTCCTGCCTAATAGCAGATGACTTTAATCGTTTAAATCTCTGAATTGCATGTAGTTTGCTGGTTTATTTAAAATTTCAATCTACATGTGATAATTCTGCTCTTTGGATATACTCAAGCCTGTTCACTTCATCCTCCATGTTATGGCTCTTAAAATATTTGAAGATGTTATGTTCCCCAACCTGACTCCCTTCATTGGAGATTTTGAGACACCATAAGCAATCCCGTTGCAGGCCCGGTCTATAAATTTGCTGTTGTTCAGGCATAGTGCCAGCTTTTACTAATTATTGGCCTTGTTACTTCAGACAAGACCCTTGAGTTCCCTGAACTATAGAAAAGCAAAATGGTACAGGGGCTGAGTCCAGGCATTGCAATGACAGGATCTGGATTTAAATTCCAACCCCATCTCTTATTAGTTGCAAATTACTGAACACCACTCTGCCTCTAAAGTTTCTTCACCGATTAAATATATGCAAGAATAACTCAACAGCACCAAGACTTCTTGAGAAGCTTATCAGACATAACACATGTAAAATGTTTATCCAGTGACTGCACCATGAAAACACTCATAATGACTTACTATCAAACATTTTCTTTTATCAATAATTATTTATACACAAAATTTTAGTGACCAATCATTCATTTAACAATTCCTAACAATGAAATAATTTTGCAGTTTTGCCATTTTAATTTAACAATGCAGTAAATACTTTGTACATGAGCCTTTGTCTCTAAGTGAATTAAGGTTTGTTTCCAGATATGTAACTACTGGTTCAACGAGCTTAAACTCATTAAGTCTCATGCTGCTCAATTGTTTTCAAAAATATTACACCAATCCCCCCCCAATCAGCAATGGGTGAGTTATGACCATTTAACTGCAACTTCAGCAATACTCAGTTGCTCATTTCTTAGGTATTTGCCAATATTTAGGAGGCTATAATTCTTTTCTGATAGCAAATAACTCAATTTTCTTGCAGCAATTTAAGGTAAATAAGGAAAATTATGCACACACACACACACACACACACATATTATACACATATGTATCTTTGACCACCTGAAATCCCATGTTTCCCATCCTTACTTTACTATGTGGGCCTATTTGCCTTTAACAAAACCTTAAAAATCTGCTGAACTCCCTTTAAGAAATTCTATTCCAGAGCATTTCCTCCATATATTATTTGAATTTCTACAATTCCTGACTTCCTTGGATTAAGGAACTTTTGAAAATACAGCTACAGGTGGTGTGTATATATTGATAACACTCTAAGATAATTCTGAAGTGATTTTACCTCTCCCCTCCAAAATGGTCTAAATTAAACAGATTCTTATTTAATATATACATATATAGTATTAACTATACACACTATATACACTATATAAAAATATTTAACCATACAAGTTACCAAGTAAAACATTAAAACTCAGGCAGAAATAATTACTAATATCATTATACATTGATGTCCTTAAAAAAAGGATTAAAAACAGAGCATATTTAAAATTTTTGATTGATTCATAATATACTCTTTGAAAAGGGTAATATTTGACATCATTAGTCACTAGGGAAATGCAAATCAAAACCACAATGACATACCACTTCACACTCACTAGGATAGCTGTAATTTTTAGAATGGAAAATAACAAGTGTTGGCAAGGATGTGGTGAAATTAGAACCCTTGTACATTGCCGGTGGGAAAGTAAAATGTGCAGTCACGATGGAAAATGGTTTGACAGTTCTTCAAAAAGTTAAACACAAAATTACCTTATGGTCTAGCAATTCCCCTCCTAGGCATATACCTAAAATAGTTGAAAACAGGTACTCAAACTAATACTTCTTCACAAATGTTTATAGAAAAACTAGTCACTTCAATCAAAAGGTAGAAACAAAACAAATGGTCATCAGTGGATGAATGAATAAACAAATGTTGCGTATACATACAATGGAATATTTTTCAGCCATAAAGAGGAATTAAGTAGTGATACATATTACAATGTAGAGGCACCTCTAAAGCATTATGTTAAACAAAAGAAGCCAGACACAAAAGGTCACATAGAAGTATAGAACACCTCTCACTCTTAGGGTCCCTGACCGGGCCCTCTTTTTTTTTTTTTAAGATTTTATTTATTTATTCGANGATGTGGGGCTCGATCCCACAACCCCGGGATCACTCTCCTGTGTACTCGACCTAATGTTTCATCCTTTTTCTATCAATCAACATCTTCAGGTCTTTATATTTATATTGACTATGACTTAAAGAGAAAGTAGTTGTGTCTTACTTTTTTTACGATTCTATTTATATGAAATACCCCAAATAGTTCAATCTGGAGAGGCAGAAAGCAAATTGGTGGTTACCAGGAGCTGCTGGCAGGAGGGAATGGGGAATGACAGCTTGTGTTGGGGGAGGTCATCAAAAAGACGTGACCACAGATTGACAGGTGAGCTGGACCTCAGAGCTCCTCATTCCTTCCCCAGTCCTTGGAATGTGGGTTCTGCTTGCCCTCCCCACTCCAAAACGCTGTTCCAAGTACACAGCCTTGAGGTAGTGATGGTTTTGAGAACACTTGCACAGTGTATGTGACTGAACCCAGTTAAGGTTTCTATATAAACTTGTAATATTCAATAGGCAGGCAGGTGAGGGGAGCCATTTGTCTTGCCTCTCATGTAAGTCTCCTTTGCTTATTGAAACCACCATCTACCAACCTGGAGTAACCTGCCTCTTTCTTAAGTCTCTCCCTGCCCTCTGAATATGGGGATGTTGCCAAGGGGGTTGGGATACAACTTAATGGATACAGACTTTCCTTTTGGGGTGAAAAAATGTTCTGGCACTAGATGGTAGTTCTGGTTGCACAACAGTGTGGAATGTACAAAATGTCACTGAACTGTTCACCTTAAAATGGTTCATTTTATGTTATGTGAATTTCAATTAAAAAATTTATTTCAATTAAAAAAAATTTTTTTATTTCTTAAATTTAACCAAGGAGGTGAAAGACATGTACTCTGAAAACCATAAGACATTGGTGAAAGAAATTGAAGATAACACAAACAAAAAGATATACCATGTTCATAACTTTTTAAATTTAATTCAAAAAATTTAAAAATTATAGAGAGAAAAATTATATAATATATCCTGTTAAAGGTAAACTTAATTCTCAACAAAACAATATGGTGTCCCTGACACCAGGATCTATATCTTTTCCCCCCATAGTTTGTCCTAAATTGCTATAATCTTAAACTTATTGAAAAGTTAAAAAAAATAACTCAATGTCAATCCCACACTTCCATTTTTCAGTGTTCAGTTAATTTACAGTAATAATTGTAAAAAGCACAAAAGGAAGGGCATCCTGAAGCTTGCAGGGTGAGAAAGAAATAACACAAATGACAAAAATTCCAGTTTTATTGAAAAAGAGCATATTCTTTTTCCAGAAATGCATTTCATCAGAAAAATTTACTCAGATACATATTTTTTCCTAAAACTCAATTACTCTAAAATGTTTCCTAATATGTAGAATAAAAAGAAAGCCACGGATGTGGGACAAAGATCCTACTCTTCATTTGACCAAAAAAAACCAGCAAAAAACAAAAAAAAAAACAGGAAAATGTATTTATTATTTGCCATGATTAAGATATATAATATTCTCAATGTTCAATATTCTCAATGTATATAATATTCTCAATGTCCCACGGACCTACTGTGAGTGTTGTGTGTTTGAGTGTGTGTGTTTGTGTTTGTGTAAGGATCATGTGTATGCTTGTTAGAAAAAGACCATGGGTGATTGTGTGTCTTTGTTGTGTGCATGTATGTTGTGACACCACGTTTGTGAGTTTGCTAGGGCAGGTCCAAGTGTGGATGCCTTTGCCAGAGACCTTGTCTGGGAGGTGTGTGTGAATGTGTGTGTGTGTGTGTGTGTGTAAGGCCCTATGTGGTTGCTTGTAAGAAAAAGTCCATGGGTGTTTGTGTGTGTTTGTTTTGTATGTGTGTGTTGTGGGGACCACCTTTGTGAGTTTGCTATGGCAGTGCCAAGTGTGGATGCCTCTGCCATTAATATAGTGTGTGTTTTGTGTGAATGAGTGTGTATGTGTGTGTGTTCGTGTGAGACTCATTGTGTGATATTAATAAATATCTTTGGAGCTATGTACGTATTTGCATCCTGTTCTGCTTCCGTGAATTTCTAACGACTGAAAAATGTGTCAGGTGACACCACCTTCAGTAGGGTCAAATTTTTATGTGATGTTATACCTTTGGAACTAGAAAGAAAGCGTATTTGAAATGGTCTCTTTCTCAATTATTTGTAGATTTCTGCAGATTATAATCATAAATCTATATACTTAACAAAACCATAAATTTGTACATCTTGAAGTATCAAATACATTGACAAAATTTCTAACAAAAATAACATTTTTGTTAAATTAACAAAATTAATGTGTATACAATTTATTTAGTTGAGCAGGATACATTGAGAGAATAATTATTTCTCATTTTTTATATATATATTCTTATTATTTATTATATAACTATTAAGACTAAAGCTTTAGGAATCCATGGAAAGTAACCAAGTTTTCAATACCACAGCTGGATTGAAGATGCAGTAAACTAGTAGTTCCCAAAAGCTAATTAATGTAGTCAATGTTGAAGGTACTATTTCCATTATCTTGAGGAAGAGAGTCAATTCTATCTTGCTGTCTTAAAGTCTTTCATAATTTAACCCCTTTAGTAAACCATTAACTGAGCAAATATTCATGACAAATATTCAAAAGCAAATGTACTGACTCGTAACCTCTCCCAAAAGAAGAAAGAAAAAGCAGGTCTAACAGCACAATTAACTGTTATGTTCCACAGGGCAAAACTTTTTTTCTTTTTTTTAAAGATTTATTTATTATTTTACAGAGAGAGGGTACAGCAGGGGGTGAGAGGGACAGGGGAAGGAAGAGAGAATCTCAAACAGACCCCCCCACTGTGTGGAGCCTGGTGCAGGGCTCAGTCTCAGGACCCTGAGATCATGACCTGAGCCAAAATCCAGAGTCCAGCTTAACTGACTGAGCCACCCAGACACCCCAAGAGGAAAGCTTTTTTTTTTACCTCTTCAACAAACAGACCTGGGCAAAAATCAACTTTATAATGACAAAATACACAAGTATACAGGTCTTAACTTTTGTTTTAACATTTGCATAATGTTTTTCTCTTTCTATTAAGTTAATAGCTAGGTCAGTGTTTTGCAAGTTAAAGCCCTTTTTTTGTCAATAGGATTAACCTGAGTTGGCTTTTTTAACAACTTACTCGATAATACAAGAAAGAATAGAAATAGGACTTGCAGGCTTTATTGCAAGCTTTGCAGTGCCCCTAAAACAGATGCACATAAAACAGGAGAGAGAACACAGGGAAGAGAATCTATGGGTGTCCTGGGCAGGTGATTATGGACTGTAGGAGTCAAATACCACTTCTTGAACTTTGGGGCTCAAAGCCATCAGTTCTGCACTCAAGGTAAAAATAATATTATCAGCATATATATTATATGTTGCTTACTTTATTCTGCACCCTACAATAAGTGTTTTATATATAAGTCACTTAACCCCTAGAACCAGTTTGCCAAAAGTTAGTGTAAACCTTAACAATAGCCCATAACTTGAGAAGAAACTGAAGCACAGGAAGACTAAGAAACCTCCCCAAGATCTTAGTTAATGAATAGAAGAGCAGTCTTTGCACTCAGGGCACTTGGCTTCACAGATGGTACTCTGACAGGCTTTGATCTACTGCTTTTTAATTAAGAATTAATTTTAGAAAGAGATAAAGATGCCATGACTCTGTGCCAAAATTATAACTGAAGTGGTTGGGAATGGTATCTAGGAGTCTTACATAATGGAATACTGATAGATGCAATCATATGGAATTTTAATAACGAACTCTGTACAAATATTTTTTTAATATAGGATGCTGAGTAGTAATATATACAAAGAGTATAATCAGCATTTAGATAAACAGAAATTTAACTAAGAACCAGATGAGGGATACAAGACCTGAAGCTCTGGAGACTATGTTCTACCCTCCTCACCCCCAATGACAGCCATAAGTTTGTCTCAACAAACTCCTGCCCAATGACTCCAACATTCTTTCCCTGGAAACAGATGCACCTGCATATACACATGCACATACACACACATATGGAGAAATGGGGGACCTACGATTTTGGTGGAGGCCTTCAGATTCCTTAAAATGGACCTTCTCCTCAACCAATTTGGGGAAGAAAGAGATGGATGTGTCTTCCACAAGGGACAGAGAGGATGAACTGTAATAGTTGCAAGTTCATGTCCAGGGAGCTGGTCATTGAGGCCCTTTAGTACAATGTGTGAGGCTCCCGTCAAAGGTTGTCACAGCAATGATTAATGGATCATTGACTTTTATTCACCCATTTATACCCGCTCATTCACACTCTTACTGGTTGTTTGCAGAACCCACGTAGGGAAGCAGGGACCACTAAACTTGGTGGTCACCAAGGGCAGCAGAGCACAGCAGAGCTGGGATTGGACTTGTAGCTGGAACAAATATCAGCATCTGGTGGAGGCAGAATAAAGCCAGTGGATGCAAAGTGTTCCTCTGCAACCACCTACCTCAGGACTGTAAGCAATCCCGAGACACTTCCCACTCTCCACAGCCTCCATCTACCTTCAAAAGCTCTGGAGAATCAGGAGCATTCCTTGCCTGTTCCCCACCCACAAGCCCTATAAACACATATGTCCAAGTAGGATTCTTTGTTTCTATAGCTGAAGCTCCATCTGGTGTGCACCTGCTGTGCCCTTACACAGTGTCCCCAGGACTTGGTTCTGGGTTCTCCTGACCTGATTTTGACTAAGTCCAATGTGCTGCTTCTTCTGTTCCCTGAATCATCAGGTAATCCTTTCCAGCTTTCAAAAGTCTCTCTGGTACCTGCCCACCACGAGGGCATGGGAATATGTGCGGACATTCAACCAACATTAATCATCACACACACACACACACACACACACACAGAGAGAGAGAGAGAGAGAGAGAGAGAGAAAATGGCTTAGTGTTTGGGATATTCAGACTGGGGACTCTAAATAAAACAATTATTTCACAGAGTAGAAACCCAGGTGAAACATGATCTGGAACACCTGTTCACCTTCCAAGTGCATCAATAAAATCTAACTCTGTTGAAGTCTTTCCCTAGTGGAATGAAAGATGTTTGAAGAATAGTTGTGTTCTACAGTACTATTTTGCTGTGGCAGTAGACTAGAGCTACCACCAGCTATTGAGAGTTTGACATCAGGAGGGTGACAGGCCAGGATTCAAATCTCAGCCTTGTCTCTTATTAGGTGAAGGACTTAAGTTCTTCACGTCTCAGATTTATTCTGTAAAACAGGTACCTTTTACATTAGTTACTTAAGAATTAAAACAAACATTTCTATAAACTGTTTGACACAGATTATGCCATTAATAAATGATACCTATTGCATTGTTAATATCAATAAGCAGGGCAGCCTGATCTGGAAAAGAAATTTCCATTGTTTAGTGAAAACATCCAATCACATGGGTCATGGCAATTGGGACATCTAAGAGCAAGAAAGGGAGAGCTGACTGTAGAGGCCTCTGAAAGCTCTCAGCAGCCAGCAGGGCTACTGTGAATCACACCATTTCCTTTGCAGCAGCATTAGAAAACCCTTAAAAGAAAGATTGGATGGGGTAAATGCCCACAGAGCACAGCTGCATATTAACTTTGCAGTGTAATTGTACTGAAAGGCTGTTATTTTAACTCAAGAACAGGTTTCAATGTCACATACATTGTATATATTAAAACAAACTAACAAACCTTGGCTTCTGTCTGTATAACACCTTCCTGGGGTCCAGCTGGAGGGATGGTTCCAGAGCATTGACTCAGGACAAGCCAGAAAGAGTCAAGGCCACCACACATCCCTGGACAAGGGCCAGAAACTAACGTACCTAGCCAAGCTCTTATTCATCAGGGCTTTGCTCCTGGGAGCTCAGGTTCACCCTGCTGGGTTGGCCCATCCTACTGTGCAGTTTTCTGGGCCTTGGAGCACCTTGGCGGGAAAAGCAACCCAGAGGGAAAGCTGTATTCAAAGAGTTTGGGCCTGCCAACAGGTGGATCTGACCCAGGGCAGGACAGGGCTCTACTTGTCAGAACCCAGAGGTTCTGAGTCTCTGAGGATCTTCCCCAACTGCAACATTGCAAGTCAGTGCTTTAGGACCCCCTGAGCCTGATGTCTAACACCAACTATAATTTTGATCAGTCATCTATCCTGACACTAACTTTATTTTAAAATCAATGAAACAGTTGTAACACTAGTATCTGTTTTGAATTTCAAACCAAATAAGACAAGAATGCTGGAAAATATAAACTATGAAGCATGATAATTATTAATATAGCTGCCAAGCACAGGAGGCACCACACATCTCCATGTATTATCCAACAGGTTACCCATAATTACAGGTGCTTCCCCACACAGGAGCTCAAAAATCCCCACCTCAGCACAGAAAGTGTCCCAGGCAGGTCAGCATCCTCAATCTCACCAGTACTCTAACACTCTGGACTCTACAAAATGTGCAGGCTCCTTGTGCCTCCTCCTGACATGGCCTCCATAATGCCCCCCCCTTTCCTCCCTCCTTTTTCTGATGGCCCTGATCAGTGTCCTCTTTGGGCACCTTCTCTTCTCCTTACATTTCTTCTTTCTTTATCTCCCAAGGACTACCACCTCCATCATTCCCACTCATCCCTGGGACTTATGAATCAGTGTCCCCAGAGCAAGGCACCTTCATAACATCCAGAAAATGCCCCCATTGTGTCCACTTGTTCTGCAGGCTCCTCCACAGTGACACGCCCCCAACCCCAGCCCTCTCACACACCTGAATGGTTCATGGAGCCTCTCCATCCATACCACTGTTTCTCACCTTCTAAACTTGGCTGGCATATGCTTGTTCTCTCTAGCTTGAGAATTATCACCTCCAGCAGACACCCCTCAACTCAGCTCTAACTGCCTTGGGATTTTTTCCATCATGTCATGGATACACCTTTCCATTCATGTCACTTTTATACAGTGTTGTCAAGTGTTCACTCCACTTTCATCTTAAAGGACAAGGAATAGAATTCAGGAAAAATATATCAAGATATATAGGAAAAAAATATTTCTTCACGTGTGCTAATCCTTCACCAAAACATAGCATTTCCTTCATCTGTTGTGAATATATATTAGAAGAATCTGTGACTTTGTCTTCAACAGAAAGCACAGATTTTTCTTATCCCTTTAGAGTTATAAGACATTATTTATGTTCACAACACTAAATGATGGTGATTGTCATAGATCTGCATCTATACTGTATTTAATAGAGAAGCATTTAGATTGCTATGTTCAGCACATTTGTTTTTAAAATATTTTTCCAGTTTTATTGAGGTATAATTGACATACAGCAAAACCCTTTGACTTACATATATCTTGAAATGATTACCACAGTGAGTAACACCCACTATCTCATGGATAAGAAAGAAAGAAAAAAGAAAGAAGAAAAAAGAAAGAGAAAGAAAGAAAGAAAGAAAGAAAGAAAGAAAGAAAGAAAGAAGAAAAAGAAAGAGGAAAGAAAAAGAAATATTTTGTCCTTGTGATGAGAACTTTTAGAAGTCACCTTTTTTTTATAATAATATTTTTTATTATATTATGTTAGTCACCATACAGTACAACCTAGTTTTTGATGTAAAGTTCCATGATTCATTACTTGCAAACAACACCCAGTGTGCCATGCAATACATGCCCTCCTTAATACCCATCACCAGCTTATCCCATTCCCCCACCCCCCTCCCCTCTGAAGCCCTCAGTTTGTTTCCCAGAGTCCATAGTCTTTTATGGTTCATTCCCCCTTCTCTTTACTCCCCCTTTCTTCTTCCCTTTCTTCTCCTACCGAACTTCCTACTTCTTATGTTCCATAAATGAGTGAAACCATATGATAATTGTCTTTCTCTGCTTGACTTATTTCGCTTAGCATTGTCTCCTCCAGTCCCATCCATGTTGCGGCAAATATTGAGAAATCGTTCTTTTTGATAGCTGAGTAATATTCCATTGTATATATGGACCACATCTTCTTAATCGAGTCATCTGTTGAAGGGCATCTCAGCTGCTTCCACAATTTAGCTATTGTGGACAATGCTGCTATGAACATTGGGGTGCATATGGCCCTTCTCTTCACTACTTCTGTATCTTTGGGTAGGATTCACTCTTTTAACAACTTTCATAAATACCATACTGCAGTATTAACTATAGTCACCACGCTGTACATTACATTCCTAGTACATATTTATCTTATAACTGGAAGTTAGTACCTTGTGACCACTTTCACCTAATGCTAAAGGGAGTTCTTTGAGTGTAGTAAAAGGATGCTAATTAACATCATAAAAACATAAGAAGGCAGGGTAAAACTCTCTGGTAATGGTAAATATGTAGTCAAAATTAGAATCTGAAATACGGTAATAGTAGTGTGTAATTTACCCCGTCTCTAGTAATCAAAATTTGATCTCTTTTTCTGAGTTTGGTTGTTGTTCTTTGAGATTCCAGGTATTAGTAAGATCATAGATAATTGTATTTCCCTGTGTGACTTATTTCACTTAGCATAATTCCCTCAAGCACTTCTTGTAAGGCAAGTCTAGTACTGATGAACTCCCTCAGCTATTGTTTGTTCAGGGAGTCTTTATCTCTCCTTCATTTTGGAAGGACAGCTTGCCTAGTATAGGATTCTTGGTGGACAGTTTGTTTTGAGTTTTTAAAAATATCTTGAATATATGCTCCCATTCTCTCCTGGCCTGAAATATTTCTGTTGAGAAATCTACCAAAACTCTTATGAAAGTTCCCTTATATTTAATTTCTCTCTTTTCTCTTGCTGCTTTCAAAATTCATTCTTTTTGACTTTTGAGGATTTTCCTCCGATGTGTCCCAGTGTAGCTCTATTTGGATTCAGCCTATTTGGAGTGCTCTGGACTTCATGAATCTAGATGTGCCTTCTCTCCAGGTTTGGGAAGTTTCAGCCACTATTGCTTTAAATATACATCCTGTCCCTTTCTCTTTCTCTTCTGCTTTTGAAATTCCCATACTGCAGACATTGTTCCTTTCAGTCATGTCCCATAAGGCCCATAGAGTTTCTTCAATCTTTTTCATTCTTTTTTTCTTTTTGCTCCTCTGATTGAAATTTCAAATGGCCTGTCTTCTAGGTCATTGATTCTTTCTTCTGCATCATTGAATCTGGCTGTTGACACTTTCTATTGAATTCTTCAGTTCACTCATTGTTTTCTTACCTTTAAGATTCCTTTTTTTTAATCGTTTCTCTTTCTTTGTGAACTTCTCATTTTTTTCATGCATTGTTTTCCTAATTTTGGTTAGCTGTCTTTGTGTTCCTGTAATTCACTAAACCTTAAGAGGATAACTCTGAATTCTTTTTCTGACAGTTCATATATCTACATTTCTTTAGGGTTAGTTATTAGAGCTTTATTAGTTTCCTTTGATGCTGTCATGTTTGCTTGATTTTTTTTTTTTTGATCCTCAACTCCTTACATTGGTATCTATGCATTTGAGTAAGTGGTCTTCTCTTCCAGACTTTATAGGTTCACTTTGGCAGAGACTGTTCTTCACCAGTCAGCTCAGCTTGGGGTTCAGGATGTACCACCTAGGGCAGGTGGAATTTGCTATCAGGGTTTATTTTTGGGCAAGGCCACTTCCTAAGCTCTGAGATCAAGATATGGGTGCTGCTGATTGAAAACTGTTGGATAGGACTGCTCGCTGGTTCCCTGCCCAAGCAAGGGCATAGGATGGGCTCTGCAGTTCCCTGTTTTCTCTGCTAAGTTACTACAAGTTGGGGACTGGGTACTACACTCAGCAGTAAGTGGGCTACGAATTAGTGTCTCTGCACTACCAGGGCAGTAGAACAGACCTGAGGGTCAGCAAGCCTCATTGTTTGAGAACCCAAATCAGTCAAGACAGCATTGAATTCTCTAGCCAGACAGGGCCACTGTTTTTGGCCTACTGACAGGGAAAGCCATGAACTGTGGTCTGTGTTCAAGTGCCATTGTAAGCAGATGTTCAGGAGGACCCAGAGCAAGTGTACTAACTTTAAAATATACAGATTATGACTTCCTGAATGAGAAGGCACAAGTCACCCACACAGAGTCAGCAGGCAGGTCCCTCAGCATCTGAGTTCCCACTTTGGGGAAATGAAAACCCCAGAGTCATTTTTATTGAAGGTGCAGTTCCAGTACATCCTCACAAAGGAAGTAAGGCCACAAGGTTTATTACTTAGAGATCCCAGAAACAAAGGGGCATAATGAGCCAGGGAAGGCCAGTCCTCCATCACAGATCACTACCAAGCAGAAGACCGAAAGGAGGGAAGAAAGCTCTTACTTACAAGGTGGTTGGGGTGGAGGTCACTGACTTTTTGCAGGTTTAATTCTAAGTGCTTTGTATTTTATTTTATTTTATTCTTCTAAGTGTTTATTTTAAAGGTTCCCTGGGAAAAATAAAGCAGGACTTAGGGTGGGGATCCTAAACTCAGGTCTTATCTGAATTTCAGACCCTGGATGTGAGCAGGGTTGTTGTACTGTGAAATGCCTGGGCAGCAACTCAAAGGAGCTGTTTTCTTATCACAGCAGGGCTGTTGGATGGGCTACCTGTGTCTTCAGGTTAAGTTCCTTGGCTGGGCAGACTGAAGGCTGTATTCAGCAGCTAGTAAGGCTATGAATTAGTTTCTCTGCCCAAGCAGAGTAGAAGAGCAAGCTGTAAGACCAGTAAGGCTCTTTGTTTGTGGTCTTTACTCAGACTGATCTGTGCCCAAGTTCCCTAGATGAACAGGGTCACTGAGTTTGCTCTGTACATTATCATCCCTGTCTGCCAGATAGTCCATTCAAGCATTGCTAGGCTATGTAGCTTTCCAAGTGTTCTGTTCAGGCTTTGTGGTTGGGAAGGGCTATGAGCCTTACTTAGCAGTGACCAAGGCTATGATTCAGCTCCCCCGCCTGGGCAAAAAAGGAGAGCCTTCCACTCCTAGTAGTGGCTTTCCTCTAGAACAATCAACTGTTTCTGCCATGCTTGAGCATTGTTGAGCTACAGAGTTTCCAGATATTCTTACCAGCCTTTCTGGTTGGATGCAGCCAGGAGGTACTTTCAGTAATGGGCTAGAGGCTATGACTCAGCTCCCTTTCTTATGTGGAGCATACCATGCTCCCAAGCCAGTAAGCCTCTATTTGAAGACCTAAATTGGGCAGACTTGGCCCTGACAGGTTCCCTAGTCATACTGAACCATTGACTTGATTCTGCAGATGAGTAAACCAGATGATTGAGATTATTACTTGGGCTCTGTAGGCATGAATTTGGTCTACCAAGATCTGAGTACCAGTTGTTGCAAGCCTCTCCCCTCTTCTTCATAACAACAACATTCCGATGATCAAGCTCTGCAGAACCCCCTGCAGGTCCTATTAGGCAAGACCAGAGTAGGGGTTCCCAAGGAGTGACCCACAATGCTGGGGGAGCTGGTTATCCACCCTAGGCTCTTTTTCCCCACTGGAGGAACAATAGGTTCAGGGAAGATCTCTCCTCATGACACTGTGCCAGCCTGAAGGAGAGACAATGTGGTCAGCATGTAACATTCCTCTTACCTTTTTGATGTAGTCTGTCATGGTCTTTGTGGTGCAGGGAATGTTTTATCACTACCTTCTAGTTCTAGGATTCTCTCAGTGGTGTCTTGTCCATGAATAGTTGTTAGTTGCTCTTCTCATGAGGAAGAGTGAAGTCAGGAACAATCTATGTTACTGTCTTGGTGACACAGGCAGAATGCTCACATATACATTTTAACAACTATTTCCAAGGATGGGGACTTGAAGGGTTCTTGCCCCTTGAGTTACTTGCCCAGAGCAAAAATTGTTGGTATGTGAAGTCCTAATCACTACTCTGTTTACTAAGCAGAAGTATAGCAATCTAATCTTTCGAAAAAATAAAATCCTTAACAGAGATCGGCAAGTAGCACATTCTCTGCCTGTTCTGCAATACATGGCATATAGGAAAGGCATAAAGATGGCAGTGTACCTTTTAGCTTAATGATAATACTTGCAATCTATTACCTTCATCTCTTTCCTGTGAGAAATGATAAGATAATTATATATAGTGGCAGAAGATCATGGGGTTCTTACTCAGATTTCCTATACCAACGCCTTTCCTCACTAATCCTTTTATCATAACAATTCTTTTTTTACTAATTATGTTCTGATACTTTAACCTAGTGCCTGGTAAAGTGTAGATGCTCAGTAAATAAGTAGATAAATGATAGGAAATAAATCCTTAGGAAAAAGTAAGATTGACTTCTGGTTCCTAGAATTTGACAATCTAGATTATTTGATCAACCACCCACTGCAAATACCTATAAATTCAAGGAAGTTTATAACAAATATCTCTAAAAATGAATAGCAAAACTCCTGGCTTCCAGTTCTGCCTCTAAGGAGTTGGAAGTTGCCACTCTCTCTTAACAAATAGAAACCAGAAAAGACTGTACAACTCTGCTTGATCATTAAGAGAGGCAAGGACACAGGGAAAATTCCTGCCACAGGGCAGGTAAATACAGGGACCCACGTCTTCCTGGAGCAGAGACTCACAAGCAGTAACCACCATGGGAATCAGTGCCAGAGTAGGAAAACCAGAATTGAAACTGACAAATTACTGGAGACTCAGTGTGGACAAGTCTGAGAATTAAAAATTCCAGAAAGACCCAGTCGGGAAGCAATGTGGGGTACACAGCATTGTGAGATTTACCTTCAGGGGTTCAGACAAGTTCTCACAGTGTAGATCAGAAAAAATCCCCTTGTGCATTCAGCAGGAAATGTGGAAATGGAAACATTTTGAAAAATCCCAGAGCATTCTGTTCCTCTTAATAAGTTCTGCACTGAGGTAAAACTAGTGAACCAGAGCCTAACCTACCTAGTGAAAAGAAATACTCATATCCAGTTCACTCTGGCCTCCAGGCCCTGCCTAAGGTGGGGGAGGAAAACTGAAAAATGAAGAGCTAAGCTCAAAAGATGTGGGGGGGGGGTATCTGAAATTTCCAATAACACAGAAAATAACAAAATCACAATGGCAAGTGATTCTAAATCTGCCCCAGTTGGGAGTAGAAGGTGGGGGAGGGTAGAGATTCAGAGTTGCAACTTGTTTTCATCATCTAGGCAAGCATTTCTCCAACTTTAAGATGTGTTGAACTGAAAGAATCTCATTAAAATGTGAGTGTTGATTTAATAAATGGACCAGGCCAAGATTCTACATTTTCCAACAATATCCCAAGTGGCTTGCTTTGAGGAGCAAGGCTAAAGGCTTGGGTTTTAATCACTATTTAGACAAAGAAGATGAGGCCATAGACCCAAGCAGTCCAGAGCTCAGAACTGAAACCCCTGTATTGTAACAGAATTCTTCAAAAATGTGCACACTCAGTGGAAGGGGGGGTAGTGGGGGAAAGTCTTGCCAGTGCAAAGAGATGGCAAACTATCTATAGATTCCTTGTTGTGTTTATAACTTCCTTGGTTTCTTCACTTTCTCACTTTTAAATCTGATGTCATTCCTCAATGATTAAGTTCTGAAATTCCTATAAGTGCCTCCTTGATCTCTTCCCTAGTGATAAAATATCTATCAACTATTTTTGTCTCTCCTAATGTTCTAAGTTGTTTGCTAATTGAAGATTTTTTTATATCCATCACTTTTTGCCTCTCTCTTTTGCTTAAAGTTAATATCATCAACGATAACAGTTATTCAGCAAATGATAGACAAAGTTTGCTTAACATTTGCTATGTGCTGGAATTATATTAATTTCCTTGTATCATTCACTCATTTTTTTTACTCATTTTTAGCAATTCTATGAGAAACAATAAACGTTAGTCCCATTTACAGATGAGAAAACTTAGCCTTGGAAAAATATGGAAGACTTCAGTGTCCTGTTACACATGGAAGAAGCTTGGAAATCAACACTCAGATCATCATAAAAACAAATCTGAACAAACTGAAAATCTACAACTCTTCTTAGAGTCATCAAAGAATTGAGGTCAGAAGGAAAAGTGCCACATCAAAATTGGACAGACAGGTCAATACAGAGAGTTATAGCTTAACGACAGCAGAGCCTTAAGAGCAGAAACTGCCACTGCAGCTAGTACTAAAGTGGGAAAACTTAAGCAGTAATTGATGAATTGACAGAGGCCCAGTGTGGACAACAGTGACAGTTAAAACTCCAGGGAGGCCCAAGCTTAGAGAAACACCCCAAACTCATATGAATTTTACCTCCAGGAACCAACCTACCAGGTTTTCACAGTAAAGATTGGAGAAAAATTCACTGTGTTTGCAGCAGAGTGGGGGGGAAAGTAAACATTTTGAAATATGCCCAGAGCTCTCTGTTCTCCTTTACAAAAGCCTGCCCTTAAAGGAAACTTTTTCCAGAGTCTGTCCAGGATGGAAAATGGAAAATACCCCCACTCCAACCTCTCCATCCATCCACATGGGGACAGGGAAATCCTTAGCTCCAGCCCCTCTAGCCTTCCTGTCTCCTCTAAGGGAGGAAGGGAGGAGGTTGAGAAGCACTTGTAAAGGTCACAGGAAGTTTAATCAAAAAACTGAGACCTAATCATAGGGATCTAGAATGCTTCCTGTCTTCCAAAACAGGTTCCTGTATAAAAACGGGATTACAGCTAAAAGAACTGCAAGCCTCAGACTCTATTCAAGGAGTCTTTAAGGAAATGCAAAGACAACAGAAGAGGACACTAGAGGAAACTGAAGCCTCTGGCAGCTGGAGCTATGGCAAACATTAAACTTAGCCACACTCCTAGCCAGATCAACATAAAACTTCATATTAACATCCTATATACAACAGTTCCTTTTACCTAGTACATCATGTCCAAATTTCAACAGAAAGTTACAAGATGTGCAAAAGAGAAAAACCACAGTCTGAAGAGACAAAGCAAGATTCAGGACCAAATTCAGGTATAGAAAACATTTTGGAATTACCAGACTGAGAATTTAAAATAACTGTGGTTGAGGGGCACCTGGATGGCTCAGTCAGTTTAGCATCTGACTCTTGATTTCAGCTCAGATCATGATCTCAGGGTTGTGGGATCAAACCCCACATCAGGCTCTGCATTCATCAGGGAGTCTGCTTGAGATTCTCTCTCTTCCTCTGCACCCCCCCACTTGTTCTCTTCTCTCTCTCTCTCAAATAAATAAACAAATATTTTTAAAAAATAGAATAAATAAAATTAAATAACTGTGGTTGTTATGCAAAAAACCCTAATGGAAAAAGTGGGCAACATACAAGAACAGATGAGCAATGCGAGCAGAGAGATGGGAACTCTAAGAGAGAATCTAATGCTAGAAATCCAAAATTAAAGATGGATAGCTAAAAGAAGTCCACCAGACATTTGAACACAGATCTGGCTAACTGTAAAGAGAAAAACCATCAAATGCTAGAGTCTAACCCTGTTTTGAAAGTTTAAGTGAACTATGCTCCATCTGCTGGCAACAGGAGAGATAATACAGTGCAAAGCAACTGAAGGACCCCATTCTTGGTAAGTTTTCAGACTGCTATAACTTAGAATTTATCATTGTAGTCCTTCATTAATTTCATATTCTAATAACAAAATTTATTCTGAATGCCAGATGTCTTATTTTTCTATTTCAGATAACTCAAATCTAACATATAGAAACCAGTCAGATTTGGGATTTATTTTCTTTCTTTATGCGTAAAGTGAAAGGTTCAGTTCATTGGTATGAAGGATGCCTTTCAGAACCAAAGCCCGGCAACCATAGACTTAGCCCCGGTAGCAAGAGCATCTGTATCTGAGCACTGAGGTCAAACAACTCTCCGGGCATCCAGGAAGAACCTGCTCCACCCTCTGCTCAGTACGCTGCTGAAACAGGCGCCAGCCTCTATCCTGGTAACAAGTGAGAAAAAGCTTCCAAGTGAAAAAAAAAAATAAAGAAGAAATCCAATTAATAGAACAAAAAGAGGAGGAAGTGAACTGAAAGAATTTTAGAGCTTTAAGCATTTATTTCTTCACCACCTGTCCTACTCTGGTGTCTTAAAAACCTTTTTGCCAGCTCTGTGCAATTCAGCCCTTTTCCCTGTTTTCTATAAAAGTTGTTTTTGAAAGAATTTTAGGCCCTTTTAAGGAATATGCATACATTCATTCAAACCACTTTCCTTGTTCCAAGAAAATATTAGGGAAACATTGGCTCAGACTGTGCACATGGAATCCCTATGGTGTGGGGATGAAGCACAAAGATCCTTTTCACCCAAACCTATCATTTTTATTAAAAAAGTATTAATAGCCACATAAACACAGCTCTTACTGTTTTTAGAAAAGACAGGCACAAAAATGTGTTACAAGGATGGGGCTTTCTTGGAAAAAGCAAGGGCAGGAGGTCTTGAACAGCTAGCTATCAGTGCCCTTCTCTGGGAAGCTTAGAGGTATCTTTTTTCATTTGTTTCTCACAGTTACTTATGCTTTTTAATTGAAGAAATTTTAATGTATAAAAGTTTAGTCAAGAAATTTAAAATTCACCCACACTCCCGACACCTAGATATAAGCATCATCAATATTTGGTGACAATTATTCCAGCTACTTGAATCATCGAACTTTACATCAAAAACCAGGGATGTACTGTATGGTGACTAACATAATATAATAAAAAAATATTATTATAAGAAAAAAAGTAAAAAAAAAAGGCAATAAAATATGTTATTAAAATCACCTTACAGGCAGCAACTAGCAACACATAAACCACCTTAGATATATCCCAACCTGGGATGCCAGGACACAGATTAGAAACAATTTTTGGAGTGTTAAACTGAGTAAAGGTCTTTTTAAAATTAAAAAAAAAAAAGAATACAGAAAGCTAGCAGGAGAGCTACAAATACATACAATCTTTATTCAACAAACATTTAGTGAGCACCTATGATGAGCTAGTCACTGTGTTAGGCACTGGAGAAGAGACTTAGCAGAAAAGAGAAACAAGGCTTTGCCCCCAGAAAGTTTACTTTAACAATAACAAATTAAAAAATACATATGATATGTCAAGCGATGATAAATACTGTGGAGAAAACAAAGCATAACATAGAGGGGGGGGTTACTATTTACATGAAGTATTCAGGGAAGGACTCTCTAAAGGAAAAAAATGATATTTAAGAAAAGATTAAAGTAAATGAGGCTATTTGAAAGCAGACTGTAGTAGGCAAAAACAAAAAGACAAACAAAACACTTCATTCCAAATTCCTGATACTAGAGTATCAAAATAACCAGATACTAGAGTATCAAAATAACCAAAAGGCCAAGGTAACTGGAAGAGAGCAAGCAGAGGGAAAAGAGGTGCAAAAGGAGGTCAGACAGCATGGGGGCTAGGCATACAGTCTCATGAGCACCCTGAGGACCTTGACTTTTACTCAGAGTGGAAACGAAGTCACTGGAAGTTTTTAAGTACAGGAAGGACATAAACTGACATATACTTTCACGATTATTCTGTTTGTTGCGTGAAGAATCGCTACAGGGAGGAAGGGTAAGAGCAAGATGATAAATCTTGAGTCTATTCCAATACAGGGGAGAGATACTGGAGGCTTGATGGGAAGTGACCATGTGATCATTTGTAAAAATATTCTGACTATATTTTGGGAAGGAAAGAGTATACCAGTAGAGAGTAATCTACCTTCGGCCTCAGAGACACCTGGGGATTTGACTAGCAGTTAAATTATTTGCAACACTAAATTAAAGAATGTAGAAAAGTATACCAGATCCCAGACAAATGAGGGTTTTGCTGAGGTCACCATGTACTGAGCATACTATCAGAGCACATTGTACTGGCTTCAGAACACTTAATTGTGTAACTGGTAATTCATGAAAAACTGATGAATGAACTGATGAATGAACATAAATGACTAACAAAGTATTAAAGCTAAGGAATCCTAGAACTGATGGCTTCATTGAGCTGAGGTAGAACACATTTACTTAATCTCATTTCTTATGACATGCACACATCCATGCAAAATGACTAGGATCCATGGAAACTTCTCAAGGAAATCACAGGACCTTTACTATGTGGCAGCTGTGTATGTTCTGTGCTGTGTTTTTTCTCAAAGCTAAAAAACCTTGTGCTTAGAAAGTCTTTTTGTCTTGTCTTTGGTTTTGTAGGTAGAATTGACAGGTTTGATGATGGATTGGATGTAGGGTATGAGCAAGAGACGAGTCAAGAATGACTCCAGAATGGAGAAACATTTATCACTGCAGTGGATGTCAAAAGAAAGCCAGAGCAGCAATACTTATGTCTGACAAACTAGATTTTAAAACAAAGACTGTAATAAGAGATAGAAGGGCACTATATCATAATAAAGGGGACAATCCAAAAAGAAGATATAACAATTGTAAACATTTATGCACCCAACATGGAAGCACTCAAATACATAAAACAATAACAAAAAGAAAGAAACTCAGTGATAACAATACAAAAATGGCAGATGACTTTAACACCCCAGTTCAATAATGGACAGATCATCTAAGCAGAAAATTAACAAGGAAACAATGACTTTGAATAACACATTGGACCAGATGGATTTAAGAGATATATTCAGAACATTTTATCCTAAAGCAGCAGAATACACATTCTTTTCAAGCGCACATGGAAAATTCTCCAGAATAGATCACATACTGGGTCACAGCTCAGTCCTCAACCAATTGACATCATACTATGCATATTTTCAGACCACAATGCTATGAAACTTGAAGTCAACCCAATAAATTTAATATTTAATCTTTAATATTGCCTATTAAAGAATGAATGGATTATACAGGAAATTAAAAAAGAAATTAAAGAAAAAACATGCAAGCAAATAAAAATGCAAACAAGACAGTCCAGAAACTTTGGAATGTAGCTAAGGTGGTCATAAGAGAGAAGTATATTGCAACACAGGCTTATCTCAAAAAGCAAGAAAAGACTCAAAAACACAAACTAACCTTACATATAAAAGAGCTAGAAAAAGAACAACAAATGAAGCCTAAAGCCAGCAGAAGGGAGGAAATAATAAAGATTATTGCAGAGATAAATAATATAGAAACTAAAAAAACAATAGAACAGATCAATGAAACCAGAAGTTGGTTCTTTGAAAAAATTAATAAAATTTATAAACCTCTAGCTAGACTTATCAAAAAGAAAAGAGAAAGGATCCAAATAAAAAAATCATAAATGAGAGAGGAGAAATAATAATCAACAACACAGAAATACAAACAATAATAAGAGAATATTATGAAAAATTACACACCAACAAATTGGACAACCTGGAAGAAATGGATAAATTCCTAGAAACATAAAAACTACCAAAACTGAAACAGGAAGAAATAGAAAACTTGAACAGACCAATAACCAACAAAGAAATTGAATCAGTAATCAAAAAACTCCCAACACACGAAAGTCCGGGACCAGATGGCTTCACAGGTGAATTCTACAAACATTTAAAGAAGGGTTAATAGCTATTCTTCTCAAACTATTCCAAAAAATAGAAAAGGAAGGAAAACTCCCTAATTCATTCTATGAGGCCAGCATTACCCTGATAACCAAAACCAGGAAAAAATAGAACTACAGGCCAATATCTTTGATGAATTTAGGTGCAAAAATTCTCAATAAAATACTACGAAAACAAATCCAAAAATACATTTTAGAAATTATTAACCACAATCAACTGAGATTTATTCCTGAGTTGCAAGTTTAGTTCTATATTCACAAATCAATCAACATGATAAATTGATTTTTTTAAAAAGTATAAGAACCATATGATCAGTTCACTAGATGCAGAAAAAGCATTTGTCAAAGCACAATACCATTCATGATAAAAACCCTCAGTAAAGAGGGTATAGAGGAAACATACCTCAACATAATAAAGACCATATATGAAAAACCCACAGCTAATATCATCTTCAATGGGGAAAAACTGAGAGCGTTTCCTTTATGGTCAGAAGCAAGACAGGGATGTCCACTCTCACAACTGTTATTTAACATAGTATTGGAAGTGCTAGCCACAGCAGACACCACAAAGAAATAAAAGGCATCTAAATCAGCAAGGAAGAAGTCAAAAGTTCACTGCAGATGATATAATATTCTGTATAGAAAACCCCAAAGACTCAAAGTCAACCCCAAAGACTCCACCAAAAATCTGCTAGAACTGATACATAAATTCAGTAAAGTTTCAAAGACTCCACCAAAAATCTGCTAGAACTGATACATGAATTCAGTAAAGTTTCAGGATACAAAATCAATGTACAGAAATCTATTGAATTTCTATACACCAATAATGAAGCAGCGAAAAGAAAAATCAAGGAATCAATCCCATTTATAATTACACCAAAAACAAAAAGATACCTAGGAATAAACCTAACCTAGATTCCTAGGAATAAACCTAACCAAAGAGGTGAAAAACCTATACTCTGAAAACTATAAAATGCTGATGACACAAATTGAAGATGACACAAAGAAATGCAAAGGCATTCCGTGCTCATGAATCAGAAGACTATTATCAAGGGGCGCCTGGGTGGCTCAGTTGTTAAGCGTCTGCCTTCGGCTCAGGGCGTGATCCCGGCGTTATGGGATCGAGCCCCACGTCAGGCTCCTCTGCTATGAGCCTGCTTCTTCCTCTCCCACTCCCCCTGCTTGTGTTCCCTCTCTCACTGGCTGTCTCTATCTCTGTCGAATAAATAATAAAATCTTAAAAAAAAAAAAGACTATTATCAAAATGTCTTGAGGAACTCCCACAAGTTCATTTTTTCTTTTGTTTCTCTTGCCTTTGGAGATGTGTCATGAAAAAAGTTGCTGTGGCCAATGTCAAAGAGGTTGCAGCTTATGTTCTCCTCTAGGATTTTGATGGATTCCTGTCTCACATCAAGGTCTTTCATCCATTTGGAGTTTATCTTTGTGTATGGTGCAAGAGAGTGGTCAACTTCCATTCTTTTGCATGTAGCTGTCCAATTTTCCCAGCACCATTTATTGAGGATACTGTCTTCTTTCCACTGGTTATTTTTTCCTGTTTTATCAAAGATTAGTTGCCCAAAGAGCCAAGGGTCCATTTCTGGGTTTTCTGTACTGTTCCATTGGTCTATGTGTCTGTTTTTGTACCATGGTGTTTTCATAATAACAGCTTTGTAGTACAGCTTGAAATCCAGCAGTGTGATGCCCCCAGCTTTGTGTTTCCTTTTCAACAATTCCTTGGCAATTCGGGGCCTTATCTGGTCCCACACAAATTTAAGGGTAGTTTGTTCCTTTGTTCTTTGAAAAATGTCATTGGTATTTTGATCGGGATGGCATTGAAAGTGTAGATTGCTCTGGGTAGCATAGACATTTTAACTATGTTAATTCCTCTGATCCATGAGTGTGGAATATTTTTTCATCTTTTTGTGTCTTCTTCGATGTCTTTCAAGAGCGATTTGTAGTTTCTAGAATATAGATCCTTTACGTCTCTGGTTAAATTAATTCCAAGATAACGTATGATTTTTGGTGCTATTGTAAATGAAAGGGATTCCCTAATTTCTCTTTCTTCAGTCTCATTGTTCGTGTATAGAAATGCAACTGATTTCTGAGCATTGATTTTGTATCCTACCACATTACTGAATTGCTCTATAAGTTCTAGTAGTTTGGGGGTGGAATCTTTTGGGTTTTCCATATAGAGTATCATGCCATCTGTGGAGAAGATATTTGCAAATGACACTACAGATAAAAGACTGGTATCCAAGATCTACAAAGAACTTGTCACACTCAATACACAAGAAACAAATAAACAAATCATAAAATGGGCAGAAGAATGAACAGACACTTTTCCAATGAAGAAACAAATGGCTAACAGACACATGAAAAAATGTTCAAAATCATTAGTCATCAGGGAAATTCAAATCAAAACCACATTGAGATACCACCTTACTCCACTTAGAATGGCAAAAATGGACAAGGCAGGAAGCAACAATTGTTGGAGAGGATGTGGAGAAAGGGGATCCTTCCTACATTGTTGGTGGGAATGCAAGTTGGTACAGCCACTCTGGAAAACAGTGTGGAGGTCCCTTAAAAAGTTAAAAATTGAGCTACTCTATGATCCAACCATTGCACTACTGGGTATTTACCCCAAAGATACAGACATAGTGAAGTGAAGGGCCATATGCACCCCAATGTTCATAGCAGCACTGTCCACAATAGCTAAATCGTGGAAGGAGCTGAGATGCCCTTCAACAGATGACTGGATTAAGAAGATGTGGTCCATATATACAATGGAATATTACACAGCCATCAATAAGAATGATTTCTCAACATTTGCTTCAACATGGATGGCACTGGAGGAGATAAAGCTAAGCGAAATAAGTCAATCAGAGAAAGACAATTATCATATGGTTTCACTCATTTATGGAACATAAGAAGTAGGATGATCGGTAGGGGAAGAAAGGGATAAAGAAAAGGGGGGTAATCAGAAGGGGGAATGAAACATGAGAGACTATGGACTNTATTTACCCCAAAGATACAGACATAGTGAAGTGAAGGGCCATATGCACCCCAATGTTCATAGCAGCACTGTCCACAATAGCTAAATCGTGGAAGGAGCTGAGATGCCCTTCAACAGATGACTGGATTAAGAAGATGTGGTCCATATATACAATGGAATATTACACAGCCATCAATAAGAATGATTTCTCAACATTTGCTTCAACATGGATGGCACTGGAGGAGATAAAGCTAAGCGAAATAAGTCAATCAGAGAAAGACAATTATCATATGGTTTCACTCATTTATGGAACATAAGAAGTAGGAAGATGGGTAGGAGAAGAAAGGGATAAAGAAAGGGGGGGTAAACAGAAGGGAGAATGAAACATGAGAGACTAAGGACTCTGGGAAACAAACTGAGGGCTTCAGAGGGGAGGGGTGGAGGAATGGGATAGGCTGGTGATGGGTATTAAGGAGGGCAGGTATTACATGGTGCACTGAGTGTTATTTGCAAGTAATGAATCATGGAACTTTACATCAAAAACTAGGATGTACTGTATGGTGACTAACATAATATAATAAAAAAACATTATTATTTAAACAAAAAACAAAATGTCTATTGTACCCAAAACAATCTACATATTCAATGCAATCCCTATCAAAATACCAACATCATTTTTCACAGAGAAAAAAACAAAAAAGGCCTAAGATTTGTATGAACCACAAAAGACCCCAAATAACAAAAACAACCTTGAAAAAGAAAAGCAAAGTTGGAGTCATCACAATTCTGGACCTCAGATTATATTACAAAGCTGTAGTAATCAAAACAGTACACAAAAACAGTAACATAGGTCAATGGAACAGTACAGAAAACCCAGAAATGAACCCACAAGTATATGGTCATTTAATCTTCAACAAAGCAGTAAAAAATATCCAATGGGGAAACGATAGTCTGTTCAACAAATAGTGTTGGGAATACTGGACAGCAACATGCAAAAGAAGGAAATTGGACCCCTTTCTTATACCATACACAAAAATAAACTCAAGGGGTGCCTGGGTGGCTCAGCTGGTTAAGCGTCTGCCATCAGCTCAGGTCATGATTCCAGGGTCCTGGGATCAAGTCCCACAATGGGCTCCCTGCTCAGCAGGGAGTCTGCTTATCCTTCTGCTCCTCCCCTCCACTAGCGCTTGCTCTCTCTCTCTCACAAAAATAAATAAAAATGTTTTAAGAATAGATAAATAAATAAATTCAAAATGGATTCAACATCTAAATGTGAGACATGAAACCATAAAAATCCTAGAGAACACAGCCAGTAACCTTTTTGACATCAGCCATTCCAACTTCTTTCTAGATAAGTCTCCTGAGGCAAGGGAAACAAAGCAAAGACAAACTATTGGGACTTCATCAAAATAAAAAGCTTCTGCACAGCAAAGGAAGCAATCAACAAAACTAAAAGGCAACCTACAGAATGGGAGAAGATATTTGCAAATGACATACCTGATAACAGGTTAGTATCCAAAATATATAAAGAACTTATAAAACTCAACACCCAAAACATGAATAATCCAATTTAAGAAATGCGCAGAGAAATGAATAGACATTTTTTCCAAATAAGACAACCAGAAGGCCAATAAACACATGAAAAGAAGCTCAAAATCACTCATCATCAGAGAAATACAAATCAAAAGTACAATGAGATATCACCTCATACCTGTCAGAATGATTAAAATCAACAACACAAGAAACAACAGGTGTTAGTGAGGATATGGCAAAAGGGGAACATTCATGCATTGATGGTGGGAATGCAAAGAGGTGCAGCCACTGTGAAAACAGTATGGACGTTCCTCAAAAAGTAAAAATAGAACTACCCTACAATCCAGCAATTGCACTAGTTGGTGTTTATCCAAAGAATACAAAAATATTAATTCAAAGGAATATACGCATCCCAAAGTTTATAGCAGCATTATCTACAATAGCCAAATTATGGATGCAGCCCAAGTGTCTATTAGTAGATGAATGGATAAAGAAGATATATATATGTAGTGAAACATTACTTAGCCATAAAAAAAGAATGAAGTCTTGCCATTTGCAAGAACATGGGTAGAGCTAGAGAGTATAATGCAAAGTGAAACAAGTCAGTCAAAGACAAATACCATATGATTTCATTCATATGTAGAATTTAAGAAACAAAACAAATGAACAAAGGAAAAAATAGGGAGGGGGTAAACCAAGAAACAGATTCTTTTTTTTAATAATTTTTATTTTGTTATATTAGTCACTATACAGTACATCCCCAGTTTTTGATGCAATGTTCCATGATTCATTATTTGCGTATAACATCCAGTGCACCACACAATATGTGCCCTCCTTAAAACCCATCACTGGCCTATCCCAATCTGCCAACCCCCCTCCCCTCTGAAGCCCTCAGCTTGTTTCTCAGAGTCCACAGTCTCTCATGGTTCATTCCCCTTTCTGTTTACCCCCCCCCATTCTTCCCTTCCTTCTCTTACCAATCTTCCGATTTCTTATATTCCATAAATGAGTGAAACCATATGATAATTGTCCTTTTCTGCTTGACTTATTTCACTTAGCATAATCTCCTCCAGTCCCATCCATGTTGCCACAAATATTGGGTAATCGTTCTTTCTGATGGTTGAGTAATATTCCATTGTATATATGGACCACATATTCTTTCTTTTTTTAAGATTTTATTTATTTATTAGACAGAGATAGAGACAGCCAGCGAGAGAGGGAACACAAGCAGGGGGAGTGGGAGAGGAAGAAGCAGGTTCATAGCTGAGGAGCCTGACATGGGGCTCGATCCCATAATGCCGGGATCATGCCCTGAGCCGAAGGCAGATGCTTAACCGCTGTGCCACCCAGGCGCCCCTGGACCACATATTCTTAATCCAGTCACCTGCTGAAGGGCATCTTGGCTCCTTCCACAATTTAGCTATTGCTATACATGAACAATGAGACTGAAGAAAGAGAAATTAGGGAATCCATTCCATTTACAAAAGCACCAAAAATCATACATTATCTCAGAACTAACTGAACCAGAGACATAAAGGATCTATATTCTAGAAACTACAAATCACTCTTGAAAGACATTGAAGAAGACACAAAAAGATGGAAAAATTTTCCATGCTCATGGATCAGAAGAATAAACATAGTTAAAATGTCCATGCTACCCAGAGCAATCTACACTTTCAATGCCATCCCGATCAAAATACCAATGACATTTTTCAAAGAACTGAAACAAATAGTCCTTAAAATTGTGTGGAACTAAAAAGGCCCTGAATCGCCAAGGAATTGTTGAAAAGGAAACACAAAGCTGGGGGCATCACATTGCCAGATTTCAAGCTGTCCTACAAAGCTGTGATCACAAAGACAGCATGGTACTGGCACAAAAACAGACGCATCGACCAATGGAACAGAATAGAGAACCCAGAAATGGACCCTCGGCTCTTTGGGCAACTAATCTTTGATAAAGCAGGAAAAAACATCCGGTGGAAAAAAGACAGTCTCTTCAATAAATGGTGCTGGGAAAATTGGACAGCTACATGCAAAAGAATGAAACTTGCACTCTCTCACACCATACACAAAGACAAACTCCAAATAGATGAAAGACCTCGATGTGAGACAGGAATCCATCAAAATCCTAGAGGAGAACATAGGCGGCAGCAACCACTTTGACATTGGCCACAGCAACTTTTTTCATGACACATCTCCAAAGGCAAGAGAAAGAAAAGAACCAATGAACTTGTGGGACTTCATCAAGGTAAAAAGCTTCTGCACAGCCAAGGAAACAGTCAAAAAAACTAAGAGGCAGCCCACGGAATGGGAGAAGATATTTGCAAATGACACTACATACAGATAAAAGACTGGTATACAAGATCTACAAAGAACTTCTCAAACTCAATATGCGAGAAACAAATAAACAAATCATAAAATGGGCAGAAGATATGAACACTTTTTCAATGAAGAAACAAATGGCTAACAGACACATGAAAAAATGTTCAAAATCATTAGCCATCAGGGAAATTCAAATCAAAACCACACTGAGATACCACCTTACTCCACTTAGAATGGCAAAAATTGACAAGGCAAGAAACAACAATTGTTGGAGAGGATGTGGAGAAAGGGGATCCCTCCTACATTGTTGGTGGAAATGCAAGTTGGTACAGCCACTCTGGAAAACAGTGTGGAGTTCCCTTAAAAAGTTAAAAATTGAGCTACCCTAGGACCCAGCCATTGCACTACTGGGTATTTACCCCAAAGATACAGACGTAGTGAAGAGAAGGGCCACATGCACCCCAATGTTCATAGCAGCATTGTCCACAATGGCTAAATCATGGAAGGAGCCAGGATGCCCTTCAACAGATGCCTGGATTAAAAAGATGTGGTCCATATATACAATGGAATATTACTCAGCTATCAAAAAGAACAGGAAGTTCAATAATTACAGAAGAATCTACTAAGGAAATACACATTGGGGTAGCAAGTTACCTGGGAGTGGGACTCTGTCTCTAAGAAAAGTTTGCTTTTCTCCCTTAAAAAGGATTTTGTTTTGTTTTATTTTGGTTTCAAATACAAATTTACCTAAAATTATAGTCCTGTCCCTTTCTGAGAGATGAGTTTCACTCAACTGTATTTTTCCTCTTCACCTGTAAAGAAGGAGGAAGTCAGTGGGCAGCCCCAGCAGCCCCCTCCCCACAGCCCATATATGTGTTCACAGGCTCCCACATGCTCTCTATTTCCTCATGATGAGGTAAATAATCATTTAATCCTTTTGTTGTTGCATATGATTGAGCTTACTTCCACCAATGATGAAATCATATGAAGTTCTACAAGTAACTGAGTAGTGAGTCTGACTCTCTGTGAAAACACTTCTATTGTGGAGAGAAATTAATGATCCCTGCAGGTGTCCAAATGGTAAGTCAATACATCCCAACAGGTGTATTCACTGGAAAGGAGCCAACAGGTAAGGCAGCTGGGATCTGTTACTGGTTTGCCAACGGACACCACTGGTCTGTAACAGCATTAGCCAGAGTACATGTTCCCATAACTGTTGCCAAAACTTGTCCTCCAGAATGAGTCTATAAAGTGAAAGCCTTTGTAGCATTACTCCAAGGCTTAACAAATTCCAAAGAGTAATTATTTGATTGCAGAGAGTTTCTGAGATGCTCTTGCTGTTAGCATTCTTGTCCGCTACCAACAATTTTCCAACAGCAGCCAGCATACTCCCTGTCTGGCATAAATCACAGCCCTGATTTTAAACAAGAGACTCATGGGGCGCCTGGGTGGCTCAGTCATTAAGCATCTGCCTTCAGCCCAGGGCATGATCCCGGTGTTCTGGGATCAAGCCCCACATCAGGCTCCTCTGCTGGGAGCCTGCTTCTTCCTCTCCCACTCCCCCTGCTTGTGTTCCCTCTCTCACTGGCTCTCTCTCTCTGTGTCAAATAAATAAATAAATAAAATCTTAAAAAAAGAAACAAGAGACTCAAACCTCTCAAAGGGGCCCTCTTAATTTAGAATAAAACCCACACTCGCTTTCAGTCCCGAAGTCTACTTTACATGATCCCCATCCACCTTTCTGATCTTGCCCCTGGTCAGTCCACTGGAGGCTCAGGCCTTCTATTGGCTCAGGAGCAGTTAAGCCCTGAGTCTTAGGACTTGCAGCTTTGTTGACCTGGTATTCTCTTGTCAAGGCTGTTTGTCAGCCTGGCCTCCTTCAGACTTGAATTCTACCACCTCTGAGAGTGCTTCCATAACTCTTGGCTTCTTGGCCATGACCCCATTGCTCTCCATCACTAGCTTTCTTAATTTCTTCATAGCATAGCACCTGCTACAATCTTGTGTATCACTTTGTTATCTGTCTCCCTGTACCAGATGTGAATCTTCATACCACCACACCAACACTCAGGAGGTGCCTAGCACATGGAAGTTCCTCAGTAACTATCTGTTAGACAACGGATGGACAAATAAGGACCATCTATCTGCCTATAGAGTTCAGGCAAAAAATCCCATAGTTATGTAGTTCTGAACTATCTAAGTGCCTTATTTTGTGTTTCTTTCCATGGCACCCACAAACCCACTTACCATTTAAATTATCATGGTCCAGATGTGAACAGCAGTCAAGCCTCCTTTGGTCACTTCCCCTTTAGGATTCTGTCATCCTCCCCATTGGTTAGTTCAGTTAGAAGTCCTGAGGCATTTCTACATGAGTAACAGAAGCAAATATTTGAAATTTTATTTGTGATTCACAATTAAACACATCGTTCAAATAACTGTGACTTAAGTTCTGGGTGTGGGCCTAAAGAGTTGATGAATATTAACAATGTCATTAAAAATCCAGAACATAAAATTTTCAGAAATTGCCAATCCTTGTAATGAGAAGTATGCTGTTTCTATCTCACTCTTTTCTCCCTGAAACAAACAGAAACAAACCGATTTCATAAACTGAAATCAAACACTTAGTATTTTAGAATTTAGTTTTGTAGTTCACAGCAAGGGTCTTTAGTAAACACTTAGCTTAATAGGTTTTTTAAAGGTAGTAATATGCATTTATATATATATATATATATATGTATAACTCGGTAGGTAAGATGATCATTTTAACATATAGAATGTTAAAGTATGGTTTATTAGACTTAAAAAAATCGTTACTACTCTAATTTCATAATCTAATCTAATTTCATAATCTAAAGTCATTGCTTCAAAATAAGGAGAATCCAGTAGATCTAATAAATGTGATTCTGTCCATTCAAAGTGAGCAGCCTGGCATTGAACTGCACTAATCACCTTTACACTTGCAATCTCTCTTTCCACTGTGGGAACTCGAGGGGTAGGGGGTTATTTAAGCCCTCTCGGACTTAGATTCCTTATCTGTAAAATAGGAAAAATGATAGTATCTCTCTGGCATGACTATGATCAGAACTTTAAAATTATAGTAATACAAGTAAAGCACTTATAAATTGAGCCCAATATATATTAGCCTTTAATAAGTGTTAGCTGCTTATTGCTTGATTTAATTCATTTGGGGGCTTTTGTTTCTTTGCACGGCCATTTCCATAAGTGGGCAAATATTAACATGGAAGTTTTGAAAATATCAAAAAAAAATCAGGAAAAAATGCAGTTTAAACTGTGAGAGGAATAAAATCATAAGCAAATGTAGCTATCACTTTGTGAAATAAATAAAAACAAACAGATTTTAGAAAATGTGCAGTTTGACCACACAGTGTGTCCACAAGGGCATTTTATGATTTTATGATGATAGAATTATGTGAGGCACCCAGGTAGTTCAATTAAACAAACAAAACAAAATAAAAATGCTTAGTTTGCAATTATCAATAAATGGAATTCCGAAAGAAAATCCATTGCATTTTTAACCTTGACTTATATTCTATCAGAGTGTTATGTACACCATAAAACAGGGATGGCAAACAGGTTTCATCTTTTTGTCAACTATTATCAAGTGGAAGTGACTCTCTGGAAAATTGTTTAAGGAGGATTCTGAGGACACATCTGGGTTCATTGGAAAGAATTCCCTGATCATTTATCAAAGTACACTACAGGTACAGGAGGGAAAGTGAGACTGTGCATGCCAGATAATTACTCCTTATAATGCCAAATTTGCAATTCCCAAATAGTTTGCCAGCACCAGAAAAATAGGCAGCCACGAAGCAAAAACAGTTTGGAACCAAAGATCTGTCTGTGTTGTCAGTGAGATCTGCTGGAGATAATCATTAGGGCTTTCATTGGCTATTTCCTTCACCTCCTCTTTCCATTGCCAAGCACGTATACGTACCCTGATCCTTAACCTGCTTTAAGCAGGTCCTATATCAAGAGAACGAAGGGACAGGATCAATTAAGTTCTGCTCCACCTGCTTTACTAATCTGTGGCTCACGTCTGAGGCTTCAGAATCACAAAGAATCCTGGAGGAAAAACCTAAAGAAAACAGAGTCATCGAATGTAAACAAATAGAAAGCAAAGACCAAGGTCTAATAAAACCAGTCATCTGGAATCTTGTGAGTACTGCCTGAAAGTCCTTATATGGAATCACCAGATTAGCTCTCCTTCTAAGAGAATAGACAGCAAGGTTATTCATTTATGGAACATAAGAAGTAGGAAGATGGGTAGGAGAAGAAAGGGAGCAAGAAGCGGGGGGGTAATCAGAAGGGGGAATGAAGCATGAGAGACTGTGGACTCTGGGAAACAAACTGAGGGCTTCAGAGGGGAGGGAGGTGGGGGAATGGGATAGGCCAGTGATGGGTATTAAGGAGGGCACGTATTGCATGGTGCACTGGGTGTATACGCGAGTAATGAATCATGGAACTTTACAACAAAAACTAGGGATATACTGTATGGTGACTAACATAATAAAAAAAATATTATTATAAAAAAAAAGATGGGAGAAAAGTAGATCATTTTCTCCAGCTCATAAGGAAAGACATGTTTTTCAAAGATCTGAAGGGGAAAAAAAATACTTTTCTGCCCCCAGTCTCAAATTTCCCAAGGCCTCTGTCTTATGGTGGCCTTATTGGATTAAAGTATAACTCTTTCCTCAGAGTTAAGTTAAATTCCCCCTGAGCACACTATTGCCAGGTCCTTCCCCCCCCGCTCCACAGATGGGAGACACTGCTGGTCCACCTCCATGGAGTAAGGCTTTCAATCTGTGTCTGTCAGATAACTGCAGCCATCCTAAAACAGGGGTCAGACCAACCAAGGACAGTTGGGTCCCAGGTTCTTTGCCAAGGGTATCACCACTGAGCCATATTTCCCTGCCTATTCACTGAAAGTTGTTTTGAAAAAATCAAAGGGCAAAGTGACAGCAGATTCAGGAGCCTAGGTCAACAGCCTGCAGGGCTGGTCACAGGATTTCTTTGCTTTTCTGTGACTGCAGAAAGGATTCCCTCCTCCTAACTTACCATTTTCAGAAAAGAAAATTCAGGCTAGGCAACCACAACTTAGCCCTGACCTTCTGGAATCACAGAAGTTCTGGCAAAGTTTTTTACCAGAGGAGCGAAAGGGCGATGGGCAGGAGGAGGGTCCCAGGCATCTTGGAGCCTCAGCCCAGGTCGTCGTGATCTTCCAAACCCACAGGAGAAACAGGAGTGTGAGGCTGAAGAGTCTGAGGTAGTGCAGGGCATCTTGTATAACCTACATCTTGCATAAACCAGGCTCAGAGGTTCTCTGAAAGCTTCCCCCTTTATCTCAGTGGACCTGTGACTGAAGCCTCCCACCCCCACCCCAAGATTCCAGAACTTGGGTGGTGGAGACAATCCCTGTGTGGCCAGCATGATCAAGTCAGAAAACTGCCCTGTCACCTTCCAGAGCTGAGCCCCTTCCCTCAAGTGTGCACTGTCCTGGTAGTGTCCTGGAGGTAGTGTCCTGGAGGGACCTGCCCCCCAGTAACCTCCTGAAGGCTGCTCTACAGGGCATTGTGGGCTCCTGGGCCCTTCACCTTAACTTGGAGCCCAACAAAGTTGCATGGAAATGCAGTAAATAGATGGGTGGGGAAGCCAGATACATCTCTGGCCCAAAGGGATACATTCACATCCACCAGGACAGGGGACCAGAACTAGGGGTCTTTGGCGTTTTTTTTAAATGTCTTTTAAAAAGTATTGTTGAACCAGCAAACCTGTGAGGAAAATCCATAACCATGAAAGTTCCCAGGAGGATAGGGGTGGGTTGGGGGGAGGGTATCTGACATTGAGCTCTGATTCTGACTCTGATCCTGACAGCCAAGGAGGGTGGGGAGCTGGGAAATAAAGCCCAGCACCACACAAGGTGGGGAGTCTGATAAGAGGCAGAACTCCAGGAAAAGCCCACCCTGAGAAAGGTGCAGCAAGAGAACTCTCCAGTCTTGGCTTGGGGATTGGGAAGGAAGAGGAGAAATCTCCCTGCTCATGAAAAACCACAAGCTGGTTGTCATCTGCGTTAGAAGCCCACACTCATACTATCTAGGTGTCAGAAAAACAAATGAGACTTTTGTTTTTCTCTTATATTTTTCTTTAAAAATTTTGAAACTGCAGAGACATTTTAAAAATAGTGCAAAGAATACCTGTAAACATTCACCTAGTTTCACCAACTGATAAGATTTTGCTGCACCTGTTCCCCTCTCCCTCCTCTCTACATATATGTATACATATAGGTACCCATACCCATATATACAAATAAATTTATACTATTTTAAAGAAACATCAGAATGAAAGTTGAGGTCACTGTGGCACTTCACCCCCTACATACTTCAGCTGATATTTCCTAAAAGTAAGGACAGTCTCCTCTCTTCTCATACTACTACTAAACATTACAGTCTATGCAGATTTCCCCAGCTGTCCCAATAATGTCCTCTAAAGCTGCTTTTTTTTCCATTCAGAATTCAGTTAAGTTCCTTGCATTGCATTTTGTTATGTCTCTTTCATCTGTTATAATCTGCAACAGTGCCCCCGGCCCAAACCATTTTGTTTTCTTTTGTTGTCTATTTCCCAAATGTTGATTCTTTTGAAAAATTCAGGCCAGTTGTCTCACAGAACATCTCACATTGTGTTTGCATCCAATTATTTCTTCATGATTAAATGCAGGTTAAACATTATTACCAGAAAATGTCCCACGTCATGCATCTGATATCTCGCTGCCTCACAGCTGGCATATAATGCAGGTCATCCTGCTATCAGGGATGCTAATTTATACTTGGGAACGGTGAGCATTAGAAGGCACATTTTCTCCTCTGTGATCTTCTGTGAGTGGATATTTTGAAACTGTGTGAATATCCCATTTCTCTCAACATTGTATAAAAGGGTGTTTAGCATCTACTGGTGCTGTCTTTATATCTGTCATTCCTTTTACATTCATACGCTGCATTCTTCCATAAAGAAGATCCACTGAAATCCTTAAAAAGCAGCCACACAGCCCAGCAGAGCAAACAAAGATGTTTTCTGGAGGAGCCTACATTCAAAATAGACCTAAAGAAGTCCCACATGTAAAGTGTTACTGATGGTGAATTGTGCTGAGAAGCCGGAGCAATTGTACTGAGGAGGCACAAGCCACCCACACAGGGGCAGCGGGTATCTTCCTCAACGTCTGAGTTCCCACTTTGGGGAAGTGAAAACCCTGGAGTCATTTTGATTAAAGATGCAGTTTCGGTACACCCACACAATGGAAGTAAATCCACAAGATTTATGATTTAGCAATCCCGGAAGGGAGGTGACGCAATGAGCCAGAGGAAGGGCAGTCTTCTGGTCTCAGGTCACCAGCAAGCAGTAGATCAAGATCAGGGTAGCAAGCACCTCTTATTTACAAAGGGTTTGGGATGGAGGTCACTGACTCTTTGTGGGCTTAACTCTAAGTAGTTATTTTAGAAGACGTCTGGGGGAAAATGAAGCAGGGACTTATTATGGGCATCCTAAACTCAGGTCCTTATCTGAATTCCAGACCCTGGGGATGAGCAGGGTTGTCACACTATAAAATGCCTGCACAGCAACTTGAAATAGCTGTTTTGTCATCACAATTGACCCAGCGATGCTGAGGCATTAGTCTTTAGGGAAAAGCATGAGCACTGTCTGGGCAGCAGAGGTATTAAAAGCTGCTAACAGGGTTGCTCCTCCAGCATATGAAACACATGAGCAAAGCGTAAATGCCAATCAATCATATCATTAAACAAACCACAATTTGAAATCCTGACAAACCATTCCCTTCATTTATTGGAGTCCAGCCAAGAAAATAAATCAAAGCCCTTGGATAAGGTTAAGGTAGGTATTTGATAACTAGGATGAGATTGTGGAATATTTATACTTGTTGGATTGTCCGAATTTGTCCAGAATCAGTCATATATATGCAGCAGGTGGTGGCCTTTATGGCACATACACCTCCTTGCTGGGCCAATTAAGTAATCTAAAGTGAAATGGTTATCTAAAACCATCTGTACTAAGAAATCACTAAGGAATGGACTGACAAATAAGACTATTAGAGGGATTAACAGGAAGATTATGGAGCCCAGAGCAGGGACTGTGGGGAAGGTCCCCTTGGGGGGCTGTAAGAACGTGACCCTGTAGCTTTGTTCCTGAAATAGAGGTGCCATGGTGGTGGTGGCGTCTGCAACCAGGGAAGGGTCTTCTCAACAGTAATTAAATTCACTAACTCCTGGTAGGATGCATGATGTGGACCAATCTAACAGATGTGGTGAGAGCCAGCAATTGAGTGAAATGTTTAAAGGGGCCCCAGAACGTTGTAAGACTAGACACATACCTTGGTTTTCCAAAGCTTAAAGTCGCAGCAGAGAGCAGCCTGCCTCACAGTCAAGCAGCAAGTAAGGGGGCCTGGGAAACATAGCAAAGTCTGCAAAGTGCCACCAGCAGGGAATTCTGATAAATTAGCTTTCAGTTCACAACCAAGTCTGGGGAGTGTTCACCATCATCAACAGCCTCTATTCCTGGGTGTCATCTCTGCTACAGGGGAAGGTCACAGGGGCAGCATTCAGGATGAGGCTATGTCCCAGGGTGTCGTGGGTGAGGGCACTACCATGCCTTGAATCCTTGTGTCCCACACTGTCGACATGGTCATGTCCCAGATTGTCACGTCACTATGGGCCTGAGCATTGTCATCTCCAGCATAGCTACAGGTAAGGGAGCCAACCTAGAACAGGGTGACTCTCCCAGAGAGCCACTCAGGAGGGGAAGTAAGGGGCCAAGAGGTCTAACAGGGTCTCATGGATTTAAGATACCCTGATTAGGTTTGCTTGCACTGGTATCACAAATTCTCAGTAAATTTTGGGGTTCCCAGGAGATGCACCTCAGAAATGACTGGGAAGTGCTCTCCTCCAAGGCATGAGTCCCCATCATTGAACAGATCCATTGGAGGCACATGTATAGCCTTAGTTTAAAGAAAATTTAGTGATATGTTCCCAGCAGTTTGTGTGGCTCAGTAGTACCAGAGATGGGTCTGAACTGCGTAAACCTGTCAGCCAGTTAGGATTGAAATTAGAGCAGTGTAATGGCCTGTTCTGGGAGGTCTGGATGCTGGTAACTGTTTGGGCAGGACTGGTGGCCTTTATGCATTTGTGCCATTGTTCCCATTTAAGAGAGAGTGTTTCAATCACCAGCTAGTATCCCCATCTGTTGTCATCTCAGGCTAAGCCCTTGGAGGGCTGACTTCCAACATCAGCTGCCCCCCACCCTGATGCAATTGCAGGCAAGTGGCTGTGCGATTTCAGCAATTTTCTAGTGTTGCCTCTCTGGGGCCCAGGAGAAACCCCATGACTCAGACAACAAGGCACACGAGGCACAGAAAAGGCCAGCAGCAGCAAACATCTGCATTTTATAGTTTTGTTCCTGTGCACTGACTGCCCCATGTGGAGATTTACTATGGGGTCGTTGTGTGTCAGCAGCCCACTGGTGGTCCCCTCCAAAGTGGGATAGGGCCAGCTGTTGTGACTGTTGCACTGTGCCATCATCTTCTAATGCTGCTGGTATTAGCCAACCTGAGGTCCTCTTTTCCCCTTTTAGGGATCCACACTCTTCCTTTGGTGGGCCCAGGTGCAATTGCCTCCACTTCCTGTGGGGAGGTGTGGTTAGGGGAAATGAGCCATCCACTAAGGCCACTAAACTTCGGAATTTCCGCTGGAATTTGCATATCAAGTGAGTAGGTGTGATCCTGCAGCAGATAATCTTGTGGTCTTTTTTCTCATGGGCCAAGACTCTCTATAACCAGGGAGCCATCGCTAACCATGCATCTGCCTTTGGGTCACCAAGAGTATTGGAAGGAGAGATGATGGACATTTTATTTTATTTTACTATTTTATTTGTTTTGAGAGAGAGAGAGCACATACAAGCAGGGGGAGGGGAAGAGGGAGAGAGAATCTCAAGCAGACTCCATGCTGAGCTTGGAGACTGATGCAGGGCTCGACCTTACGACCCTGTGATCATGACCTGAGCCTAAATCAAGAGTCAGACGCTTAACCAACTGAGCCACCCAGGCACCCCATGATTGACATTTTATGTCAGTAAGGGGACTCAAATTTGTTGGAAAACTTGTAAATAATGTCCTCCATAAGATGAAGGCAACAGATTCCCTTCTGATAATAATCAGGCAGCACAGCCAAACAAGCCCAGTTGGTGTAAGGAGAGTGGCAGCCATGTGGCTGAGACTTTGAAGTGTCACTGCAGCAAGGAATTCCATTTAGGAGTCCATGTACTGCCCTGCAACTTAAGGAGAAGAGATTTTAAAAGACCACGGAGGCATTCAGTAATGCCACAGGTCTGTGGTAGTATGGAAGGTAAAAGTTCCATTGGAGCTCCTACAGAAGAGCCCAGGGCTGTGTTCTATGGGCATTAAGATGAGATCCTTGATCTGAGTGAATGGTGTCCGGACAGCTGAATGGGGGTAGGACGTACTTAGAAAAGCAAGATTATCTGCTCTGCAGAGAAGTTTCTGGTGGGTATAGCAAGCAGTAGTCTGGTAAAAAAAAAATCCATAGACATAACAGTGAGGCAGGTAGTGCCACAAAGGCAGTGGTCCTATGAAATCAAACTGAAAGGGTGATCCCCTCCCTGAATGGAAGCATGACCAGACAGTTTCCAGTGTTTGGTTTAGGAGTGTAATTTGTAATTCAAAACAATGCATTTTGCTGCAGCTGCCATAAGTATAGTGCCCTGCAGTGGGCCCAGACTAGTGTGGCAGCAGCTCCCCCATGACCTGCAGAGACATGGGAGCAATAAGGAATATGGGAGTGGTAACTATGGCAGGCTGGAATGGTGGAGCTGAGGATCCCAGACTGACAGGGGATGAGGGTGTGGGGGGGTGGTAAACTGTAGTTTTGTGGTGGAGGGTGGAGCCTGCAGAGCTATTGGTAGTCAGAAGTTGAGCCCCGAATGGCTGGTGACCTGGATAAGGGGAAAGGCATCCACCTTGTGCTTAAGTACAGCCTCTGGTATGGTAATATGTGCTAAAACCTTCATGTGAGTGACCTTCATTGTGACTGGTTCCTGGGCAATGTCCCCCCAAATTAAGGCAGCCAAATACAACGGCCTTTAATATGAAAATTGTCCAGCTGCCATTGGCCTGACCAAACCAGAGACTGTGAGCAACTGCTCATGAGCCAGAAAAACCCTAGAGAAGAGTCCTGTCATAGGCAACCTGCTCTGCATGGCCATATGTACCACCACTAGCTCAGCAAGCCATCTTTGATAACTGTGGGGCTGCTGGCAGGATGGCACACTGCTGCTCACTAACTGAAAAGGGAATTCATAAAATAAAAGGTAGGGCTGGGGAAATCACATAGACTGGAGCCAGAGAAGCAAGCAAAGGAAAATGTGAAGGAGTGGCTATGAGATATGAAGACAGAATCAGAAAGTCAGACATAAAGCCGGTTAGTTCCACAAGGTAAGAACAAAGAGTGGGAGAAAGACAATATATGAAGAGCTGAAAATGTTCCAAAATCTATGAAACTTACAAATCCTTGATATCAAAAAGTACAACTTCCAGGAGAGATAAATAAGAATAAATGTAAGTTTAGATATTGTCCCAGAAATTTGAGAACACCAGATAAAATGCTATTTTATAAAGTAGGGAAGAAAGACATGTTAGGAGAAAAAAAAAAAGAACTATTTAAAATACGAAGATTTCTTGGTAGCAGAAAAAAAACAGAAAATAAAATGAGTAAAGTTGAAAATAAAAGACTAGGAAAATGTATACCCGGAAAATACTACCTAAAGAGTGGCTACTATTGTGGCCATTGTTCTCAAACACAAAGAACTTTTTAAAAAAAGCAATTATCACAGATAAAGGTGGCATTTCATAATAAAAGGAAAAATTTACTCAGAAGGTTAAACTTTTGAACTACTATGCACTTATTAGCAGATTCAAAGTATAAAGAGTAACGATTGAGAGAAATACAAGAAGAAATTGGCAAACTTTATCTTAGTGGCTGTTCTATTCCACAAATGTTGAATCAGACGGAGTAGAGTAAAGCTATTGAAGACTCTAATAACACAAATAACACACATGAGCCAAGAAGTGAAATAAACAAAGTTCATTGAATATTGACTCATAATACAGTGATTAGACTTAATCAGCCAGAGCTACTCAAGTGCTGTGACACTGCCCGCAGAGCCATGGCGATGATTCCAGAGAAGGTCGAGGCACAGACAGGTTAGCTTGCCAAAGAGAACATGGGTGCAGGGGACGACCACCAGGTATGCCACCGCCAAGAGTGCCATCGCCCTGAACAGCTGCAACCTTGGGTATTTATTGGCAACAAGCAATCAAAGACAATCAAGGGAATGATCTGTATTACATCCTAGTGAATAGTAGTACATCACAGGGAAGGTCACGGGATTAGATGATGTAACGTTCAGCAAGTGAGACCTATTCTTAAACATGTTTCTATGGACCCCACGGGCTATCGTCAAGAGCATTCAAGTTTCGGTTGGGGCAGCGTTCTGCCCTTTAGCCGACCAGGCGGTCCTGGCCGCTGGTTATCTGAGGGCAGCACTCCACCTTGAGCAAGCTGGGCATTCCCAACTGCTGTGTAAGCCAGGCCTTCCCGGCCACTGGGCAAGCCCTGCGTTCCCGGCCGCTGGGCTCGGACATTTATGCTACAGCCCCAAGGTCACAAACATGTTTTCCTATTATATCCTTAGCTTAAGCTCTTGGCCAGGGGCTGCTGCATTTCCCCCTTTTTCTTTTTGCAGAAGCAGGAAGGCGGAGTTGACCACTTCACATTCCATCACTCATCGGAAGGCTTCTCTTTTGCATCTGAGGACTAAGCATATTACAAAGAGATAAAAAGTAATAGTAGAGCTCCTAGAAGGCTAGTACCATTATTGTTAAACCACTGGAAAAGATTTGAGGGGGACAGCATCCCATCAATATTTTCCTCCAAGCTTAAGCCTGGTACATTTTGTAAATCAGCATGAGTGATGCCTTGAATGGTAGCTTGTAGCTGTTTAGAGTTAGATAGATGTCTTCGAACTTTCTCCCAATTGGGTTGAATCCCTTTATCTGACCACACGCTGGCCGTTTTACATTTAGGTATTGGTGGGATTTCAATGTTTTCTTCATTAAAATTGTAGGCAAAGCCCACAGTAGATACCAAATAAAGTTGCATTCTGGGGGCGCCTGGGTAGCGCAGTCGTTAAGCGTCTGCCTTCGGCTCAGGGCGTTATCCCAGCATTCTGGGATCAAGCCCCACATCAGGCTTCTCCACTAGGAGCCTGCTTCTTCCTCTCCCACTCCCCCTGCTTGTGTTCCCTCTCTCGCTGGCTGTCTCTGTCAAATAAATAAAATCTTTAAAAAATAATAAAAAAATAAAAAATAAAGTTGCATTCTGGAGGAATTAATGTTTCCAGGAGAGGTCACCAGCTATCCTTGGTTTAATGGTCTTAAGCAATTTTCATAATGGCCAATACATATAGGTCTCGTATTAAAGCCCAATGTGATATTAATTTCTAGTCCTTCTTTAGGGAAAATCAGAGCCTAGGGTCTGCTGTCCCTGGGATCCATTTAGATCCAGTAATGTATACAGGGATGGCATCATCATCCCATTCAACTGGCCTGGTAAGAGAGGGATTGGATACATAGGTGCAGTAAGTAAAATTGGTGGCTGGTGCCGTGCGACACAGTGGGATGCTTAAACCGCTACCATCAATAAAGCCATCATAGTACCAGCCATATTGCTGGGGGTAAAGGGGTGCTGTTCATTACACAGCACTTCTGCTTTCTGGGTCAGCTTCTTGATCTGACCCCATGTGGGTATCTTCGCTGTCTCAGTTCCTGGCAGCATGATCTTGGTGGTCTGTAGGGTAAGGCCCCTGAAATTGATTATCGGGGAAACTGGATTGAACGCAAATCTCTTCTGCTTGCTCATGCCGAACCTTTAATAAATGAGAGGGGACCCAAACAGGCTTGATAGCATCGTCCAGCGTCACACAAGCATAGCCTTTTACCTAAGTAATTAAAATGCCAGGAAACCACTGATTAGATTGCACGTCCTTCCACCAGACAGCAGGGGACCGAGAACGTGTTTCCAGGTGAGACTTATGAAAATGTCTGTCAACAGCAGTAGAGTCATTCTCATCGTTCAAAAAATTTAAAGTAAATAAGGTTTTTGCCAACATTTCCATGGGGGTTATGTGTACTGTAATTATAATTTGAGGAGTTAGTTGGCTCTTTCCACAATACCCTGTCCTTGGGGATTATACAGGATGTCCGTGGTGTGTGATATATTCCAGGCATCAAAAATTTGTTGTAGTTTGGCAGCGGCATAAGCAGGAGCATTATCTGTTTGGATACTTTTAGGAAGTCCCATAACAGCAAAAGCACTGGTTAAATGTCAGATGGCATGAGAGGCTGATTCTCCAGTTTGGACAGTAGCCCAAATAAATTGGGAGAATGTATCAATGGTGACATGAATGAAAGATAATTTACCAAATGGAGAATAATGGGTGACATCCATCTACCAGATTTCGTTGGTTTGTAAACCACGGGGATTAACCCCAGTTGTCTGAGATTGTGCATTTAACGTGGCACAGGCCAGACAGGATCCTATAACGGTTTTAGCTTGTTCCCATGTAAGTGGGAAATGATGTCATAACCCTCGAGCATTAACGCGAGTCAGTGTATGGAAGTGGGAGGCGTCTTGAAACACCGGATATAAAAGAGCATCAGCTGTGGCATTTCGTTCAGAGAGCAGACCTGGAGGATTATTATGACTGCGAATACAAGTAATATAAAATGGCGAACACGGGAATATGTAAGCTGCTGCAACTGTTGAAAAAAGGTCATAAGCTGGGCATCCGATGTGGAAATGGAGGCTGTCTCGATGTGGCTAACGACGTAGACTGGGTATAAAGAATCAGAAAGTAAATTAAAGGGATTGGAGACATCCTGAAAAAGAGTACTAACAGCCATTAATTTAGACCTCTGAGCAGATAGATGAGGGGTCTCAATTATTTTAGTTCGAGGCCCATGGTAACAGGCTTTTCCTCTTGCAGATCCGTCTGTGAAAAAGGTCACAGCATTAGGTAAAGGTGAAGAGGCTGTGACTTTGGGTAATATAAAGGAAGTTCTCTTTAGAAAAGACAGTAAAGGAATAGAGGGGTAGTGGGAGGATAAATTTACCACAAATTGACTAAGCGCAGTTTGCCAAGAGAGATTATTTTGCAGAGCAGTTTCGATCTGTGCCTTAGTAAGAACGATTGTCGAAGGATACAAGCCAGTTAATTGTTGAGCACGTTTCCATCCCACCTGCAAAAGAGTTCCAATATGACCCAAGTAAACCTTTAGTGTTCTTGTGGTATGGTTTGGTAAGAACAGCCATTCTACTAGGGCCTCATGCCGAATTAAGAGACCAGTAGGTGAATGGCATGTATGAAAAGTAAGTAATGTTAAAGGCATATTTGGTACAACTCTTTGAGTTTACATCTTATGAATTTGTTCTTCTCTAAATTCCAACTCCGAAATGGCTGCTTCATTGAGGGTCCGAGGACTGTTTAAGTCTGGATCACCTTTTAATAATTCAAAGAGATTTTGTAACACATAGGTAGGAATGCCTATCTTGGGTCTAATCCAGTTAATGCCTCCTAATAATTTTTGCACATCATTTAAAGTTTTACAGGCATCTTGCTGAATTTGTACCTTTTGGGTACATATTGTGGTATGATCCATTATATAACCTAAGTAAGAATAAGGGGTTGAGGTTTGCATTTTTTCAGGAGCAACGACAAGTTTATGAAGATCAATTTGATATTTGAGGAACTGAAAACAGTAGCTAATTCTTCTTCCATTTTTGCTGCACATAAAATGTCATCCATATAATGGATTAAATAAGCTTGTGGATATTGGTCCCAAATTGGTTCAAGAATTCGGGCCACATAACTTTGACATATGGTAGGACTATTAAGGATTCCCTGTGGGAGCACTTTCCACTGAAAGCGCCTGGAAGATTCTGTAAAATTAACACTAGGGATAGTGAAAGCAAAGCGGGGACAATCTTGTGCAAGTGGAATTGTGTAGAAGCAGTCCTGTAAATCAATAATAATAAGAGCCAATTAAGAGGTATCATATTGGGGGAAGGGAGTCTTGGCTGGAACAGTCCCATAGATTGAATTGCTGCATTAACTGCTCTTAAATCAGTAAGTAAATGCCATTTTCCAGATTTCTTTTTCATTACGAAAACTGGTGAATTCCAAGAACTAAAGGATTCCTCTGTATGTCCTTTCTGAAGCTGCTCTTGAACCAAACTTTGCAGAGCTTCTAATTTGTCTTTGTTTAATGGCCACTGCTTGATCCAAATGGGGCGTTCATCCTTCCACATTAGTGGGACTGGCTCTGGAGGACCCATTGGAGGCCAAGCAGTGGCCCCTATGAAAAAGGCAGACTGGCGTCCATCTCTTTTGTAGGAGATGGTATTATATACGTTTCCCATTGTTGGAGTAAATCTCGACCCCACAGATTGATGGGATTGTCTATTATATATGACTGAATATATCCTTTTTGTCCCTCAGGCCCCTCCCATGGGAGAATATGAAGACTTCAGTCTACATATTCTGCTTGTCCTAAACCTGAAATAGTTATTGCCATGGGGCCCTGAGGCCATTTCTTAGGCCGATTGATTATCAGTTCCAATAATGGACACATCTGTTCCAGTATCAATATGTCCCTGAAAGGACTTTCCCTGTATCTTTATATAGCAGGTCAGTTTTTCTCTGAAAAATATTTCATCAAATACAATCTGACCGACCGGTACTTCCAAAGCCCACGTCACCACATGATTGATTTTTAATTTTTCCCATAATATATGGCAGCAATAGTAACTGTGCTATTCAGTCTCCCTTTAAAAATTTATATGCGGTATTTGAAGACATTAAGACCATGATTTCTCCAGTATAATCTGAGTCAATGATTCCTGTAAGAACTAAAACACCTTCTTTAGTCAAACTAGATCATCCTAAAATTAGTCCTACAGTATTGTTTGGCAAAGGGCCAAAACAGACTGTAGGAACCTTCTGAGGAGTCTGATTTGGGAGCAATAAAAAGTTTTCTCTACATGGGAGATCAAGTCCTGCACTCCCTGGTGTGCCATGCAACAAATCTAAAATTGTCCGAGACTGAGGTTGGGGGGTGCCCCCTTTCGGTTTGGGGCTGAGGGCTTGGCCCATAACCTGTTTCCCTGTAGAGCAGTACCATCTTTGTGAACTTTAGAGTGGCACTGACTAGCCCAATGATACCCCTTTTTCCATCGGGGACAAAGACTAGGGAAATTATTTTGATTGTTTTTTCCCATCACATTTCTATTCTTAAGACAGCATTGGGCTCGAGTATGCCCATTTTTTCCCATAGTTGAAGCATTGTCCCTTGAAAATATTTATTGTTAAGGCTGCCATGGCCTGAGCTAGGAAGTCAGCTTTGTAGGTCTCAGTGCCTACACCTTGGCACAATTTGATGTCATCAGTGAGTGTGCCTTTTCCTTTAAAAGGAGAGATAACTTTCTTAAAATCTGCATTTGCATTTTCATAGGCCAATAATTGTAATGAAGTGTCAGCAGCTTCTACGTTATTGATCTGTCTTTTAATAGCTTCCTGTAATCTTCCTACGAATACAGTATAAGGCTCCCTAGCACCCTGAATAATCTTTTGAGAAGAAGCATTAGCTGTAGATTTAGACTCCATTCCCTTGACTCCAAGGTCCCATTCCCATCAATTGTTCTAGAGGGATAGGGATGTTATGAGCTCAATTATAATTTGCAGCAGTTTCCACATGGTCTTGCCACCATGTAGGAAATTGTAAGAATTCCCCAGGGGACAGGACAGTGTTCACTAAAAAAAGACCAGTCCGTGGGAATTAATCACTTGCCTTCTGCAACACCCTGATAAGGCCCATAGTGAAGGGTGAATTAATACCATAGTTTTGAACTGCCTGTTTTAATTCTTTGAGAACTTTAAAGGGAAATGGTTTGTGCATGGCTTCATATATTCCTTCCAGGATCTACCCCAGGGGGCAAATGTTCCCTTATAGTTCCAGGGAACACAAATTGTAGAGCATCTAAATTTCCTTGCTGTTTGGCCAGGAGCAAGCCTTTTTGAACCACCAAAAGCTATGACTGGTGTTGCTCCTTAATAGTGGAGCCATTGCCTGTTTTTGTGAGAGGAAACCACTGTTCCTCTTTGTAAGCAAAGGTGGTGGTGGAAAGCTGTCCATTTCTATGGAAGGGGGAGGAGGGGGAACAGGTTTTACTTTTCCTCCTTCCAGGACAACATGTTCAGGTCCTGTTGAGGACTCATCTTTGGCATTACGACTCTCAAGTTCAGTATCACTGAGTCCGGAGTTTAAAGGGGTTCCAGGATAGACTGAATCAGAGACCACGCAGGCCAAATAGTAATGGGAATAGGCTTTCCTCAAGCGTGCTGTTGCTTAAGCTCATGCCCTACTTTTTCCCATGCTTGCAGATCTAAGGTCCCCACAGTGAGAAACCATGAACAGTATTCTTCTATGACTTTTAATAAGTCCAGAAGTTTGCCCTCGCTAACCTTAACTCCTCCTGCTCTTAGGAGTTGCTTCAAAAGACAGACGTAAGGGTGATAATTATCTGTGCTCTGAGAATTACCCATACCCTGCTGAAAGTTCCCTGACTCACCAGCGGGAAATGACCAAGGCCTTGCTTCTTTATCAGTCGAGGCTCCTACTCCACTGTAGTTTCAAGTCTCTGTTCCAGGTCCCTGCTTGGGTCCCTGTTCCTGTCCCTGTTCAGGTGCCACTTGACGCGCCACCGCCCATGGAGCTCTGGCGTTGATTCAGTAGAAGGATGAAGCACAGACAGTTTAGCTTGCCAAAGAGAGCGTGGGTGCAGGGGACGACCACCAGGCGTGCCACAGTCAAGAGTGCGATTGCCCTGAACAGCTGCAACCTTGCATTATTTATTGGCAATAAACAATCAAAGATAATCAAGAGAATGATCCATATTACATCCCAGTGAATAGTAGTACATTACAGGGAAGGTCACGGGATTAGATGATGTAACATTCAGCAAGTGAGGCCTATTCTTAAACATGTTTCTATGGACCCTGCAGGCTATTGTCAAGAGCAATCAAGTTTTGTTTGGGGCAGCGTTCTGCCCTTTAGCTGACTAGGCGTTCCTGGCCACTCATTATCTGAGGGCAGCATTCCACCCTGAGTGAGCAGGGTGTTCCCAACTGCTGTGTAAGCCAGGAGTTCTGGGCCGCTGGTCTCTGACCTTTACGCTAAAGCCAGCAAGGTCACAAACATGTTTTCCTATTATATCCTTAGCATAAGCTCTGGGCCAGGGGCAGCTGCATTCAAGTGCTCTTCTGCATGAACATAATACCATTAAACAGTCCTTAGTCAAAGTTCCCCAACTGTCCCAAGAATATCTTATTGAAAGCTTTTTAAAACTGAGATCTAATCAAGTTTCAATCAAAGCATCTGGGCATGTCTCTTTAGCCTCCTTTATTCTAGAACAGTCTCCCAGTCTTTCTTTGTTTTTGATGACCTCTGCTTCCATCATCACAGTACTTTTTTGTGAGTCTGAACCTCCAGTCTCCTTCATATAAGGATCTTGTGACTATATCAGGTCCACTTGAATCATCTGGGATAATCTCCCCACCTCAAGACTCTTAACTTAATCACACCTGCAAAGTCCCTTTTTCCATGTAAGGTGGCATATGCACAGTTTCCAGGGATTAAGATGTGGACATTTGGAGGCCGCTCCATCTCTCCAGTGCTGTGGGATTGCAGATGAAGTTAGTGAAAGGACTGCTTCCTGTTTAGAGGTCAAGGTGAATGAAATGTGTCCCTCTGAGCACACCCATGGATGTCGTGATAATCCCTGGCAATAGCATTTAATGGCAGCTTTCCCGCCCCCAGTACAACACTGGAGGTGTCAGGCTTGGGTTGCAAGAGTTACACTGGTCTCCTTGGGGAGAAGTGGTGGGGTCTAGTGTCATATTTCTTGTCTCAAGGATCTACCTAGTTCCATTCACAAAATGCTACAAAGAAGTGTGGATTGACACAAAGGAGATGAATAACAGGTATATGCTTTCCAAATTTAAAGGATCAGCTCTTTATATACTCCATCCTATGTGTCTTGAAACAGATAACATCTATTTTTTTTCCCTTGGAGATACACGAATAACCTAATTCCTTCCCTGCAAGAACATGTGTCAAGTAAAATAGACATGTGTCAGGATGATGTGCTGTATAGTAATGATACATGGTCAAACCACAGTGAAGTTACATTTTAGTGTCTAAGAAGAAGAAGTTGAATATTCATTAGCCAGGGGCAGGCACATAGATACCCAACAGCAGTGTTATGAAAAGTTGAAGACTGCTCAAGAAATGAAAATAAGTCCAGTGTGGGTACAGCAGAGGACACAGTGGAGAGAAAGAATGGTGGCACATGAAAGAGATCTCATGGGGGACAAGATTCTCTCTTCCTTGAGGCCATCTTTGGAATCACTGGTAGAATCATATTTCTCTACTCTTGGAAAAATTGTCATTTTTTAACATCTCAGACTTCGACCCAAACCTAGAACAATTTCTAAAAGAACTCAGGCAGAACATACATTCTGTTTAGGAGGAAGAGGTAGCACCAACAGCTACAGCAGCAAACACTTGCCAAAGTCTCTTCCACTGGCCTGTCTGGATTTCCCACCATTGGAGTCACTTCTTGATGTTAAGACTATGTCTCCATGGTCCTTAAAGCCATCCTGACATACTCATAACCTGTTAATTTTGTTTTTAAATAACACCACAAATGCTGTAAAAAATATGTGCAGTGGGCCAGCATGTGCCTGAAACAGACAACATATCTCTGAATTATCAAGTTTACTTGAACATTTGGGTGGAGAGGAAATACTTTTATATGAAACATTAATAGATATATCACAAGGAAGAATGGAAAACTCATTTTAATTTTTTAATAGAATTTATTTTCTAAGGTGGTTTTAGGTTCACAGCAAAGTAGAAAGGATGGTACAGAGATTCCCCGTATATCCCCTCCCCGCACATGCCTAGCTTCCCCACCAAAGACTGAGTTCTGGTTCAAGATGGCAGTGTAGAAAGATCGCAAACTCACCTCCTCTCATGAACTTAATGAGTCCACAGCTACAAGTGGAACAATTTCCTCTATAAAAACTTAAAGCCTGGCTGAGTGACAGCTACACATTGGGCAAATGAGAAGACCACATCGAAGTGCGTAAGACAGGCTAGGACACAATCTCACCATAAATCCTATCTTAGGCACCACAACTCACAACTGGAGGGGAACTCAAAACCCAGAGCTTCTCCCTGAGGAGAAAAGTGCTCACACCCACATTGGAGAACCCAAGTTTTAAGGCGTACACCTGGGAGATGAGTCTCCAAAACATCTAACTTTGAAAACCAAGGAAGCTCGTATCCTAAGACCCACAAGACTATATAGCAAACTGAGAAACAGCTCTTATGGGGCTCATGTGCTCAGACTAACCCATCCTGGGGCCCAGCACAGAGACAGCAGATCACACCCATGCTTAAAGTGAAGAAGGCTCACCTGCTTAATAATGGTAACAAACAGCAAGTGATGGCAAGGATATAGAGGAAAGGGAGCCTGCACACTGCTAATGGGAAGGTGATTTGGTGCAGCCATTGTGGAAAACAGTATAGAGATTTCTCAAAATATTAAAAATCAAGCTACTGTATGATCCAGAAATTCCATTTTTGTGTATTTAATGAAGAAAATGAAAACACTAATTCAAATAAATACATGTACCCCCATGTTCACTGGAGCGTTATTTACAATAGCCAAGATATGGAAACAACCTAAGTGTTCTTCAATGAAGAAATGAATAAGGGATTTATGATACACACACACACACACACACACAGAGTGGAATATTATTCAGACATAAAATAAGAATGAGGGGCACCTGGCTGGCTCAGTCTGTAAGTATATGACTCTTGATCTTAGGGTTATGAGTTCTACCTCTACATCAGGTGTAGAGAGTACTTTAAAAAAAAAAAAAGAATGAAAACTTGTCATTTGCAGCAACATGGATGGACTTCAAGGGCATTATGCAAACTGAAATAAATTCGACAGAGAAAGACAAATTCTTTGGGTACTAAGGAGGGCACATATTGCATGGTGCACTGGGTGTTATACGCAAGTAATGAATCATGGAACTTTACCTCAAAAACTAGGGATGTACTGTATGGTGACTAACATAATATAATAAAAAAATTATTTAAAAAAAAGAAAAGAAAGGCAAATACTATATGATCTCTCTTATATGTGGAATCTAGAAAAAAATATGTATTTTAAAAACTAGTCTCCTAAATACAGAGAACAGATTGGTGGTTGTCACAGTTGAGGAGAAGGCATTAGAGAAATTGGTGAACTGTTTTGGTTAAATAAAATGAATTTTAAAAATATCTACCCAAAAAATAATAAAATAAGACAACTATTATAAAAATACTCCATATCTTCAAAAAGGTAAAGTGTAAGCATGATGGAAGAGGTATGTAAGATATAAAAAAAAAAACAATTAAACTCCTAGAAATGAAAAAAAAGAAACAATATCAAATATGAACAACACTCTGAACAGGATAAACAACAGACTGGACACTGTTGAAGAAAAGATTAGTAAACTTGGAGAGGTAACAATAGAAATTATTGAAAATGAAGAGGTCTCAGAAAGCAAACACCTCCCATAAATGGAGTGGTCAATATTTTATTTGACTTTTGGCTAAGGAAAATGTTCAATTAGATACGTACTTAAGTCAGAGGCAACTTAGAGTTACAGACTGACCCCCCTCATTCTACAGATAGGAAAGCAAAACTCAGAATTAAGATTAAAACAAGAGTCTTGCACCCCACAGTAGACCACAGGGTATCAGGGGCATATGGGTAAATGTTTTCCACTTACAAAGGCTTCTTCAACCTAGTTAATAAAATTCCCCTAAATATTTTTTTCATTTTTTTATATTATGTTAGTCACCATACTCCCCTAAATATTTTAAATTGCATCTCCTCTCTTTAAGGATCTAAGTTGTCTGATAATAACAAAAAGAGAAAGAAATTCTAATTACTTCATTAAATCTCATGAATCTAGTAAAATTAAGCTTATAAATTGATTCTTAAATTCTCTTAAACATTTGTAAGCTAAGTAAAATTATCTAACCTTTCAACCTAAAATCCCAAGTCTGCATATTAAAATACTCGATAACACATTGACTTCTCATTGCAAGGCTCATCTCTTGGATATTCCAATATGTAAAAGTTGCTTCTACATAAGAAGTACTTACTAAATGTGCCAAGATTACTCTTAAAACTAGTAATGCTGTGGTTGGATTTAGTGTGCTACATTTCTATAATAAATGTAAGATTTCAAGAAACTGAAACAAAGTTATCTGTAAAGGAAACAGCTATGGTACCCCATGCCAGTGGGGGTTACTCCCCCAAGCAAATTGGGGTTACCACCTCAGCGGGCATATATTACACTTCAGCCAGAGATTTGGGACAGGGAGTGATGCCTGGAGCTATGGATGCACAAAGAGACTTTCATATAATCTAGATCTGACACACTGAAACGTTTTGATGGCCGTTGTGTGGAAAGGGAACCCTAATGTGAGTTTATTTCTGCCCCACCTGCTCTGTGACTCATGTCAGCTCTAGAACTGTGTAGGTCAGATGTGATTTCGCCAACCCACCCACAGCATCCCTCAATGCTAGTTTGTAGATGGCCAGCCTAAGTGCTGATTCCATTCTGGCCCTCTCTTATTGCCAAACTTGACAAGGGCCTGTGAGCTTAGCAGTCTTCTGACCTGGTCGCCTCCTGTCACTCAGACCTGGTCCCCTCCTGTCACTCAGGCCTCAGGCCATCTCTAATAAGCCCATCAAAACCTATCTGGTCTAGCACATCTCCCAATATGCTTTCATCTGAAATGTGATTGTGTCTTTACCATCCTGACACCCTGAAACGAAGCTATTGAAAATGCTTCTGACTCCCCGTTTTGACTTCTCTCACTTAAATTAACATTAAGCATAGTAATGAATGCCCACTATACCTCTCCTAACTTTCTCAAAGAATGTTTTTCTTGACAGGAATGACTGTTTTGAGCATTGACACAAGCATACCTTTCTTTTAAGCATCTGTCTGGTAGGCCTACATAGAAAGATGTCCCTGGAAGAAATAAAAGATCACCAGCTGGTGGGAAAATACATACAACCAGAAACCAGGGAAGTGAATGGAGTCCTTCTGACCAAGATAATGAGTGATAATTGGGACAATATCTGGAATTTCCAAGCAAAACCTGATGATCTCCTCATTGCATCCTATGCAAAGGCAGGTAGGTTTGGGAAAATGGTGGTGGGGAAGCCAGCTGTAGAGAGTTGTGATGACTGGAGGGGCCTCCCTATTTTAAAAATGCAGATTTTCACCAGGGCTGCCCCTGAGAGAAATGAAACCAGACTTGCTTCTGAGCTCCAATCCCCCAGGATCCAAGGTCCTCCTGTTAACTTAGGTAGAATCCCAGATCCTCAAAGGACCAAATGAATTACAAGATTATTTAAAAGCAGAGTCTGAGAAATTATACAGAAATTCTCACAGTAATCTTGACAACCGGGGTACTCCTGGTTCCCATCCACTAAGTAATCCAGAAAGTGACCACATTCCTTGCCCATAAGAAACATCTCTTAATGGGGGGACACCAATGTGGAAATGAGGACTTTCACCCCAATATGAAAAATTCTAATAGCTTTGGGTCCAACACCCATACAAGTACAGTGGGAAGGATCTGGGAAAGGGGAGGTGAAACTTACCAGGATCTTATAAAATGAAGAGGACACTGTGACAAAAGTGAGGGTCTGCAAAGACAAGGTGTTGCGAGGTTTGTGCAGGGGTGGAGGAACAGAGAACATCCTAACTGGGGAGGCCATAGAATGACAATCCCCCTGAATTACCTGCATTTGTAACATCAAACCATGCGACCAAGTGAGGTGATGAACTTGAAGCTGTAAGCAGTTTGGGAAGGTCTCTCAGTGGCCATTTAACCCACAAGAGGAACTTTCAGTATTCATAACCAGAAAGATTTCAGAAAAGAGTCTGTTCACCACAGTTCTTGGAACTTTCCTTGGACTGTTTCTGCCCTTTGTGGCTGAGAAGTCCCTTCTTAGCCTCGCTCTGTTCTCATGACTCAGCATTACTTAAAACTAGGGCAGAGGCTTCCTGTCAGCAGGGCTCTATTCCTCAAGAATCTCCTTTTCTATCTGGGTTGCACTGGACATGTCTCCTGCCCAGAACTGAACTTGAATTTGCATTGTACCTCAGAGCAGGAGTTTTTTTTTTTCAGCTCACCTTGAAATTATACCAAGTCCCCTCAGGACGGACTCCGAGTCTCCAGCCTTATTCCCTCCCCTACCCACCACCTCTTACCCCCTGTGAGCCCACTTACACTTCCCAATTCGGAAATATGACTGTCTTGACCCTGGCTCCTGAGGCCCCCAACCTGGGAGCCTGGGATGCCCTGGCTTCTTAATGCAGATGAACATTCCAGTCCTGCTCCAACTCTTCACTCCAAAGCTACCATCTGAACTGAGCCTTACTGACCCCTACCACAGCAAGTTGGCCCTCTTCCTCCGAACTCCTGTAGCCCTTTACCCATCCTTTTTAGCTCTTACTGTATACTGTTAATCTTCTAGTTATCTGTGTATATGTCATATGTATCTGTGAGCAGCAGGTTTGGCTAAGAGCCAGAGAGACACCAAATACTTTCAGTGGAAAAAGGAAAACGGGTATCTGGTGGACAGTGAGCACAGTCTAGCTCTTTATCAACCTATATGTCTGTTTGCACTCCTCTTCCGTGTCAAGTAGGATGCAATTTGGCTACAACTGTCAGAACACCCAAAGGAAAAAGAAGTCTGGAGATTAGTAGCCAGGGATGAAATCGTGGCTGCATTGATCATTGAAGACCCCGGCTCTTTCTAACTTTCTGCACACATTCCAAAAAGCAGCAAGAATGTAGGGAGGGAGGAATAAGGTCATGTTCCTTCCTTTGAAAGACAACTTCCCAAAATGGCATGACCACATCATGCAAGAAAGACTGGAAAATATTACCTTTGAGGCAAGTAGCTATATGCCCACCTAAAAATTAAAGATCTATTAATTTGAGAAAGAAGGAAAAGAATGGATATAAGCTAGGCAAGAGGTAGTCTCTGTCCTAACTTACCTCCTACAAAAAGATTGTAAACTTGCTAGGATAGGAACAGCAGTTAATTCATCTTTATATCTCCCTACATTCATTTGATTCAATACACATTCGCTCAAACTACATTTACTAGGTGCAAAGCCCTGTATGAGGCATGGGGGATTAAAGAGGAGGTGATAATTGAGCTGATTTCACTTAACACTCAGAGTATGTGAATTTTACAGAATACATAAATAATCAAGGAAATGAATTAAATTGTGCAGTGAGTGGATGGATTTGACAATAACTAATGCTCTAGGCACAACCTGGACACAAGAGATTGTGGACATGATCCAAAATGATGGAGATGTGCAGAAGTGCCAGAGGGCCAACACCTTTGACCGGCATCCTTTCATTGAGTGGGCTCTACCCCCGCCCCTCAACTCAGGTAAGTTTGCCCAAATAAAACCCACGAGTCTGTAACTAAGACCAACGACCAAGTGCTAGGTCAGTTTGCATTTGAAAAGAGAATTGTTTCTACAATCAGCCTTCTGGAAAATATTTCCAAAGGACACTGGAAAAGAGGTAAAGGTCAATGTACTCACTACAACTGGGAAATAAGACTTTCAAATCTCTCCTTTTTTTTTAATGTTTTTTATTATATTATGTTAGTCACCATACAGTACAGCCCTGGTTTTTGATGTAAAGTTCGATGATTCATCAGTTGCGTATGACACCCAGTGCACCATGCAATACATGCCCTCCTTACTAGCCACCACCAGCCTATCCCATTTCCCCAGCCCCCTCCCCTCTGAAGCCCGCAGTTTGTTTCTCAGAGTCCATAGTCTCTCATGCAGTTTTTATATTCTCACCTCAAGAAGCTGGAACAGCAACAGAGGGACAGGCCTCATCCACGCACGAGGAAGCAGTTGACCAAGATTAGAGCAGAAATCAATGAATTAGAAACCAGGAGAAGAGTAGAGCAGATCAACAGAACCAGAAGCTGGTTCTTTGAGAGAATTAATAAAATTGACAAACCACTGGCAAGACTTATCCAAAAGAATAGAGAAAGGACACAAGTTAATAAAATTATGAATGAAAAAGGAGAGGTCACAACCAATACCAATGAAATTGGAAGGATTATTAGAAACTTTTATCAACAGCTATATGCCCAATAAATTAAGCAATCTGGAAGAGATGGAGGACTTCCTGGAAACCTACAAACTACCAAGACTGAAACAGGAAGAAATTGATTTTTTA
>NC_048221.1:59398749-59519262 GCF_002007445.2 Ailuropoda melanoleuca | reverse complement strand
ACAAAAAGGGATCAAAGGTATCCAAATCGGCAAAGAAGAAGTCAAACTGTCTCTCTTTGCAGATGACATGATACTCTATATGGAAAACCCAAAGGAATCCACTCCCAAACTATTAGAAGTTATAGAACAATTCAGTAAGGTGGCAGGATACAAAATCAATGCCCAGAAATCAGTTGCATTTCTATACACGAATAACGAGACTGAAGAAAGAGAAATTAGGGAATCCATCCCATTTACAATAACACCAAAAACCATGCGTTACCTTGGAATTAACTTAACCAGAGACGTAAAGGACCTATATCCTAGAAACTATAGATCACTTTTGAAAGATATTGAGGAAGACATAAAAAGATGGAAAAATATTCCATGCTCATGGATCAGAAGAATTAACATAGTTAAAATGTCCATGCTACCCAGAGCAATCTACACTTCAATGCTATTCCGATCAAAATACCAATGACATTTTTCAAAGAACTGAAACAAATAGTCCTTAAATTTGTATGGAACCAGAAAAGGCCCCGAATCTCCAAGGAACTGTTGAAAAGGAAAAACAAAGCTGGGGGCATCACAATGCCGGATTTCGAGCTATACTACAAAGCTGTGATCACAAAGACAGCATGGTACTGGCACAAAAATAGACACATAGACCAATGGAACAGAATAGAGAACCCAGAAATGGACCCTCGGCTCTTTGGGCAACTAATCTTTGATAAAGTGGGAAAAAACATCCAGTGGAAAAAAGACAGTCTCTTCAATAAATGGTGCTGGGGAATGGACAGCTACATGCAAAAGAATGAAACTTGACCAGCTCTCTCACACCATACTCAAATCTCTCTTCTAAAACATGATTGGGTAGCATGAGATAGCACATTCCCTACTGGTGATTGGGAATTCAAGTGTGATGATGAATGTATAACACAGAGAAGGCAGGGTGTGGACTCCTGGCATCCAGTGATTAAGAACCATTTTCCTCAGTCATCATGCTCTCTTCTCATAGAGAATTGTCTTCAAATATATTTTGAAGACCTATATATATAGGTCTATAACCTGTCTACCACAGAATCAAACTGCATTATATATAATATCATTATCATCAACAATTACACTTAACACCAAAGATACTAAGAAATATGAGACACAGCACTCTTGAAGAGCTTGAAATCAATTAGGAATAAAGGACATGTCTTTATAAAGTAAAGAGTGGCAAACAGCAGTTTTTGTAATGGGAGACAACCCAAAGGTGAAAAGCCCCACAGACTTTGGAATCAAACAATTCATCTTCAAATATTTTATCTGGGTGACACTGAGCAAATTATTAACTCTCAAAACCTAATGTTTTGTTCATTTGTTAAGTAATACCTAAGGAAAACCCATTATTGATTGAGTCATCTATTCTAGCACCTTTGTTTGAAGAAAAATACCTTTTTTTCCCATTGAATAACCTTGGCTCCTTTTCCAAAATCAATTAACTACATGTGTATGGGTATATTCTGGACTGGGTCTATCCTGTTCCTTTCCACTGTGTGTCTATCTTTATGCCAGCACCATACCTTTGGATTACTATAGGTTTATAAGTTTTGAAATTAGATAGTATAAATTCTCCAAATTTGTTCTTCTTTTTCAAACTTGCTCTATCTATTTTAGGATGTTTGTAAATTCTATAGTCAGGCTGTAAGTTTCTACAGAAGAAAACATCTTCTGATATTTGGCTGGGGTTGCATTGAATCTATTGATCTATTTGCAGAGGACTATTGCCCTAACAAAATCAGGGTTTCTGATCTGTGAATGTGGTTTATCTCTTCAATTATTTAGGCCTTGTTTAATTTCCCTCACCAGTGTTTTATACCTTCCATCACTTAACTCTGGCACATCTTCAGTCAAATTTAACCATAAATATTTTTATTTTATGGTATTATTTTATGGTATTTTTGTATTTCAATTTTTAATTATTTGTGGCTAGTATACTGAAATATGATTGATATTTGTGTTTAACCTTGTAAACTGCCACCTAGCTTATTGGTTCTAGTAACTTTTTTGTACATTCTATTGGGTTTTCTACATGAACCATCATGTGTTCTGTGAATAAAGAAAATTTTACTTCTTCCTTTCTAGTCTGGATATCTGTTATTTCTTTTTCTTACTTTATTGCACTCCCTGGAACCTCCAGTGCAATGTCAAACAGAAATCATGAGAGCAGATATCCTTGTCTTATTCCTGATCTTAAGGGAATAGCATTCAGGTCTTACCATCAAGTATGATGCTAGGTGCAATTTTTTTGTAGATGTTCTTATTAAGTCAAGGAAGTTCCCTTCTATTCCTTATTTCCTCAGAGTCTTTATTCATAAATCAATGTTGAATTTTGTCAATGTTATTTGAGCTGGGGATTCAATCCATTCATTTTCAGCCATTTTCTGTTTATGACTATATATTTTTCTCTGAATGCTATTTTAAATGTACTTGGTTTTAATATGTAGTGTTTTCTTTAGATTTCATTTACCACATTTTTCAGAATTTCTGTAATTTTACACCAGAGATATTTAGTAGATGTTTTTACTTTCCAGATGGAAGGATTTTTATTTTATTTTATTTATTTATTAGTCAGACAGAGAGAGCACAAGCAGGGGGAACAGCAGGGAGAGGGAGAAGCAGGCCACCCATTGAGCAAGTTGCCTGATGTGGGACTCAATCCCAGGACCCTGGGATCATGACCTGAGCCAAAGGCAGATGCTTAACCAACTGAGCCACCCAGGCATCCCATTTTTTTTAAATTTTTGACTTTGTGTTTAACTTCTAGTTTTATTGCACTGTGATCAAAGATTATTATTTGTAGTATTCCACATTTTTGAAAACTACCTTCTATTTATGCCATATTATCAACTTTTATGAATTTGCCACGTGCACTTGAGAAGATATATTCTCTGTTATCTGAAAGATCTAATATATTCTTTATTTTGTTGAAATCTTTTATATCTTTTTCTTTCTGTCCACTTGTCTTATACTGGTAAATTAAATGTACAATTTTTAGTGTGGTTCTATTTCTTCTTACATCTACTGTGGTTTCTATATTATGTAAGTAGTTATTCTGTTATTTGGTACATACATATTTATGATTTTTATATTTTATTTATATAATGCAGCCTTTCGCAACATAAAGTTCCTTCTTTGTCTTACATAATGCTTTCAGGGTGGAATCCTACTTTGTCTGATAGCATCACAATCCATTCTTTTTTATAGTTTCCAATTGCATTTTTTATCTCTATCCACCCTTTTACTTTTACTCTTTCTGTGTTTTAGGTGTGTCTTCCATGCTGCATATGGTTGTATTTTCCCTTAAGAACCAATCTGAACAATTTTTTTTATTCATTTAAGTCGTCTCTATACCCAACGTAGGGGTCAAACTCACAAACCCGAGACTAAGAACCACATGCTCTTCTGACTGAGCCAGCAAGGTGCCCCTTGAACATTTTTAATAGGTGATTTAATCCCACTCACATTTACTGATATGACTGTTATGTTTGGTCACAATTATATCATATTGAAACCAAACTGCAATGAGTTTACTCCTTAGTGAGTTGCAGATAGAAATTATACCAGGTGGAGTTGTTACACAAAGGAAACTTTATTTGCAGCAAATAAGGAGATCATGGGGAATAAGTTCCAAAGCCATGACTCTCGGAACAAGGATAAATGGGTTTAGTTATTTAGGGTTAGGATGAATTTTCAGAAAGAGAATTTTGTCATGTATGTAAAGGGGGAGGCATAAGGTCACACATGCGCCTTAATGAAGCATGCCCATATATACGTTGCATATTACGTTCATGAGGCCTGTGCTTCTCCTTGAGTCCAGGTGTTAATACTATAATGAGGTAAAAGTAACTGTTGGTCACTCCATGGGTCACTGCATGGTCCATCTGCACAGATATGAGTTGGGGGTTTAGCTCACACTGACCTGGGTGGTTTGGGCCAGTTGGAGTTCATCAACAGGGCAGTTATTATTGCTTGAAGGATAGTTTTGTTTTCCATCACAGGATGCCATGCCCATTAGGTCTTTTGCCTGAGTTAAGAGATAAGCTAAAAGGAAGAGTTGCAAGAAAAATGTGGGACAAATGTTGGTGGGTACAAGCAAGTAGGCAGTAAAGGTTAGGTCCTTGAGTCTAGCTGGTGAAAATATTATCATGTGCGATAAGTAATATTTACTGTGTTCCTTTCCCTATTTGGTATTTCTTTGTTGTCTCTCTCTCTTTTTTTTTTAAATGTATGGGAGTTTTGGGTTTTTTTAAGTTTTTTAATTCCAAAATAGTCAACATATAGTGTTATATTAGTTTCAGGTATACAATATAGTGATTCAACAATTCTGTAAGTTATTCAGTACTCATCACAATAAGTGTACTCTTAATCCCCTTAATCTATTTAACCCAGCCCCTCAACCACCTCCCCTCTGGTAATCATCAGGTTGTTCTCTATAGTTGAGTCTCTTTCCCGATTTGTCACTCTTTTTTATTTTTCCTTTGTTCATTTGTTTTGTTTCTTAAGTTCCACGTTTTAGTGGGATCATATGGTATTTGTCTTTCTCCAACTGACTTATTTCACTTATATAATACTCTCTAGCTCCATCTGTGTCATTACAAATGGCAAGATTTTATTCTTTTCTGTGGCTGAGTAATATTCCATTGTGTATATGCACCACAAGTTCTTTATCCATTCATCTATTGATGGACACTTGAGCTGCTTGCATAATTTGGTTTTGTAAATAATGCTTCAGTAAATATAGGAGTGCATACATCCTTTTGAATTAGTGTTTTTGAATTCTTTGGGTAAATACTCAGTAGTGCAATTACGGGATTGTAGAGTAGTTATGTTTCTAATTTTTTGAGTAAACTCCATACTGTACAGTGGCTGTACCAGTTTGCATTCCCACCAGCAGTGCAAAAGGGTTCCTTTCTCTCCACATCCCTGCCAACTCCTGTTGTTTCTTGTGCTGTTGATTTTAGCCATTCTGACAGGTATGAGGTGATATCTCATTATGGTTTTTCCTTTTCCCTGATTATCAGTGATATTGAACATCTTTTTATGTGTCTGTTGGCCATCTGTATGTCTTCTTTGGAGAAATGTCTGTTCATGTCTTCTGCCCATTTTAATCAGATTATTTGTTTTTTGGGGGGTGTTCAGTTTCATATCTTCTTTACATATTTTGGATACTAACCTTTTATTGGATATGTCATTTGCAAATATCTTCTCCCACTCAGTAGGATGTCTTTTAGTTTTGCTGATTATTTCCTAGGCTGTGCAAAAGCTTGTTATTTTGATGGAGTCCCAATAGTTTATTTTTACTTTTGTTTCCCTTGCCTCAGGAGACATATCTAGAAAAATGTTGATATAGCTGATATCAGAGAGATTACTGCCTGTGCTCTCTTCTAGGATTTTTATAGTTTCAGGTCTCACATTTGGGTTCCTCGTCCATTTTAAATTTATTTTTGTGTGTGGTATAAGGAAGTGGTCCAGTTTCATTCTTTTGCATGTAGCTGTCTAGTTTTCCCAACACCAATTGTTGAAAAAACAGTCCTTTTCCCATTGGATATTCTTTCCTGCTTTATTGAAGATTAGCTAACCGTATAATTGTGCGTTTGTTTCTTTTTTTAATAATAATTTTTATTATATTATGTTAGTCACCATACAGTATATCTTTAGTTTTTGATGTAGTGTTCCATGATTCATTATTTGTGTATAACACCCAGTGCACCATGCAATACGTGCCCTCCTTAACACCCATCACCAGCCTGTTCCAATCTCCCATCTCCCTCCCCTCTGAAGCCCTCAGTTTGTTTCCCAGAGTCCATAGTGTCTCATGGTTTGTTCCCCCTTCTGTTTACCCCCTGCTTCATTCTTCCCTTCCTTCTCCTACTGATTTCCTGCTATTTCTTATGTTCCATAAATGCGTGAAACCGTATGATAATTGTCTTTCTCTGCTTGACTTATTTCACTTAGCATAATCTCCTCCAGTCTGTGGGTTTGATTCTGGGCTTTCCATCCTGTTCCATTGATCTATGTGTCTATTCTTGTGCCAGCACCATACTGTTTTGATCACTACAGCTTTGTAGTATACCTTAAAATCTAGAACTGTGATACCTCCAGGTTTGTTTTTCTTTTTCAAAATTGCTTTGGCTATTCGGGGTCTTTTGTGGTTCCATACAAATTTTAGGATTATTTGTTTTGTTTTTGAGGAAAATGCAGTTGGCATTTTGATAGGGCTAAATCTGTAGATTTTGGGGGACATTTTAACAATATTTGTTCTTCTAATCCATGAGCGTGGAATTTCTTTCTGGTTTTTTTTTGGGGGGGTGTTGTCTTCAATTTCTTTCACCAATGTTTTGTAGTTTTCAGAGTACAGATCTTTCACCTCCTTGGTTAAGTTTATTCCTAGATATTTTATTATTTTTGGTGCAGTTGCAAATCAGATTGCTTTCTTAATTTCTCTTTCTGTTGATTCATTTTTAGTATATAGAAACACAACAGATTTCTGTTTATTGATTTTGTATCCTGTGACCCTACTGAATTCATTTATCAGTTCAAGTTGTTTCTTGGTGGAGTCCTTAGGGTTTTCTCTATACAGTATCAAGTCATCTGCAAATAATGAAAGTTTTTACTGCTTCCTTACCAATTTGGATGCCTTCGTGTGGGACTTTTCCATCTTGTTTTTATTTTGAGTTTTTTGTTTGTTTGTTTGTTTGTTTGTTTGTTTTTAAGAAATCTTTGATTTTTTTCCCCACCAACCAGGTTGGTTGCCTGTGTATTATTAATACCTTTATAAGCACTTAATCCTCTTTTCTCTTACTTAAACTTTTACTACTTGATCTGCCAGTTTCAAAGGAATTTTTTTTATTCTCCCTGTTACATGTACAACCACCAATAATCTTATGCTAAATTTTAAGTTGCATTCTTTCTACTTTGTTGGAAACTTTAAGGTTTACATGTTCTTCCACCCATCCCCTCACCCTTTTAAATTTAGTTCTAGTATTAAATATTGTGAGATGCTCATCATGAAGCCTTGTAATAATGTTAAATTTATTTATTTGAGAGAGAGAGAGCACACACACATGCATGAGTGGAGGAGTGGGGGACAGGCAGAGGAGAGAGGGAGAAGCAGACCTCCCATTGATCAGGGAGCCTGAGTCGGGCCTCCATCCCAGGACCCCAGGATAATGACCTGAGCTAAAGGCAGACACTAAACCAACTGAACCACCCAGGTGCCCCAAATAAATAAAATCTTTTTTAAAAAATTAAATTTAATTTAAAAAAGAGGGTGTTGTGAGGAAGTGCCATATTGTGGTTAGAGTTGTTTAGAATGAATTGTTTGGCTTGCCATAAGGGCGAAATTATGTCTAATGCTGCCAGGCAGTCAGCAGCAGACCCAGTCATGGTTTTGCAATTGTTTTGTTGTAGGCAAATTTCTCCAGGCATGCAGATAGCGCTTTCAGAAAAGCAGAACTCTAGGAGGTCCTCAGGTTCTATCAACTGGAGGCATTTTTGCAACTCAGCCTATGTGTTGACAGTCACCCCAGTCATTTACTTCCTGGTGTAGAGGCAATCTAGAAGTAGGGATCCCAAGGTCAAGTGAGGTTGAGGTGCATTGTCTCCCTCATCTTTCCTTGGGGTGGTATTGCTGTTTGAAGGGCAGTCATTTCCAATTGTTTTAGGAGTTCTGGTGGTGGGGCCAGGAAAGGGTGGTTTCCCAGGTAGAGATTCATGAGGAGTAGGAGTGGGTGGCCGCTGGTGTTAGATTCCAAGTGTGTGTGTTAGAGATCTGGCTCAGGCTGGGGCTACAAGTGTGGGCTCTCCTCAGTGGGCTCCATCCGATCATCAAGGGCTGCACTTTATAATGGAGCACACAATGTTTGTGACAAAGCTTTGTGAGGACCTCATCCACAATGCATATAGATTCTGGGCATATTGACAGGCATATTGTAGGGACATTTTGTGGATGAGAGCTCCACAATCCAGAGATAGTTCCATTAAAACTATGGTAGGGTAGTTAGAGCACAATCCTACCAGCCAGATGGGTCTGATTTGGTTACACCACTGGGGCCATTCAGCCTGGAATATAACTTGAGGTAAGGTGTAAGGATGGAATGACTCTTTTAAGCATCACTTCCATCAGCATCATTTCATATAGAGGGAGATGAGCTCTGGGTCAGAATCCGCACCTGGTGACATGTTAAAAGAAGCCCTTCTAATAAGACCTGCAGCCCTTGGAGCTCAGCCATCCTTTGGTACAATTGTGTGCCGAGCTGATTTTTTTCAGCACATTTCCTGAGATATGGTTAGGCTTCAGTAATCTACCAACAGCCCTATTATCCAGGCTAGCCACAATAAAGGAGAGCATTTCCATTTGACTAGCTTGTGGGGTGTCCTTCAAGGCAAGCAATCTGGATACCAACTAAAGAAGGCATGTAGTAGCTTTGAAGCAAGAGCTCATAAACCTCTTCATCTATGGTGGGGTAGGGACCTGGCCTGTATCCACTGAGAGTGACCACTGGATTCTGGGATTCCTTTGTGGACTTCATTTCCTAATGTGATTGGCATTCACTAGCAGAACACCTCTTTTCCTCTCTCTGAGATCCACAGTTCCACTAGTTGACCCTGGAGCTATAATTTCAATCCCCTACAAAACTTTTTATGAATTTGATTTAATGAAATAGACTTCATAACAAGAATAGTGAGCAAAGCCAGTGGCTTTAGCTTTGTAGCTGGTCCTGGATCATTATCTGACCCAATGAAATTTTTATAATCAATTTGGTAAGTTTTGTCCCATTGGGCTTTTAGAAGAGGCTCATATTGCACAATCCACCCTTGATCAGGTTGCCAGCATGTGGAAAGTGAGTGCTGTCACTCCCCTGTGGCCTGGTGTAAGATGGGCCCACACTGCTAGTGGCATGGCATCTCTGGAGGAATAGTTATATGGGGGCTGTGCCTGGTATTCTGGGAAGTCGCTCATTCAAGGCTTTAGAACAAGAGTGTAATTTGGATAAGCAGTCTGCAATGTTATTATAATGTGCTTCTGGTATTTGTTGGCAGGTGTGTACAGTCATGAGTGACCATAATTGGCATATCCCTTTCCAATTGGCCAACCCTCTCCAAATGGAGGCATATAGAGAGGCTTTTCCTGAATCATGAAATTATCCTTTTGCCATTACCCAGACCAGACTGCAAACGCACTGGCTAACAGCCCAGGAGTCAGTAAAATATATCCCCTTGGCAGTCTCACTTTTGTAGCCTGTTGTAGAGCCAGGCACACTGCCACCAACTCTGCCATTTGGGCCAATCCAGGAGAGCCTTCCTTGACTAGGGATGTCCCGTTAGCAGGATAACTTGTTGCGGCCTGCCAGTGGGCTGCATTGTGTAGAGTGATGGCACTGTCATACGTGAAGAACACTGACTCCCTTTCCATATCAGAAAGTCAGTCCCGGGGAGCTTCTCAAACTGCTAGAGAGGACAGTGGGAGTGCCACCAGTGCGCTTCCAGTATCAGTGGGCAAGAAGCTGAGTTTGGGGGAGCCACATCCTCCTGTAATCTGGAAAGTCCCTTAACATCAGATTGAGCCCTTTTTTGAAGGTACCATTTTCATTTTAACAGTGAGGCCTCAGGGGCCATACTAAGCCTCTGCTGGGTCGAATCCCTGACCCAATGCAAGATGGGGACTTGTTGCAAAACAGTGTGGGCTGTGAAAGTCTCTGTCTTTAAAAGGGCCCAATGGGCTGCCAAAATTTGACACTCAGATGGTAGGCTGCCAATGGGAGCAGATCTTTGGTCCAGACCCCTTGGGCAGCCAAATAAAGCTGTGCTTAGTCCAGAAACTCCACGAGTCCTAATCTGATGTCTCCACTGATTCAATTCAGAAGTCTGAGCCCAAAGGACAGGGCCTGCTGTATACTTGCTGTGCCAGCTACAAGGCAGTTTGGTGAGGTTCTCACAAATGGAAAGAAGCTGGTTTGCATCTAACAGCACAAATAGGCTTTAGTAAAATGGTAACTTTAGAATGTGTTGATGAGGAGTTGATGTTTTATAGTGAGAGGAATTTCACACTCCTCAGCTGCCATCTGATGCCAAAAAACTTGAAGGAAGCTGCCGGTCCTTGGATTGGATACAGGGTAATGGCCCATCCTCTCTGCTATAAATGTGTTACTAGGAGTAAGTCTTCTGGATGGCAGCCTCAAAAGGCCCCGGAGGGAGAATGTCACTTATATAATACCAAAGATGGCAGCAGGTTGGTTTGAGTGAATTTAAATCTTGTCTGCATAGATTATATGCAATGGCAGGGGTGCTTAAATAACCCATGGGCAGCGAACTAAAGGTTCGAGGTGCACTGAAACTGAAAGCAATTTGAAGTTGTGAGTCTTCCATTATTGGGACCAAGTGAAACATATTAGCTAACTCTAAGATAGTAAAGTAAGGACCCTAAGTTTTTTGGATGTCATCTACCATCTCTATAATATTGGGAATGGGAGCCTTAATAGCAGAAATGTGTGCATTTAAGTTTCGATAGTCAATTGTTAATCTCCATTCATTGGTGGCCAGTTTTCACACTGGCCAGATTAGGCTATCAGAGTGTGATGTGTTGGGCCTAATGACCCCAGTGTCAAGCATATCTCTAATGACAGACCAAAGGCCCTGTGTACCTTGCTTGAGTCAATACTGTGGTGTATTTAGTGTTTTTCCTGGAAGAGGCAATTGGGGGGGGCAAATGGGAACCAAATGGAAGGCTCCAATTTGGCAGGTCCTATGAGAAATCCAGAATTTTTCTTTATTCCACCAGGCATGTCATGAGGCAAGGGCATCCATATCTATAATAGGAAAAAAAGAGAGCCAGGAAGGCCACCACCACTGGAGACTGTTTTGGAAATAGGGTGCCAATAGGCATATCCAACTTTATTTGTACTCCCTTTGTGGTTTTACTGCTCTGACTATAGGCTATAGGAGGTTTTTTGGGGAATTTAAAAGGATTACCTGGAATTACTATGACTTGGGCTCTGATGTTTAACAGAGCCAAGAATGTGTGGTTACTGGCTTTGTCCCTGTAGACTACCAGGGTCATGAATAGGCAATTGTCCCCAGGAGATGACAAGCTCCTGCAGCTGTTCAGTTCTAGGATAATGCTCTGGCGGTTTGTCTGGCCTACAGGTCAGTGACGTTGTTTGGGGCAGAAAGAGCTTTGGCACCCCCTGCAAGCATCTGGGCCATTGAGATTGGGCTCTGTTTCAAGATAATCACTAGTTTTTGAGAGAAGCTTGTGCCAGAACTGTCCAGATATAAGATCACTGGGGACCCCCAGCTGGCAGTACTGCTAAGATAAAGCCCTGTGTTATTTAGGACCATCTTGGATGTTGCTGCCTGTTGGGACCGGAATGGGGGCTACAGGAACAGGTGGTGGGAAAGGTGTTGGCACCCACAGGCTGCCCTTGAGGTTGTGGGCATGTCTTTTGGGGGGTATGTCTTATGGGCTGTAAAATTTCAGAATTTGGGGGATCATCTCCCTCATGAGGAGCTGCCATGTCTATTCCCAGCATGGCCTCCTGAATATTATGGGAGGTCCTCATAAAACGAAGCTTGTCTCTGTCATTCAGTGGAGGGAGGGGGTGCTCCCTGGAAGAAGAATTCTCCAGATTCAGGGTCAATTGGGGCTTTCTCGTGATTGAAGATGAAAGCCAGGTCATCTGAATGAGTTGCTATATCCAAAGAAGTGATAGACCCACTGGACCATATCAATCATATGGGGAAGGAGTTGGGCCTCATCCAACATCTTCCACTGGCTTTGAGCCTTTGCAGTAATAACTGTGATAGAAAGGCAGGCTCCATGCCAAGTCATAAAAACCCAAGTAGGTAGAAGACAGGATTTTCCCTCTATATCTTTAGGGCTTGTGGTTTTGGGTTTGGATTCTCCCTTGTGATTAGAAATCCCAACTATGACACTGAGATCATCCATGGCTGCAGCTTTTGCTTTAACTCTGGTTGAATTAGTCCTGGGATTGTCCCTCATGGGTTGGAGGTTGGGTCACCTGTAGTCTCCAGAATTTGACCTTCAGGCTTTGGGGGTCTTTTATTTAGTTAGTTAGTTACTTAGTTACTTAATTATTTTGGTATTTGCAAAGTTTTTTTTAGTTTTCTTTGATTATTTTTTTATTATTATGTTCAATTAGCCAGCATATACTACACCATTAGTTTTTGATGTTGTGTTCAACGATTCATTAGTTGCATATAACACCCAGTGCTCATTGGGGGTCTTTTAAAAGGTTAAGCATTTGGGGATTCTTGTAAATACTGGCTAATTGACTCATATTGAAGGGTTGAGTAGTAGCTCAGAGCCAGTATTAAACACTCTCAACAGCCAGTCATTTTCCTCCCTCCTGCTCTAGAGTCTTTTAAAATATTACTGAGGGCTTCAGAGAGGAGGGGGTGGGGGAATGGGATAGGCTGGTGATGGGTAGTAAGGAGGGCACGTATTGCATGGTGCACTGGGTGTTACATGCAACTAATGAATCATGGAACTTTACATCAAAAACCAGGGATGTACTGTATGGTGACTAACATAATATAATTTAAAAAATATTATTATAAAAAAATTTAAAAAATAAAATATTTTTAACCTTAAGACGTGTAAATTTCAAATTTTGGTTTCTAATTCTCTACTACCGCCCCCACCCAGATTTGACCCTGTGAATTGTCACTGTGGCAGACATTCCCAGTGGCCAATGCTAGCTGCTTCCTGCTACAGGGTGTCCCAATCCACCTCATTGGGTTTGGGGTCATCTTCCACTAGCCTAATGGTGGCAGGATCTTTCAGGCTGGCCTCTAGGCCCCAAGAGTATAGAACCAGTGCCTTGGCATGTTGGTATACCTCGACACTGATCAATGCCCACGCCATGTTTATGAGTGCTTTACATTTAGTGGGGAGCTTACTGATTTCCTTGGACATTTTAGTTGGTGCAGGCAGCAGGTGTTCAGGTCATTTGTATTAGGCCATTAGATTTTGTGCCACTACACACCAGGAGTGGAACCCATGATACCCCATTGGGTCAGGGGACAAGGTGCCACCGCAGCAAGATATGCAGTGACAGAGGGACCACAGGCCCCAGCCACTCTTGCCTTTTCAAGGGCCCATTACTTCTCCAGTGAGGGCATCCGTATCATCCAGGTTAGAACTCAAGAGTCCTAGTGCCTCCCACAAGTAAAGCCAATCAGGTCAGGAGAGTCTGCCTCTCCTCCTAGGAGCAATGCAACTTTATCTAGTCCCACACTTGGGCAATGTTTGCAACTTATATGTTCCCCACTGTTAACTCACGGCAATAGGACCTTGCCAAAATCTTAGCCAGTTGTCCCTAACAGTCAGCACCTGGGTCTGTGCTAAGAGCTGAGAATCAGACCCAAAATCTCACACCCATTGCAGGTACATCCTGGGGATTAATAAATGGAAAACACATCTATAGATCCTCAAACCAGCTCCAATTAGCAAAATTCTTGAGGTTTGAGAGAACTCTCGTTGCTTTTTGTGGAGCTTGAACTTTTGGGATGGGAACTTGGGGCATCCCTCTGAATAGACAGCATGCAGTAGCACAAAGTAGTACAACCAATTCCAGTAGGCAATGGACTGCTCCCCAATGGATTACCCACCTGAGAAAGCCAGTCAATAAGCTATTTACATATAGCTGTCCAATATCCCAGCACCATTTATTGAAGAGACTGTCTTTTTCCCGCTGGATGTTTTTTCCTGCTTTATCAAAGATTAGTTGCCCAAAGAGCCGAGGATCCATTTCTGGGTTCTCTATTCTGTTTCCATTGGTCTATGGGTCTGTTTTTGTGCCAGTACTATGCTGTCTTTGTGATCACAGCTTTGTAGTATAGCTTGAAACCCGGCAACGTGATGCCCCCAGCTTTGTTTTTCCTTTTCAAAAATTCCTTGGCGATTCGAGGCCTTTTCTGGTCCCACACAAATATAAGGGTAGTTTATTCCTTTGTTCTTTGAAAAATGTCATTGGTATTTTGATCGGGATGGCATTGAAAGTGTAGATTGCTCTGGGTAGCATAGACATTTTAACTATGTTAATTCTTCTGATCCATGAGCGTGGAATATTTTTTCATCTTTTTGTGTCTTCTTCGATGTCTTTCAAGAGTGATTTGTAGTTTCTAGATCCTTTACGTCTCTGGTTCAGTTAATTCGGAGATAACATATGCTTTTTGGTGCTATTGCAAATGGGATGGATTCCCTAATTTCTCTTTCTTCAGTCTCATTGTTCGTGTATAGAAATGCAACTGATTTCTGAGCATTGATTTTGTATCCCGCCACATTACTGAATTGCTCTATAACTTCTAGTACTTTGGGGGTGGATTCTTTTGGGTTTTCCATATAGAGTATCATGTCATCTGCAAAGAGAGACAGTTTTACTTCTTCTTTGCTGATTTGAATACCTTTTATCCCTTTTTCCTGTCTGATTGCTGTTGCAAGGACATCTAGTATTATGTTGAATAATAATGGTGAGAGTGGGCATCCTTGTCGTGTTCCTGATCTTAAGGGAAAGGCTTCCAGCTTTTCCCCATTGAGAATGATATTTGCTGTAGGCTTTTCATAGATGGTTTTTATGAAATTGAGGAATGTAGCCTCTATCCCTATACTCTGAAGGGTTTTAATCAGGAAAGGATACTGTATTTTGTCAAATGCTTTTTCTGCATCAGTTGGGAGGATCATATGGTTCTTGACTCTTTTTGTTGATATGATCTATCATACTGACCGAATGCAAGTGTTGAGCCACCCTTGCATCCCAGGGATGAATCCCACTTGGTCATGTTGGATAATCCTTCTAATGTACTGTTGGATCCTACTAGCTAGGATCTTGTTGAGGATTTTGGCATCCATGTTCATCAGAGATATTGGTCTGTAATTCTCCCTTTTGATGGGGTCTTTGCCTGGTTTGGGGATCAAGGTACTACTGGCCTCATAGAATGAGTTTGGTAGTTTTCTTCTGTTTCTATTTTTTGAAACAGCTTCAGGAGAATAGGTATTATTTCTTCCTTGAGTGTTTGGTAGAATTCCCAGGGAATCCATCAGGCCCTGGACTCATTTTTGGGGAGGTTTTTGATCACTGCTTCAACCTCTTCATAATTAACTGGTCTGTTTAAATAATCAATTTCTTAAGAATGAAACTTGACCATTATCTCACATCATACACAAAGATAAACTCCAAATGAATGAAAGACCTCGATGTGAGGCAGGAATCCGTCAAAATCATAGAGGACAACATAGGCTGCAACCTCTTTCACATCAGCCACAGCAACTTTTTTCATGACATATCTCCAAAGGCAAGAGAAACAAAAGAAAAATGAACTTGTGGGACTTCATCAAGATAAAAAGCTTCTGCACAGCCAAGGAAACACTCAAAAAAACTAAGAGGCAGCCCACGGAATGGGAGAAGATATTTGCAAATGACACTACAGATAAAATACTAGTATCCAAGATCTACAAAGAGCTTCTCAAACTCAATACACAGTAAACAAATAATCAAATCAAAAAATGGGCAGAAGATATGAACAGACACTTTTCCAATGAAGACGTACAAATGGCTAACAGGCACATGAAAAAATCTTCAAAATCATTAGCCATCAGGGAAATTCAAATCAAAACCACATTGAGATACCACCTTATGCCAGTTAGAATGGCAAAAATTGACAAGGCAAGAAACAACAAATGCTGGAGGGGATGTGGAGAAAGGGGATCTCTCTTACACTGTTGGTGGAAATGCAAGTTGGTACAGCCACTTTGGAAAACAGTGTGGAGGTCCCTTAAAAATTTAAAAATTGAGCTACCCTGTGATCCAGCAATTGCACTACTGGGTATTTACCCCAAAGATACAGACGTAGTGAAAAGAAGGGCCATATGCACCCCAATGTTCATAGCATTGTCCACAATAGCCAAATTGTGGAAGGCGTCGAGATGCCCTTCAACAGATGACTGGATTAAGAAGATGTGGTCCATATATACAATGGAATATTACTCAGCCATCAGAAAGAATGATTACCCAACTTTTGTAGCAACACGGATGGGACTGGAGGAGATTATGCTAAGTGAAATAAGTCAAGCAGAGAAAGACAATTATCATATGGTTTCACTCATTTACGGACCATAAGAAATAGTAAGATCAGTAGGAGAAGGAAGGAAAGAATGAAGGGGGGTAAACAGAAGGGGGAATGAACCATGAGAGACTGTGGACTCTGGGAAACAAACTGAGGGCTTCAGAGGGGAGGGGCATGGGGGATTGGGATAGGCTGATGATGGGTATTAGGGAGGGCACGTGTTGCATGGTGTACTGGGTGTTATACGCAAATAATGAATCATGGAACATTACATCAAAAACTAAGGATATACAGTATGGTGACTAACATAACATAATAAAAAATTATTATTAAAAAGGTAAGCTATTTGCAGCTAACATGCATTCCTCATTATCAAAGGCAAACTGATTCAATCCATCCTGCTTGTGAAGCCAATTGTGACTTTGTGGGCTGGTGAACCTCAGTTTAAGAAAAAAAACCACAGGGAATTGAAATAGAGAGGTTTACTACTCCCAGGTCTTATTGGAAGTACAGGGCATGACTCAAGGGGCCAAACAGGAAGGTCGAGACAGGGTGCAGGCAGAGAGACAGGACCTGGGGCACATGCCCTTACTAGGGTCTACAGGTGGAAATTTTGGGGGTTTCTTGACTAAGTCTGAATTGGTCAATTCAAACCAAAAGGAGCAGTGTTTTGGTAAGTTCTGCAGGGGTCTTATCTAAGGGAGGGCTCAAGGGGAAGGCCTTGGGAGGTGGGGGAGACTGTTGATCCCAGGGCCACTGGGGAATCTCTGCAGGCTGTTGGGCAGCTGGTGCATGACCTGCAGGAGGGGCAGGGTCAGTTCAAGGACCCTGCAGGACACTTGGTCACACAGAATGGATGACAAGGCAGCAATATTATGGACTAGTTAAGATAAAATCTCAACAGAGGCAAATTCAAGTCTTCTTTTCCAGAAAGTTTGTTCAGATTGCAGATTTAAATATTAGTTCTATTTCATGTTTTCATTTTCTTCTCAAGAACTGCAGTTTATGCCCACATTAGAGCCACTGCACCTGTCTTCCAGCTCAGACACCTTCTCTCTGACCCTTTTTACTTCATTTCCTCACTGCCCATTGCTTGGTTATCTCTTGCTTTTCTTCAACTCCTTTTATTAAATTTTCTTTCAAACCTATCCTTCACTGTCAATCTTATGAATTAATCTTCACTTCTTAAGCTATTGTGTCTTCTATTTCTCTCCTGAGTTCCATCAAATCTTTTTCTTTTGTCCGGTCCCTCTTTTATGTGTGTGTGGAGGGGGGTTTATTTTGGCTCTTAATATTTGTATTTCTGAGTTACTTGTTTGTATTCCCAAATGTTTGTTTTGACTATTTAATTAAGTTTGTAGTGTCATGTTACAATTTTGTTTAGGTTTGTAGTTACGTTTGGGGCTACACTTTTCATCAGGTTAAAGGCCTTGATTTGCCTTTTCTGGTTTTTCTAGCAGTTTTGTATTCATGAGACCTGCTTTTTTCTGTTTGTATTCATTTCATTGCCATAGTTCCTAGTTTGAAATCACCCTTTTCTGTCCAGTCTGTCCTCCACTGTGCAGTTTTGTTTACAGGTGGTATTGGTGGTTGGGGGGTAGGAGGAATTAGCAGGCTATTTCTTTTCTTTCTGCAGGAATATTAATTTTCTTCCTCTTACTTCCTTCTTTCCCATCACTGCTGGGTTTCTAGGGGGTGCCTTCCCTTCTCTATATATTTGATTCTCCACCTGAAGCTGTGCTTCTCCAACCAAGGTTGTTACTCTGCCTCACTTGCAAGCCCCACCTCTGAGTTTGATGATGTGTGTGGCCAAATCCCAGTCTGTATTTGGTTGTGAGTTTTTTTTAAGATTTTATTTATTTATTTATTTGAGCAAGAGAGAGCGAGCACAAGCAGGGGGAGGCAGAGGGGCAAAGGGAGAGAGAGAAGCAGACACCCCACAGAGCAGGGAGCTTGACGTGGGGCTCAATCCCAGGACCCTGGGATCATGAGCTAAGCTGAAAGCAGACGCTTAACTGCCTGAGCTATCCACATGCCCCGGTACTTGGTATTTTAACACTCAGCTTTGGACGTTCTATGTCCAAGAAGGATTTTATCTGTGATTTATCCAGTTGTTCCTTGTCTGCTGCTTTCCACAAAATCTCTTTGTCCTTCCCCTCTATGGCTTTCCTTACCACAGACTAACTGATTTCCAGTCCTTGCTGTCACATTTACTAACTTGGAGAAATTACTTGACCACTGTAAGGCTCAATTTTTCATCTGAAAATACACCTCAGCACAGAGCACAGTCCTGGTATGTGACTGGTGGCTGTTGCAGTTCTTGGCCTGGAAAGTAAAGGTTAAAAGAAGTCTGAAGCTATTTATGTGGGACTGCTAACCTTGCAGAGCTGGCCAATAACCCACCTCCCTTAAGAAGGATGCCAGCTCTTCTCCAGCTGCCTTAATCTACTCCCCATTGCAATAATAGAAAACCCCAAAGGACAAAATATCCAAGTGCTCATTGGGGTCATAGTTGCACCAACCTCATACCTCCCAAAGCATCTTCATCTTCCCACACAAGTATAACCAATACCCAGCAAATAAGTAGAGGACTGTTGCCTCAGTGGTTTCCAGTATTTTATTAGTGCTTTCCTCTATCTGAATGGATAGTAAATGTGTCAGTGTCATCAGGAGGGAAGTATTTAGACATATAAAACCATAATTTCAGGCAGAGCCAGCTATTTGTAAACCTCATATCAGATATTTGACAAAACTATAATATTGAATTCGTGGAGCTGATGAGAAGTGTTCAGCTAAATGTGTGCCCTTCTTTCCCAGGTCTGGATCTAGCCAACAAAATGCCTTCTCCTAGAACTATGAAGACTCACCTGCCTGTTCAGTTGCTGCCACCTTCCTTCTGGAAAGAAAATTCAAAGGTAAGAAAAACCAACTTTTCAAACCCAGTTTTGGTCAGTGTGGACAGACAATGTCTCCATCTAAGTAGAAACAATCAAAGATATTGAAAGACAAATATCCAATGGAGCTATAGGGCAGATGGTGGCATTACTCCCACATTCCCATATACTCCATCATGGATCCAGCCTTCCTTCAAAACATTATTTGTGGGTACATACCAGGAAGTTTTCAGACTAAATCATTCTGGTTGGTTGCCAATTAAGCCATAGCCAAAAACAGTCATGGAACAAACCACATCTTTTCTGAAAAAGGCTATTGGTTCAGATCATCTAAGAAGCAAAAGCCAAGGCCAAGGAAGACATAAAAGGGATTTGTTTAGGGAAAACTGTGTAAAGAAAGGTAGAGAAAGACAAAGGAGGATGATACTATATTAGCCACCCTTAGAGGATATCTCATGGAGCAAGCTCCCAGGAACTGTTACACCTCTATGTCCTCCATTTTCAAAATTTTTCATTTACTTTGACACTTCCAAATTCAGGTTCAATATGTAATGTACATCATATATACGAGTATTTCTTTTTGATATCTGCTTCATCGGTGAGTCTTAAAGTCAATGACTTATGGAATATAAGTCAAATAAATTTATAATTTATAAATTTGCCATGAAAACTGTACCCATCCAGCAGAATCAAATGCTTGGATCAGCTAGACCAGCATGTCTTATCTCTGTGAGCAAGCTGCTTTAGAAACCCACACTGAACCCTTACCAAGGAAACTATAAGGGTCAAGTCTGTTAGCCAAAACACTCTCAGCTCCATGCAGTATTCAGATACACAGTGCAAGTGATTGTTTTTTACTCTCTTTTTTCTGGGCTTTTCTGAGTCACCAGCTCTTCATCTTGCCCATCTCCAAACAAGGTACGATACAACTGAATAGGATTCCATAGATCAAAATGCTATCCCATTCTTGAACTGCTTCCCTGAGATTACATCCAGGTCACCTTGATTTGTGAAAACTTCCTGCTTTATACACACAGATAGGTAACTTCACTTATATGTGACTATTGCTCAAGAAGCAATATTATTTCCAAATGATATTGTAGACTCAATGTCAGAAGACACAATAACATCTTGTCAATCATCATATTAGTACCTTCTTTTTGTAAAATCAGGCCTTCTAAAAATGTAAAAATCTCAATGATAGCGCCTCCCTTTATCTCCTCAGAATTGTGGATTATTTGAGTAGGAAGTGACCTTAGAGAGCTTAGCCCAAGATTTTCATTTTATGGTGCAGTGGTGAGCTAAATAACCATCCCCTAAAGATATTCGTGTCCTAATCAGCAGAAACTGAATGCTACCCTATACGGTAAAATGGGCTCTGCAGATGTAATTAAGTTGGGGATCTTGAGATGGAAGATTATCCTGGATTATCTAGATGGACCCTAAATATCATCACAAGGTTCCTTATAAGAGGGAAGCAAGAAGATCAGAGGAAGAAGTAGGAGATGTGACAAGTGAAGCCAGGGATTGGATCAAGAGCCAAGGAATACAGGTGGCTTCCAGATACTAGCAACAACAAGGGAAGGGATTCTCCCTTAACATCACCAAAGGGACCACCCCTGCCAACAGCTTGACCTGAGCCTAGTGAAATCTAGCCTCCAGAACCATAAGAGAATAAATTTCTTACTGTTTTAAGCCACTTCATCTGTGGGAATTTGTTATAGCAGCCATAGGGGACTCACACAGATGGATCAGCAGAAAACGTATTGGACATTAAGTCACACCCAGTCATCTGACTCCCACCACAAGCACACTGAATATGCTCCTGTCTAGCCCAGACTGTCCCTTCACAATTAGGCTTAAAAAAAGCAATAATTAACACAAACATTAAGCAATACATTTACAGGGGCACCTGGGAGGCTCAGTCAGTTACGCATCTGCCTTCAGGTCAGGTCATGATCTCAGGTCCTGGGATCAAGCCCCACATCTCCTCCCTGCTTAGTGGGGAGTCTGCTTCTCCCTCTGCCTCTTCCTCCCCCTGCTTCTGCTCTCTCTCTCTCTCTCAAATAAATAAAACCAAAAAAAAAAAAGAAAGAAATACATTTACATTATGACAAGATGGTGCAGTTGTGTCAGTTTTTGGTTCCCTATATGCTCTCATAAATATCAGAGAAAAATCGAGCAGTAGGAAAAGGGGCAGAGAAACAGGCCTGATCCATGTTCCTATAAGGCAGCAATCTATGGAAAGGCAGTAGGGAAAACAAGGGCCTGGGACAATTGCCTGAGAGTAAATGTCACTGGGTAAATCGTTCTGTTGGACACAGAAATTCTGTTAAGCGAGACATGGGAAAATGCTTGAGAAACCATTAATGTGCTCCTCCTCCCTGGCTTTGCTGAGAATGCACGCAGCAGCACAGGGGGGCATGGAACCACAGGACAAGAAGACAAGAGGTCAGCTCTCCCCAGCCACACCACAACCCTGCTTTTCCAATGAGAAGAATCATCATAAGCAGTTCCAAAGGGAGACTTAGCACTGCTCTCAAAGGTCCTACAATCTTATCACAAGAAAAGTAAAAGTGATCATTCATCTGTAAGGCTGCAGTTCATCATGTACAGAAGACACTAGACTAGACAGCTGACTGCTTTAGCTACTTCCTGTGCAAGAACCTAGTTAGAGTCCTTGCTTAGTGCAAGCCAAGGAGGACCTACCTTTCACACAATGAAAAATACCACAGTGGCCTCGTTAGCCTTCAGAAATATCATAGTTAGGGCGACTGTAGTATTTATCCTGCAAAACGGGATACTTTTGAGAGGGGGGGCATGCTCCTAATCATTATCTAAGACCACAGACATACATTGGAATTCTGTCTGGGCAGACTGGAAGATGTGGTCACCATGCTCACAGAAAATGCATGCATGTTCAGTTACACAAATAGGATAGTCTAAGATTCTTCTAATAACACGGTCCTCTGCACTGAGAAGTAACATTTCTCTGTTTTGTTTGCTGTCTGTCTCAATTCCCTTGCTGGTTGATTTCAGATTATCTATGTGGCTAGAAATCCAAAGGACCTTCTGGTGTCCTACTACCATTTCTCAAGAATGACTAGAATGATGCCTGACCCTGGTACATGGGAAGAGTATATTGAGGCATTCAAAGCTGGAAAAGGTGAATAAAAGGAAATTATGTGTTCATGTTTCCTCATTCGTTCTTCACATTTCCTTGTTCACTACTAACATCAGAAAAGAATGGTTTTCATTGAATGATTGTGGTCATCAAGGTCATGGGAAGATGTGGATGGCACATTGAAACTGGATCATTTGGGGAGAATTTAGTTAAGAGACTATTAATGAATCATCGAAATTTACATCAAAAAAAATTTGTATAACAAAAAAAAAGAGACTATTTAGAAAGCTACAGGCAGAGTTTAAAGAAACCAACAGGTGATAGTGCAGTGTTTTGGGGTGAACACCAGCAGGGAGACATTGCCACCTAATGAAAGGACAAGGCCCCTTAACAGGAAATGAGACCTCCAGTAGGGGAAAGAGTCCACCACAGTGCGCCAACAGGAAGGACATCAGGGAAATAAACACACCCTTCTCACTCTCATCCTGCCTCCAAAAGCCTCTCAGTGCCTTTTGCTGGCAAATCCCAGGTGGAAGCCTGAGTGCAAAAGAGCCCATTGACACAGGCCATAGAGGTCAAACTTGCAGGGTGGAGGAGGGTGCAGAATGGATTTGTCAGGGCCAACAAAAGACACCCAGGGCACCTCCCTTCCTCCCAGTCACCATTACAGAGAGTAAAGGTGCCCAAATACCTGGTAATTATAGATTTTTCAGAATTAAAATCAGCCCAGTAGGAGACAGTATTTATTGCATAACACTAATCTAGGCACCATGCAGTGATGTTGGGGAAAGAAAAATTATGATTCCTGGTCACTACACAGTATCTTATATGGTAGTAAATTCAAGAGCAGAAATATAAACCATGGAATCCAAAATACTTTTTATCATCTCCTTAAAAATTAAAAAGTCCCTGTCTTCTGCAAATAAGAATTCTGGCCAGGGTCTTTTTCTTCTTTGTCTTTGTCCCTTTTATTTGAGACATCTATGCTCATTTTGTAAGTTTCAAGTTGATATTGATGCCCCCCCTCCCCTGTTCATTCCAGTGCTGTGGGGTTCCTGGTATGACCATGTGAAGGGATGGTGGGATGTGAAAGACCAGCACCGTATTCTCTACCTCTTCTATGAGGACATGAAGGAGGTGAGAGGCAGTACAATCCCCATCAGACCCACCATGTTCTCCAGTGCAGCAAACCACATTTGGGACCCTGGAATTTGGGCTTGCCCACAGAAGAGCCTTTGGTGCAAGTCCTTTCTCTCCATGACACTCTTTTCAACTCAGTTTTATCCTCAAAAGTTCTAACTACTTTTCTGCTCTTCTCAATTTTCTTTGCTTCAGTTCACAATTTCCAGAAGATCCTTCCCTCTCAGGAAATACCACATGTCTTTATAGTTGAATTAATCCTGACACTCATGAACCATGTGTCTTCACCTACAATATGGGTGTTATCTCATTTTGTATCTCACAAAATTATTATAAGGATTTATGAGGTCACATTTGTAAAGTGCCTAGTTGTGTTCAGTGAATGCTCAGGGACAGTTTCCTTCTCCCTGTTCCACACCCCAGACCCACATCACAAAATTTAATCCATATAAACATTAGCAGAATTGGTCCCACATACTGTGACAGAGGACAGATTTCTCCTTCTCAAGTCACTGTGTATGAGAAGCATGACAAATTCACTCTCATGACCCCGGGGATTAGTATCCTAGAATTACAAACTGCTTATTATGCCAATGCTGAGAAATCCAATAAAAAACTATAGCTCCCTGGGGCACCTGGGTGGCTCAGTCAGTTGAGTGTCCAACTCTTGGTTTCAGCTCAGGTCATGATCTCATGAGTCATGGGAACGAGGCCTGTGTCCAGCTCTGCACTCAGAGGGTCTCTGCTTGAGGTTTCTCCCCCTCTGACCTTCCCCTTGCCCTCTCTCTCTCTCTCAAGTGAATAAATAAATCTTTAAAAAAAAAAAAAGCTATAGCTCCTTCTCCACAACTCTTTGATCAGAAATAACCATGGGGTGCCTGGGTGGCACAGCGGTTAAGCGTCTGCCTTCGGCTCAGGGTGTGATCCCGGCATTATGGGATCGAGCCCCACATCAGGAGATCCCTTGTATTCATCCCCTTACTGACTTTCTATTAAACTCACAGGCTCTTTTGCCATTTTTTATAGTTCAAATAACTAGAGTATGTCATACTGTGCTTCACCTGCAAAATTTTTCCTCCTCTATACAACCTCTCCTGATCTCTACCAGGAGACATAATTGTTCCTTTCAACAAATCTCATGACACTCTCTGTGCGCGAGCAGCATGTTTTCTGGGTGAGGTTTTACAGTTAGTTATGTCTACATTTATCCCCTTTTTGCAGGGTGAGCCTCCTGAGGGCAAGAACAGCTCTCATCTCTGTGTCATGACAGCACCTGAAATGGTACAGTGCCTTCACATAGTCATCACCTAAGGGATACTTGCTGAATATATTTGAACTGACCGCTTAACTCATTCCTCCCAAATACCGTTTGTCCAAACAGAATGTCATCCCTAATAGAAAGCCCAAATTTATTTGCTTTGCATAACTGTTCTACATGTAGGACCCGAAGCGGGAAATTCAGAAGATATTGAAGTTCCTAGAGAAAGAAATGCCAGAAGAAGTCCTGAATAAAATCATCTATCACACCTCCTTCGATGTAATGAAGCAAAACCCAATGGCCAACTACAGCACTTTGCCTACTGTCCTCATGGACCAATCTATCTCCCCTTTTATAAGGAAAGGTATGTAAGATTTATATTCTCAAATGCCAGATTGGACTCTGTAGTACCCACGATCCACTTAGATTTTCCAGTAATGTTTCATACCCCATTATTCAATCCTGTCAATGACACTACTGCATAATTTTTCAGAGGTAAACTTGCTCTTTCCCCCCTCCCCATTCTTGTGCTGGCTCCAAAGATGCGTGCTCCCTCCTCTCTGTACTCCTGTGGCAACCTCTGAGACTTTGCCTTGTTTCAGGAATGCCTGGGGATTGGAAGAACTATTTCACTGTGGCCCAGAATGAAGAATTTGACAAGGACTACCAGAAGAAGATGGCAGGGAGCACCCTGACCTTCCGCACAGAGATCTGACGGCAACAGAGTAATCTACCAGTCAGGACCTCCTTCCTAGATTTTAGACGTTTGAGCCTCATAATCAAGGATACTTAAAACTACCACACCTGTCCTCTAATCCTGACCTTTCCTACACTAGCCATAGATTCTATGCCACTATGATATACTTCATCCAAATACAATCAAATCCTGAGTAGAAGTTTGATGAAATCAAATCCTGGGTAGAATTTTAAAATTAAATTACATGATCATTCACATAGACACCTATCTCTTGTGTAACACTAATCTAGGCACCATGCAGTGATGTAGGGGAAAGAAAGATTACAATCTCTGGCTACTACACAGTATCTTACACGGTAGTAAATTCAAGAGCAGAAATATAAACCAAGGAATCCAGAATACTTTTTATCATCTTAAATATTAAAAAGTCCTTGTCTTCTGCAAATAAGAATTCTGGCCAGGGTCTTTGTTTTTTTTGTTTTTTGTCTTTGTCCCTTTTATTTGAGACATCCATGCTAATTTTGTAAGTTTCAAGTTGATACTGATGCCCCCCCCCCTTGTTCCCTCCAGTGCTGTGGGGTTTCTGGTATGACCACGTGAAGGGATGGTGGGATGCGAAAGACACATGATATAACCCTATCACTAGCTCACAAGAGTTTGGCTTTCCAGATGCAGAATTCATGAAGAAGGAATAAATAAGAGTAGAAATTCAGCATAAGAGAAAGGGAATGAAGAGCAGAGGAAAAGTGAACACTATGGAGAATGTGTAAGGGGAACCAGGGTTTAACCTTGACTGTTAAGAGTGAGACACACAGGATGGCCTAGCTCGCGGAAGTATTAGGTTATGAGTCACAGATGGTGCTAGTGAGCTGTGCCTGATTCAGGCGATCTCAAGCTGGATCTGGTCTCAAGACCACAGAGAAAGGCCAGAGCGGGAAACAGTTCACTTCTGAGGCCAACAGAAGGCTGGAAGGCAGAAAACAATTTATAATTTAGATGGGCTTCTTAGAAAGGGGGAAAAAATCCTTAAATTAGTCTCCCCTCTCCCAAATAAAATAAAATACCAGCACCACATGCACTTTAAGAAAATCTTAACTGCACATCTCTGGAAGGATCACACTTCATGCTTCTTAAAAAGAAGCTCTTAGCAAAATCGTCAGAATTGCCAAATTTATTCAGCTACACATGTAATCATATTCTGCTTCTTTTTTTTTATTAAAACCTGTCTCAAGAAAACATCTAGCTTCATTTACACAAGTAGTGAGAAGAGCAGTGTATTATTTTAAAAGAATGTCAGGAAGGTGCAGCTTGTGGGAGTGGTGCTTTCCAGTGCTACTAAATCATAAGATAGAGGAAAATAGCAACCCCACCCAGGAACAAAAGAAGCCCTGCTTGCGTTCTACTTTCTAAGGTAAGCATGAAAATCATTAAGAAGAATGACAAATAAGCTAATACAGGATTTGTGCAGAGTGCTGAGCTGCTCTGAGGAAAGACAGGATAAAATAAACCACATGGATACATTTAAAATAATTTTTATTCTAATCATATGTTACACATTTACACACACACTCCTCTATATATTACAGGCATGCAAGATCACATTGTAAATGCTCATGGTTAAGGGACTTTGAAGCCATGCATTTGGAAGGAGAGAAATACACAGCTGTGGGAAATGGGACTGACCTTGGGATCCTGAAACTTCAGAATGAGAAATCGGAGAAGGTCACACCATCCAATGACCTCACTTGGAATGAGACTAAGAATCCACAGGCCGGTGGGTGTCCACATTGCTGGTGGACTTGGGTCCCCACCCCTGCCAGCCGCCTTTCCCCAGCACACTCCTGGAGCCCTGCCCACGGCCCACACCTCCTGCTGGGCTGCAGCCGGCGCTGACCCTGTTCCTCTGGACACTCAGATTGGTGTCATCACATTCCAGGAATCCTGTCCGATTATTTAACAAATCTCAAAACCTTCCTAACTGGCATGTTTAGAAAAAGAAAAATAACAAGACTTGGTGGAAATATGCTTTAGAAAGGCAGTTCTTCCCTGGGAGGGCCCTGGATCAGAGTGTCATTGTCATGGAAAAGTCTGTATGCAAGAGGTAGCCCTGGGCAGAAACTGACCCTGCCCAAAGCTGAGTGTAGCCTGCCAGGCCCACCCTCCCTTCAGAGCCACCTGTTGTCCCAGGCTCCTGGGCCCTTCTTTTGCTCTTAGGTATTCTACGGGTTCCCCTGTCCATTGCCTGCCCTCGGGGGACAGGATCTCATTCCCTATCCTGCATCTACATATCTTCTGTCCCTTCCCCATCTCATTCATAATAAACCTGTGCAGGGTTTGCTGGTAATGGAACTTCAAAACATCTGTGGCAAATTTAGTCCATATAAGCTAGAATATTCTGTATTCAAATATGTGAAATGCTGATGAAAGATGATGGAGAAAGGACTCTTAAAAATTCTTAAACTTTTCTGGTATCTACTTTTTTTTTTTTTTTTTTTTTTTTTTTGTTTGGGGNTTGGAGGAATTCAAGTTTATGCTGGTAAAATTTGATGACCAGCTTTCTTCTGAGAGGCTTACTTTAACTCAGAAAAGCACCCATCCTCTCAATGTCAGTGCCTTCCCCTTCCTCATCCTTCTAGGTTGTGGGTCTAAGATCAAGGGGGGGGTTAGTAATCTATGGCCCCTGAGCCAAATTCATATTCATTTGGTATGCCCAGGAGCTAAGAGGGTTTTCCTATTTTAAAAGGGTTGCAAAAACAACATCAACAAAGAAGGGGTCCGCACAGCCTGAAAATGTCCAGTCTCTCAGCTGAGTTTCTGGGTCTGCTTTAGCTGGGCCAGGACCTTATATGAGTGAGTCTGGAGGCATGCTCCAGATCCATATTTGCGAAGACTGAGGTTCCCACATTTGGAAGCTGAGAGCAGAGGTCCTGGGTGGGATCACTCTGAAGCCCCAGAAATCTAGATATCGCCAGAGCTTCTGCTTCTGCTGCCCAAAGAACAGCGAGGGGCAGCTCCACCAATAAGAGTGTGTGCACTTGGGGTGGGGGGTTACCTCTGTTTGAGACTTGTATGGGTGGTACTTCCAGCCATGTAGGCCCAGGCAGGGCCCAGGTCAGCAGGGATGTCCAGGTCCTGAGGTAGGGTCTGCTCCACCAATCCCATCTGGATGTACCTCTGAGAAGCAGTACGCATGTTTCGGGTTCTAGGAGTAAGCAGATGCACATAGCCAGGACCTGTGGTGGATGTGGACCTGGCTAGCAGGGATTCTAAAGTAAGTACAGGGAACAGATTTCAGGCAGTAGTGGGAACAGAGTCCCCAGCCAGAAGAAGACAAGGACCAGGAAGGGCTGCAAGTGGCTAATGGATAGCTCTTCATGCATTAGGTCACCCCAGTGAACCCCTGCATTGTCAGGGTCCTATGGGTAACCAGTCCCCCAGGAGCAGTCATTGGTGGGGTCAGGCTCAGGTCCAAAGTTTGGAAGGAAAAGCTGGACTGACTGACTAGGGCTTGGTCCACACTGTGCTTAAAACTTCACAATCCATCATGGCCTTAACCAGGAAGCCACTGGCTCCTCCCTGAGCTCCAGGAAGGTGGAGAACATCCCTGACCATCACCAGGATCAATAATGCAGAGCAGGGAAGAGAGAGGGTATGCAGAAAGGCAGGCTGGGCAAGCTTCCCACATGAGGCTGTATGCACAGGATTGACTGTGACACCCAAATTTAAGTTCAAGTGCCCTTCCCAGCACCCTGTGCTCTAAGACCAGGGCATTAGCACGAAACATGTCCCAGCACTGCCCCCTCAGGTCCCACAGAGATAGGATGTGTGGAATGTCAGGTCACCACCATGCTTCCAGAAGCAGCAGGAAGCTGCAATTTCCTGTTGCAATGGACTACAGGCTACCTTGCAAGGCAGAATGTTCTCAGGGCTCTCCAGAAGCCCGTGGCATCCCCTGTTTATGGTTGGTTTCCAGAAACAGACCCTGGATGAGGACTCCTGTGCAAGTAACATTTCGAAAGTGTTTTCAGGAAAGAATCATCATAGAGTGAGGAAGGAAGATGGGGAGGGATTCTGCAGAGTCCCAGCCTCAGCCTCATTTTCAGGGGGCTCCTGGGAGAGTCCCTCCTAGAGGCAGGGCAGGGAGCTGGGCTTTCCTTTCCTGCTCTCATCCCTCGCTGTGGCTGCCCTGGGATATGTCGGTGACCAGACTCCTGTGCTCTCAGAGCTTCTGAGCAAAGCTGCCCCAGTGCCCAAGGGCAGACATCCTTCTCTGAAGGAGGAAGGTCAGGCCTGTAGGAAGGAAGCATACAGCTGGAACATGAGGCAGAGGCTGGTGGTGCCAATACAAGGGAATCTGGCAGGACACCAGAAGCACTGCTCCATTTCCAGAGAACTTTAGTGAGGAGAAACCCACCTCTGAGTCCCATGGGAAAAGCACACAACTGGGGCAGTACTGTCAAGAACCTTGAGCTCTACATAACTGGAACGCTTCATTCTGATGCTGGGAACTGGGTAGTCAGGTGAGCACAATGTGAGAAGGGGCTGTTCAGTGTGAGGAATAGCAGTAGGGTCACACGTGGGATTGGTCTGCCAGTTCGGCATTATGAGCCCTGCCTTGGTCTTGGCCACCCAAGCTGGCAGGGCCTTCAGCTACAGGTGCAAGTCCCCCTTCTTTCCCACCACACCTTGCCCCCTTACACATGGTGTGTAGCAGCTTAGGTGGAAACCACCTGGAACCTGAGACATATACTCTAATCCCCTTCCATGGGGCAGAGGGTATGGGGTCCCAGCCAGTGGAAGTCCCTAGAAAGCATGCCCCCTATTATAAGAGTCCTACTGTGATCAAGAGAACAGAGTCAAGAGTTAAGTCTGAAATGGGAGACTGATAGAAGATGGCCTGGAGAGGGCCCAAGTGTGGGTCACAACTGAGGCACAAAGCTGAAGGAGCACAGGGACCAGGATAGATAGGGGACAGGAGGTGGAGGGAGAGTGAGCATCAGAAAGGATTTGGGGGGAAATTCCGGAACCCTGAAGTATGATGATGGCAAAATTCCCAAAGAGATGAGCACCACTTAAACTAAAGGGACAAATGCTGCTTTATTTTCTGTATATATTAAATACTTTTTAAGTACTTAATTTCTGAGGGAAAGCTGAAAATTTTAAAACTTTTATATTTTCCCACTTAACATTGAATTATATAATGAAACCTCTTACTGAAATACATACATGCATACATGGTAGACAGAGCTAGAGAGAAAAAAATTTGAAACTGTTTTAAAGTGTATTTGATTGCTTGGGCATATCTTAATGCCTGCACGCCATGAAATTAAACAAGTGTTTGCCTGGCACACCAACCCCAACAAGATGCCCCTATCTTCCAAAGATTTGCCGTTACAGATAGCCTTCAGGCTGGTGTGCAGTTATGTCAAAGAAGATCTAAGGCCGAAAAAAAAATATTTTGAAATCATAAAGCAATCTGCACACAAAGCTTCATACAGCAAGCCTGGCAAGGTGAGTGATAAAAGACCTTGGATTTCAGCTTTATTTCTGGAATGTGTCATAAATCTAAGTCAGCAATCAACAGAAGTGCAAGTCCTCCATTTCTCGGACACCTGACTCATGCTTCTCGTTCAAACTTGAGAGAGCATGCTTACACCTCTGTCAACTAATCTCTGTACGTATATTGCTTATTAGGAGGCTGGGAGTTCATCGCAAGAGAGAGACTAAAGACTACATGCTTCTATGTGGGTCAGAGGTGGAAACAAGAGAAACATCCAATGCTCCTTCCAGTCTAGCGTCTGTGAATTTAAAATTCAGATCTGTTCCCTTCAAAAACTCCCAAATGGTGCCTCTGTGTGATTCGCTCCCACATTTAAATCTCCAGTCTCAAACCCTCCCCAGGATTGTTATATTTTCAACTGCTGGGCAGATATTCCCACCTACAGTACCTATGGCACTTCAGTCCTAGAAATGTTTAAAACCTATCTTATTCCCCTCCTCTTCCCTTGCTCCCTCCTCCTCATAAACTATTTTTTTAATGATTTTTTATTATATTATGTTAGTCACCATACAGTACATCCCCGGCTTCCGATGTGAAGCTCGATGATTCATTAGTTGCGTATAACACCCAGTGCACCATTCAATACGTGCCCTCCTTACTACCCCTCATCAGTCTATCCCATTCCCCCACCCCCCTCCCCTCTGAAGCCCTCAGTTTATTTCTCAGAGTCCATAGTCTCTCATGTTTCATTCCCCCTTCTGATTACCCACCCTTTCTTTATCCCTTTCTTACCCTACCGATCATCCTAGTTCTTATGTTCCATAGATGCCTCCTCATAAACTATTGACTGCTCCCTATTTCCAGTTGCTGCTCATGAGAGCACTATTTTCTTGGGCATTTTTCTCCTTGATATCCAATAACTTAAATACTGTGATATAAAATTAATACTTAAATAATATGGTGTAAAGTCAATACATCTTACACTACATGATAAGGGGATGAAAAAGGGAAGAAAATAAATATTATATCTGTACATAAACACAAATATATTCATAACAAAATAAGGAGGAAATTCTCATGATAATTACCGTCCTCAATTCTGTAACTGGTAATATGGCTGTAGCTAGTATTTCTGACTACCTTCTTCCACTCCATATTCCCTTTGCCCTCAGCAAGCTCTTCAACAGGTTGTAGTTCTTTTCCTTGTAGGGTGACCCAAACCTCCATTCCTGAAGGGTATGGACCATTAGTAGTCCTGCCTGGACTTTTGTAATTTTTCAAAGACCTTAATCTGAGGGCATTGTAGTAGTAAGAGATGTTCTAAGGGATGTGCCATGTTCCAGACTCTTCCTCAGCTTCATTTTGGAGTACAGTCCCCTTGGTAGCAAAGCAACTACTTTCTTTACCTGTCGACTCAGAGGCATGAGGAACCCAATACAGCCTGGCAGCAATCTTAATTTCCCGTTCAATGGTATCATTTTTTGTGATGGTGAGGGATGGTGAATCATCCCTCCCATTGGAACTAAGTCCTCTAGAACCATAGAACACAAGCTTACAGGAACAGGAAGAAAACTTTTGCTAGTGCATCTCTAGGTGTAACAATGGTGCCATTATTCCCATTTCCACCCCCTGATTCCTGGACCCATGAATCCTGGCTATGGGAGAAACAACACCATCTATTGAATGCTGAATCAGAGAATGTACAGCCTCTTGAGGAATCCTGCCCCAGCCTTGAAAGGTATTGCCACCCAGTCAGCACTGTAACTGAGTCTTCAAAATGCCATCCCATAGTTCTATCAAGCCAGCTGCTTCAAGACGGTGGGAATAGTAAGATCAGAAAATTGATTTATTCCACTTCCCATGAAATGATTCCCTTGATCAGAAGCAATGCTGTGTGGAATACCTTGGTGATGGATAAAGCACTCTGTAAGTCCAGGGATAATAGTTTTGGCAGAAGCATTGCATCCAAGGAAGGCAAATCATATTGTAACATTACTCCAACCACCTTTAAGCATTAACTTGCTTCAATCTATGCACTCCTTGCTTGCTGATCTAAATCCCATAGTTTGTAGCAAAACTAACCTACTTCCCTTGAGATCCTACAGACCCCTGGCCTTGAGGAACAAAGGACCAGACTTTCCAGAAGATAAGGCCTTACTGCACTTGAAAACAGCCACCATGACCAGGGGGTCCTCAGTAACAGACATCTGGGAGAGTCTTCATTCCTGGTACAAGGGGAAGAGTCTGGAGTGCCTTGCAGGACACAGCTCATTAAGCTGCTGGGGTATCCTTTACTGAGAGACATCTGCCAGCCTTGATTATTGGCAGAGCAGAGGAATCTGGAAGCCTTGCAAACACAAATGATTAACTGTTGGGCATCAACCTCTCCTGCACGTAGCCCTCTCCCCCATTTCTCACACTTTCCATTGGTTCCCCTGCACAGGGAAGACAGTCTTTGGGATGTTAATCTACCATCTTCCCAGGCTGCCAGCTTCCCAAATAAATCAACTTTTGCTTTCCCACCATTACCTGTCTCTCAAGTACTGGCTGGAGTCAGGTTCCATGCTGGGCATGGAGCCTGCTTCAGATTCTCTCTCTCCCTCTCCCTCTGCCCCTCCCGAACCCCTCTAAAAATAAAGTAAAGATGAGTAATTATTTGGAGAGATTGATTGGCAAGGCTTTGCCCCAAAATCCCAATGGCTGCAGTTCACCCATCAAATGCTCCAAACAGCATCCTTCTCTGCCACTGCCACTCCAAGCACCATTGGACCTGTCAGATCACATGGCCCCAGTGGCAGAGCAGCTTGTGCAGTGGCCTGGAATCTATAGCAGAGCCTTCTTTTGTTCTGGGCCCCACTCAGAACTAGCAGCTTTGTTGAGTCACTCAGTAAATGGGCTGGAGTAACACACCCCGATGTGGAATATGTTGCCTACAAATCTAAAGAGGCACACTAGGCATCTTTTTTGGTTGTGGAAAGGGCCAGAGACAACAACTTATCCTTCGCCTTAGAAGGATTTCTCAACATGCCCTGCCACGCTGGGCTCCTGGAAATGTCACTGCTGTAGAAAGCCACTGAATTTTGTTGGATTTATTTCCCACGCTCTGACAAGCAACTGTCCTACCAATATGTCTAGAGGAGTTGCTATTCTTGCTCAATATTTCCAATCAGCACAATATCACCTGTGTAATTTATCAATGTGATATCTTGTGGAAGGGAAAGGTGATCAAGGTCCTTGTGGACCAAATAATGGCATAGGTCTGGAGAGCTGATATACCCCAGAAGTAAGACAGTGAAGGTGTATTGACAGCTTGGCCAGCTGAAAGCAAATGTTCTGGTGGTTTTTATGAAGATAAAGGATGGAGATAAAAGCATTTGCATGGTCAATAGCCACATATCAGAAACCAGGCAATGTGTTAATTTGCACAAGCAAGTAAACCACATCTGGTACAACAGCTGCAATTAGAATTAATACCTGGCTAAACTTACAGAAATCCACTGGCATGATCCAAGTTCAGTTGTCTTCAGCACAGGCCAAATAGGAGAATTGAATGGGGATGTGGTGGGAATCTCCATCCTTGCATCCTTCTAGTCCTTGATGATAGCATTAATCTCTGCAATGTCTCCAGGAATGTGGTATTGCTTTAGGATTACTATTTTCCTGGGTGGAGGCAGTTCTAGTGACTTCCACTTGGCCTTTTCCACCACAATAGCCCTCATTCTACAGGTCATGGAAAGAACATGAAGATGAATTCTGCCAGCTGCTGAGTATGCCTATTGTGCATTCCAGAGTTTAGGAAAATAACCATAGGATGGGTTTGAGGACCTGTGCAACCAATACGAGGCAGACTCCATCAAACACCTGACCTCCATAAGCCCCTACTCTGACTGGAGGACTGTGATGAAATTTGGGGTCTCCTGGAACCAGTGTCAGCTCAGGGGCAGTGTCCAATAGTCCCTAACAGGTCTGATTATTTCCTTTTCCCCAATGCATGGTTACCCTGATAAATACATAACTGTAGGTCCCTTTGGGGAACGCTAGGAGAAAGATTAATGGTATATGTTTGATAGGTTACCAGAGTCTCTCCTCAAGGGGGCCTGGCCTTCCTTCATTCCATGGGATTCTAGGTCTGCAAACTGATGCATGTCTCAGAATTGACTGAGGAGCCTTGACTTTCTGCTCTGACAAGTGAGGTTAGACTTTGTTCATTTCACCTAGAACTTTTCTGCTTATACAGATCAAGTGAGAATTTCATAGGCTTCCTGTCTGTTTCACTTCTAGGGACACCACAATCAACTAGCCAATGCCATAAGCCTGTACACATCAGAATATTCTGAGCCCTGCTTTGACTCAGCTGTCCTTTTTAGTAACTGTGTCAGTGAGCCCTCTTGCTCAACTATAGCCCCCAACAGTTAAAAGAGGAAATAGAGAAGACCACTTACTTCATCTCTAACTGAAACCCATTGTGCCTATTTCTTATCACTCTTTCTTCAGATATTGACAAAGACATTTTGCAATGACTGGACCAGAAAAGCCTTGATAGCAACAGAATGCCAAGAAGACTACATCTGACATGTCCCCCTCCATTCCCATGATCATGTGCTGAACACATACCAACCCCCACTGGTGATCATGCATTCTCTGCGCAATCTCTAGGTGTCCATCTTAGAGCTAGAGATGTTGGTTGTTCAGGCTTCAGCCTGCCACCTCCCCCAACTGCTAGCACTCAAAATAAATTTCTCCATTTCTCTTTTCCAAATGCTCATCTCCTGAGTTATTGGCTTCTCTTGGTACAAGCTTATCTGAGTTTGTTCGGCAACACTGTTGGCAAACCCAGCCAGGAGCTATGCTTTCCATTTCTTCAGCCCCCTCGGGATAGCCCAGGTCAGAGCAGTTGGCCGCAGCAGTATACTAGGGCTCACCCATTTGTTTCCTGAGTTAGTGGCTATGATAGATTGATTGATAAAAACCACACCCACCTTGTCTCTGGTGGTTGAGTGACACAACTTGGCCCCACCACCCCAGAATCCAACTATTTCCCTTGCATTAGGCTCCCCAGTTCACTGACAACAGTTCCTACAATGATGTGGGGCCTACAGTCAAAGAGTTCTAATGCCAGGGCTCTCTTCATAAATTTATTCCTCACAGTTGTGGTGGAAGGAATACCTTCTGGACCTCCCCAGTGTGATTGAATAGGTCCTAAATGAAAAATCCACTCTAACACATTACACCAATGCAGGCCCAGCATTTTTCATTCTCTCAGAGTGGCCACCTTTTGGCCATGCTTCAGGCAACCACCCAGACAGTTGCAGCCCTCCCTAACCCCCAGAGTTGCAGCAGTAAATGCAGAATCTCTGCTTAGTGGGACTGATGAGGTCGTGGAACATACGTGAGGTTCAGTGGGGTGGAGTCTGCAGCCGAGGACCAAGAAAGAATTCTTGAGGCGTCTTTGGTGCAAAATGGTGGTTTATTAAAGCATGGGGACAGGACCCGTGGCTGGCCGCGACCCCCCCACCCCCCCACCGCCCCCACTCCAGTTGAGAGAGGTGGCTGTTTGTTCCGTGGGTGGGGGAGGTAAGGAAAAAGGGAGGTTGAGGAAATACTTTCATATGTTAAAGAAGATTCACAAGATACCAGAGGCCTTGCCATTGTTTTCCCTCTAGCAAGGCATTAACATGAAGATAGTTAGGAACTTCCTGGAGGCTGCAGATTATAAGGACTTTTAATTGTATCTACATTCCCTGGAAGCTAGATTACTGATAGAAATGCTTTGTTCTTGTAAACTGCTTTAGCAGTTTAGCAGACATTTGTAAACTGAGGGAGACTTAAGTCTTGCAGGATTGGGGTGTCTATAGGTTAACTATTTCTTTGACCTTTAGGGCAGTCAGGAGTGCCTGAGGAATGTCAGGTACATCCCAAGGCGGGAGTGGGGGGGTGCGGGGTGTCAGTTTCTCCTTCATCCTCAGCTGGCCTTGTGTTGCCTCATCAGGACCCTCGTGCATTAATTTGGTTAATTAAACTTTATGTTCCTTCCACCATTATTCCTCCCCCTTATATCCATTCCTACACATATTGCCCACATTTCTGTTTTTATAAATTAAAAATTCAAGTATTTCTTTGAGAGTGTAATGTACCTCCTCATGGGTCACGCTGTACCTCACCTTAAGGGCTGTGCTGGGACTTGAGTCTAATCATAGATCTAGAAGCACAGAGGGAGCTAGAGTAGGTCCTGGGGAGAAGCGGCAGTGTCTTGCAAGACAACTGCCTCAGGGAAAGCCAATGCAGTTTCCTTAAGCAATGCAGGGTCAATCCCCTCAAAAGGAAGTAGAGAGACCATTCAACTGGAAAAGAAGATTCACCAGAATTTAAGGGCTCAAAGTCTCCAGCTCCACCAAGGTCTCCCCACATATCCCCTTCCGAACTTTCAGAGTCCCATCCCTTCCCATCAATACCCTCACTTTAACAGTAGGGTATTTAAACCTATGAAGCTAGGTATTCAATTTACATCATAATAATTACATTGGGTTGCATTGTAATCCAGCAATTTGCAGGATGAGATTCTGGGTTTGGTTTTCAGCATCTTAGCCCTGCAGCTATAGGAGATGAAAGTCTCTTTCAAGGAAGACTTAGAAGCTTTCAGGTCTGGTATGTGGCACTTGAGCTGGGATTCAGGCTCCTGAGCTTCTCATTTTCATTCCCTGCTTCGTCCAGCAATGTCTTTGTCTGGTGACATTGCAAGCAACCAGCCAATCTCATTATACTCACCAGTTTGTAATGACAACTGTTTGAACTTCCACATGCATGATCACTCAGATATTTGTTTCTTCCAAGTGTTTGATTAGGAGTATTCAGTGGTGATATTTTGTATATCTCTACCCCCAAATATTGCCATGGGCTGTCAATCTTCTCTTCGATACTGGAGATAGAATCGTTAGTATCTTTCAATCTTATAGATTGGGGGGCGCCTGGGTGGCTCAGTCATTAAGCATCTGCCTTCAGCTCAGATCATGATTCCAGGGCCCTGGGATCAAGCCCCACGTCGGGCTCCCTGCTCAGCAGGAAGCCTGCTTCTCCCTCTCCCACTCCTTCTGCTGGTGTTCCCTCTTTCACTGTGTCTCTCTCTGTCAAATAAATAAATAAAATCTTTAAAGAAAAATCTTACCAGATTGGAAAGCCAATTCCAGAAACTCCCAGAACAAATTTGGAAAATACATTGTTAAGAACCTATTTCTCCAGGGGCACCTGGGTGGCTCAGTCAGTTAAGTGTCTGCCTTTGGCTCAGGTCATGATCCTAGAGTCCTGGGATGGAGCCCCATGTCAGGCTTCCTGCTCAGCAGGGAGTCTGCTTCTCCCTCTCTCTCCCCCTCCCCCTGCTCATGAGCTCTCTCTCGCTCACTCACTCTCCCACTCAAATAAATAAATAAATTCTTTAAAAAAAAAAAAGATTCCATTCCTTCAGAACTATTCTTTGTACCAAAATCTTATTAATCAGAATCCTCCAGAGAAACAGAACTGGTACATGTATTATGGAATTGGCTCATGCAATTACAGAGGCTTGCAGAGCCAGTGTCCCACTTCAAACCCGTCAGGCAGAAGAATTCTTTCTTAATCAGGGGAAGTCAGCCTTTTGTTCTCTTCAGGCCCTGAACTAATTGGATGAGGTCCACTCACATGATGGGAGGCAATTTACTTTACTCAGTCTGTCAACTTAAGTGTTAATCTCATCCAAAAAGCACCCTACAAAATCACCCAGAATAATATTTGACCAAATGTCTGGGCAGTTTATGGTTCAGTCAAGTTGACACATAAAATTAACCATCATAAGCGTCTGGAGTCATGCATTCTTAATATCTGACTCTCTAGCAATCCGCATGTAGTCACATGCTGGTTCCAGTAACATCCACCTCTGCTGGTCTTCTCTTTCCCACTCTCACTCCTGCTTCAGGAGCACATACCTCCTGCCTGCCTTAGAGCAGCCGTGTAATTCCAGCTTTTATTCTGGTTTCTCCAACTTATTTTATGGTCTATTTCATATTATTCTTTTTTTTAAAAAAAGATTTTATTTTATTTATGTGACAGAGAGACAGCCAGCGAGAGAGGGAACACAGCAGGGGAGTGGGAGAGGAAGAAGCAGGCTCCCAGAGGAGGAGCCCGATGTGGGACTCGATTCCAGAACGCCTGGATCACGCCCTGAGCCGAAGGCAGACGCCCAACGACTGCGCTACCCAGGTGCCCCTATTTCATGCAGCTCCACCTATGTCATTTTCCTACTCAAACCCAGTAATCCACTGACTACCAAACTAATCACACACTCTGTCATGACAAACTAAAAAACATACAATAGCATATTTCCATTTCTCTACCCATTTGGTCTACACCAGTGGTTCACACATTTTCTGATTTCAGGATCACTACACACTCTTAAAAATTATTGAGAACCTGATTCCAGGTGGGCAGGAGTTACAATGGTGGAGGAGGACCCTAAGTGCGTCTCATCCCTCGAATACAACTAGATAGTTATCAAATCATTCTGAAAACCTGAGAAATCAATTGGAGATCTGAGGAAACAAAAATTGCAAGTCTACAAGTAGAAGAGCAACCACCTTTTGGAAGGTAGGAGGTATGGAGACTTGAATCCAGGGTGATATATCTGAGGATACTGTGTAGGAGAGGAGGACTGCTTAACAAGGCTACTGCAAAGTACTATAAGGAGCTGAGTGCAAAATTGGAACTTTTAGAGGCCAGATGCCTCCCCCCTCCCCCACCCCAGGAGAAGCAGCATGGGTCTACACCATGTGAGTCCTTAAAATTTGGAGTTTTGAAACTCAGTCTCACGCCTGAGATAAAAAAAAAAAGACTCAGACAGCCAGGCTGAACACAGAATTCTGACAGAAACTGGGGTGACAAGAGTGGTTGATTGCTCTTCTGTGAGGCCTCACTGAAGAGTGGGGGGGACACAAATTTTCAGCTCTGGGGCTAGAAAGCGGGGCACTGCTGAATTCATCCCCCCAAACAATGCTGAAAGCATTCATGGAGCAAAACAGTGCCACCTAGTGGAATCTGGAGCCACATACACTAAGTCCTGCCTCTCTGCACTGGAGGCCCATTTCCATTAGGGCAAGTCCACCTGAGTGAGAATCAGCCTAACAGGCCCCTCCCCCAGAAGACCAGCACAAACAACCCGCTCCCACCAAGTTTACTGATCATAGAGGCTGTAAAGCTTCAGCTCTGGGGGCAAATAGTATGTAGCATTATCTCTACTTTATTCTTCATTTTAAATTATTTTTCAGTTATTTTTTTCAATTCTTTTTTATTCTTTTTTAATTTTTATTTTTATATATACTCTATATATTTTTTGTTTTTTTTGTTTCCTTTCATTGTATTTTATTTTATTTACATACTTCTTTCTTTCTTTCTTTCGAGATCTAATTTCTTTTAACAAGCAGACCAAAACACACCCAGGATCTAGTTTTTGTTGTGGATGTTCTTTTTCTTTCTTCTTTTCTTTTCTGGACAAAATGATGAGATGGGGATATTCACCCCAAAAGAAAGAACAGCCAGAAGGTAATTCTCACAGCCAAATATTCATATTGGATCAATATGAATATAAGTAAGATGTCTGAAATAGAATTTAAAACAACGATTATAAGGATACTACCTGGGCTTGAAAAAAGCGTAGAAGACAATAGAGAATCCCTTACTGTAGAGATAAAACAACCAAAATCTAGTCAGGCCAAAATTTAAAACACTATAACCAAGATGTAGTCTCAAGTGCAGGCCATAAAACGAGGATTAATTAAGCAGAAGAATGAATCAGTGATATAGAAAATAAAATTACAAAAAAAATAATGAAGCTGAAAAGAAGAGGGAAAGAAAACTATTAGATCACAAACTAAACTTAGGGAACTCAGCAATTCTATAAAGCAAAATAATATCTGTGTTATAGGAGTCCTGGAAGCAGAAGAATGGGAAAAGGGGGCTGAAGGTTTACTTGAACAAATTATACCTGAGAACTTCCCTAATCTGGGGAAGGAAATGGACATTCAAGTCCAAGAGGCACAGAGAACTCCCATGAAAGTCAACAAAAATGGAGGCACCTGGTGGCTCAGTCAATTAAGTGTGTGCCTTTGGCTCAGGTCATGATCCCAGGGTCCTGGGATCAAGCCCCACATTGGGCTCCCTGCTCAGTGGGGAGTCTGCTTTTCCCTTTGCTGTTCCCCCCACTTGTTCTCTCTTGCACTCATGTGTGCTCTCTCTTTGTCCAAAGAAATAAATAAAATCTTTTAAAACAATCAACAAAAATAGGTCAACACCATGAAATATTAAAGTGAAATGGCAAATTACAGAGATAAACAGAAAATTGTGAAGCAGCTCTGCAGAAGAGGTCCTTAACCTAAAGGAGTAGACATGTAAGGCTGGCAGAAGACCTGCCCACAGAGATCTGGCAAGCCAGAAAGGACAGGCATGATATATTCAACATGTTAAATGGGAAAAAATATGCAGCCAAAAATACTTTATCCAGCAAGCCTGTCATTCAGAATAGAATGAGAGATAACAAATTTCCAGGACAAAATCTAAAGGAATTCGTGAACATTAAACCAGCCCTGCCACAAATATTGAAAGGGACTCTTTGAGCAAAAAGAGAGACCAAAACTAACAAAGACTAGAAAGGAAAAAATACAAACTACAAGAACAGTGACTTTACAGGTAATACAAGGGCACTAAATTCATATCTTTCAGTAATTACTCTGAATGTAAATGGACTAAATTCTCCAATCAAAAGACATAAGGTATCAGAATGGATTAAAAAAAGAAGAAGAAGAAAAAGAAGAAGAAGAAACAAGACCCCAATATGCTGCTTACAAGAAATTCATTTTAGACTCAAAGACACCTCCAGATTGAAAGTGAGGGGGTGTAGAACCATTTATCATGCCAATGGAAATCAAAAGAAAGCTGGAGTAGCCATCCTTATATCAGACAAACTAGATTTTAAACCAAAAACTGTATAATAAGAGATGAAGAAGGACATTATATCATAATAAAGGGGTCTATCCAACAAGAAGATCTAATAATTGTAAATATTTATGCCCCTTATTTGACAGCAGCCAAATACAAAAATCAATTAATAACAAACTTAAACTTATTGATAATCATACAATAATAGTAGGGGACTTTAACACCCCACTCACAGCAATGGACAGATCATCTAAGCAGAAGATCACCAAGGCTTTGAATAACACACTGGTCTATCAAGTGAACTTAACAGATATATTCACAGCATTTCATCCTAGAGCAGCAGAATACACCTTCTTTTCAAGTGCACTTGGAACATTCTCAGAATAGATCACATACTGGGTCACAAATCATCACAAAACTGGTACAAAAGGATTGAGATCATAGTATGCACACTTTCAGACCACAACGCTATGAAACTTGAAGTCAACTACAAGAAAAAACTTGGAAGGACCACAAATATATGGAGGTTAAAGAATATTCTACTAAAGAATGAATGGGTCAACCAGGAAATTAAAGAAGATTTAAAAAATACATGGAAGCAAATGAAAATGAAAACACTACAGTTCAAAACCTTTGAGATGCAGCAAAGGTGGCCCTAAGAGAGAAGTATATAGCAATGCAGGCCTTCCTCAAGAAGTAAGAAAAGTTTCGCCTTACTGAAAAAACCACCACAGCATATTTCCATTTCTCTACCTATTTGGTCTACACCAGTGGTTCCCACATTACACCTAACCTCATACCAAAAGGAGCTGGGCATTACCTTGATCCCAAAACCAAAGAATCCACTGAAAAGAAGAAAAACGAAGGGGGGGAACAGAGGGGGAGATGAACTATGAGAGACTATGGATTCTGGGAAACAAACTGAGGGTTTCAGAGGGGAGGGGGTATAGGGATGGGCTAGCCCAGTGAAGGGTATTAAGGAGGGCACATATTGCGTGGAGCACTGGGTGTTATATGCAAACAATGAATCATGGAACACTACATCAAAAATTAATGGTGTACTGTATGGTGACTAACATATTGTAACAAAAAAAATTTTTAAGGAAGACTTACAGACCAATATTCCTGACGAATATGGATACAAAAATTCTCAACAAGATACTACCTAATTGGATCCAATAGTACTTTAAAAGGATTATTCACCATGACCAAATGTGATTTATTCCTGGGTTGCAGGGGCAGTTCAACATCCACAAATCAATCAACATGACATACAACATTAATAAAAAAGGATAAGAACCATATGATTCTCTCAATAGATACAGAAAAAGCATTTGACAAAATACAGCATCCTTTCTGGTTAAAAACCCTTCACAATGCAGGGATAGAGGGAACATACCTCAACATCATAAAAGACATACATGAAAGACATAGAGCTGATATCATTCTCAATGGGGAAAAACTGAGCTTTTCCCCTAAGGTCAGGAACATGACAGGGATGTCCAACATCACCACTGTTGTTCAACATAGTACGGGAAGTCCTAGCCTCAGCAATCAGATAACAAAAAGAAATAAAAAGCCCCCAAATGGGCAAAGAAGAAGTCAAACTCTTTCGCTTCACAGATGACATGATACTGTATGTAGAAAACCCAAAAGACTCCACCCAAAAATGGCTAGAACTGATACAGAAATTCAGTAATGTCACAGAATATAAAATCAATGCACAAAAGCCAGTTGCATTTCTATACACTAACAATGAGGCAGAAGAAAGAGAAATCAAGGAATTGATCCCATTACAATTTCACCAAAATCCATAAGATACTTAGGAATAAACCTAACCAAAAAGGTAAAGAATCTGTACTCTGAAAAGTATAGAACACTTTTTTTATGTTAAATGTTTTATTTATATGAATTTCTTATTTTGACAAATTTAAAAATAGTTGACACCAAAAGCATGATATTTATTTATTTTATTGCTTTTTTTATAATAATATTTTTTATTATATCATGTTAGTCACCATACAGTACAATCCTGGTTTTTGATGTACATTTCGATGATTCATTAGTTGTGTATAACACCCAGGGCACCATGCAACACGTGCCCTCCTTACTACCCATCACCAGCCCTATCCCATTCCCCAACCCCCCTCCCCTCTGAAGCCCTCAGTTTGTTTTTCAGAGTCCATAGTCTCTCATGCTTCATTCCCCCTTCTGATTACCCCCCCTTTCTTCTTCCCTTTCTTCTCCTACTGATCTTCCTAGTTCTTATGTTCCATAGATGACAGAAACCATATGACAATTGTCTTTCTCTGCTTGACTTATTTCACTTAGCATTATCTCCTCCAGTGTCGTCCATGTTGCAACAAATGTTGAGAAATCATTCTTTTTGATAGCTGAGTAATATTCCATTGTATATATGGACCACAACTTCTTAATCCAGTCATCTGTTGAAGGACACCTCGGCTCCTTCCACAATTTAGCTGTTGTGGATGATGCTGCTATGAACATTGGGGTGCATATGGCCCTTCTCTTCACTACATCTGTATCTTTGGGGTAAACACCCAGTAGTGCAATGGCTGGATCATAGGGTAGCTTAATTTTTAACTTTTTAAGGGACCTCCACACTGTTTTCCAGAGTGGTTGTACCAACTTGCATTCCCACCAACAATGTAGGAGGGATCCTCTTTCTCCACATCCTCTCCAACAATTGTTGTTTCTTGCCTTGTCAATTTTTGCCATTCTAACTGGTGTAAGGTGGTATCTTAGTGTGGTTTTGGAATCCATCAAAATCCTAGAGGAGAGCATAGGCAGCAACCTCTACGACATCAGCCACAGCAACCTTTCTCATGACACATCTCCAAAGGCAAGAGAAACAAAAGATAAAATGAACTTGTGGGACTTCATCAAGATAAAAAGCTTCTGCACAGCCAAGGAAACAGCCAAAAAAACTAAGAGGCAGCCCACAGAATAGGAGAAGATATTTGCAAATGACACTACAGATAAAAGACTGGTATCCAAGATCTACAAAGAACTTGTCAAACTCAATACACAAGAAACAAATAAACAAAACATAAAATGGGCAGAAGATATGAACAGACACTTTTCCAATGAAGACATACAAATGGGTAACAGACACATGAAAAAATGTTCAAAATCATTAGCCTCAGGGAAATTCAAATCAAAACCACACTGAAAACTATAGAACACTTATGAAAGAAATTGAGGTGGGGCACCTGGGTGCCTCAGTCGGTTAAGTGTCTGTCCTTGGCTCAGGTCATGATCCCAGGGTCCTGGGATCGAGCCCCACATTGGGCTCCTGGCTCAGCAGGGAACCTGCTTCTCCCTCTCCCTCTGCCCCTCTCCCTACTTGTGCTCTCCCTCTCTCTTTTTCTCTCTCAAATTAATTAATTAATTAATTAATTTAATATAAAATAAAAAGTAAGAAATTGAGGAAGACACAAAGAAATGGAAAAACATTCCATGCTCATGGATTGGAAGAACAAATATTGTTAAAATGTCTATGCTTCCCAGAGTAATCTACACATTCAGTGCAATCCCTATCAAAATAACACCAGCATTTTTCAGAGCTGTAACAAATAATCCTAAAATGTGTACAGAACCAGAAAGGACCCCAAATAGCCAAAGAAATGTTGAAAAAGAAAACCAAAACGGCTGGCATCACAATACTGGACTTCAAGCTCTATTACAAAGCTGTAATCCTCAAGACAGTATGGCACTGGCACAAAAACAGATAACATAGATCAATGGAACACAATAAAGAACCCAGAAATTGACCCTAAACTCTATAGTCAACTAATCTTTGACAAAACAGGAAAGAATATCCAATGGAAAAAGGACAGTCTCTTCAATAAATGGTGCTGGGGAAGCTGGAAAGCCACATGCAGAACAATGAAACTGGACCACTTTTTTACACCATACACAAAAATAAATTCAAAATGGATAGTGATCTAAATGTGAGACAGAAATCCATCAAAATCCTAGAGGAGAATACAGGCAGCAACATCTAAGTTGCCGTAGCAACTTCTTGCTAGACATGTCTCCAGAGGCAAAGGAAATAAAAGCAAAAATGAACTATTGTGACTTCATCAGGATAAAAAGTTTTTGCATACCCCCTTCTGATTACCCCCCCTTTCTTTATCCCTTTCTTCCCCTACCGATCTTCCTAGTTCTTATGTTCCATAGATGAGAGAAATCATATGATAATTGTCTCTCTCTGCTTGACTTATTTCACTTAGCATTATACTTATTTCACTTAGAATGAAGCATGAGAGACTATGGACTATGAGAAAGAAACTGAGGACTTCAGAGGGGAGGGGGTGGGGGAATGGGATAGACTGGTGATGTGTAGTAAGGAGGGCACGTATTGCGTGGTGCACTGGGTGTTATATGCAACTAACGAATCATCGAACTTTACATCAGAAACCAGGGATGTACTGTATGGTGACTAACATAATATAATAAAAAAACATTAAAATAAAAAAAAAATAAAAGCTTTTGCATAGCAAAGGAAACAATCAACAAGCCAAAAGTCAACCTACAGAATGGGAGAAGATATTTGCAAATGACATCAGGTAAAGGGCTAGCTAGTATCCAAAATCTATAAAGAACTTACCAAAACTTATCAGAACTTATCAACACCCAAAAAAACAAAAAAAAATCCACTCAAGAAGTGGGCAGAAAACATGAAAAGACATTTCTCCAAAGAAGACATATAAATGGCCAACAGACACATGAAAAAATGCCAACATCACTGAGCATCCGGGAAATACAAATCAAAACACAGTGAGATACCACCTCACACCAGTCAGAATGGCTAAAATTAACAACTGAGGAAACAACAGATGTTGGTGAGGATGTGGAGGAAAGGGAACACTCTTACACTCGCTGGGAATGCAAACTGGTAGAGCCGCTCTGGAAAATGATATGGAGGTTCCTCAAAAAGTTAAAAATAGACCTACCCTAGGACCCAGCAATTGCACTACTAGGTATTTATCCAAAGGTTACAAACATAGTGATTCAAAGGGGCACATGCACCCCAATGTTTATAGCAGCAATGTCCGCAGTAGCCAAACTATGGAAAGAGCCCAGATGTCCATTGACAGATGAATAAAGAAGATGTGATATATCTATAATGGAATATTACTCAGTCATCAGAAAGAATGAAATCTTGCCATTTGCAATGACATGGGTGGAACTAGAGTGTATTATGCTAAGCGAAATAGGTCAGTCAGAGAAAGACAAATACCATATGACTTCACTCATATGTGGAATTTAAGTAACAAAACAGATGAACATAGGGGAAGGAAAGGGAAAATAAAATAAGATAAAAACAGAGAAGAAAGCAAACCACCGGAGAATCTTAAATATAGGAAACAAACTGAGGGTTGCTGGAGAATGGGTGATGAGCATTAAAGAGGGCGCTTGATGTAATGAGCACTGGATGTTATATGTAACTGATGAATCACTATACCCCTGAAACTAATAATACACTGTGTGTTAACTAAATTGAATTTAAATGTAAAAAAAATACTGAGAACCCCAAATAGATTTCATTTTGGGAGTTATATCTAGCAATATTTTCCATATTAGAAATTAAAATTTTAAAATTATTTTATTGTTTTTAAATACCTTATTTGAATATTTAACATTATCTTCTCCCCACTTACATACTTTTATGTAAACACCCAAAAGCAATGAAAAGGATCTGTTCACACAAGAACTTATACATGAATGTTCATAGGAGCATTATTTACAAGAGTCAAAAATTGGAAACAACCCAAGAGTCCGTCAACTGCTGAATAGGTAAAAAAAAAAAAATGTGGTACATACATGAAATAACATTCAGCCATAAAAAGGAATAAAGTTCCTAAATCTGCTATAGCCTGGACAAGCCTTAAAAAGACAACAAAATTGAAATCATAAGATTAAGAATATTATGAAAGAAGTCAGTCATAAAAGCCCACATATTGTATGATTTCATTTGTATTAAATGTCCAGAATAGACATATTTTCAGAGACAGAAGGATGTCAGTGGTCACCTATGACTGGGGTGGGTGGGAGGACAGGAGGAGGTATCTAAATGGTACAGGATCTCTTTGGGGTGATGAAAATGCTCTAAAATTGATTGTGGCACAGATGTGTGTACACTAGAGCCCCTAAATTGTACATTTTAAATAGGTGAATTTGAAGTATGTGAGTTACAGCCAAATAAAACTGTTACATAAAGGAACCAAAAAGAACAGTGATAGCACCTTGAAGGTGATGGCCGGCCGACTGTGTAGTGAGGAAGAATGGCAACAAAGAACCCAGAGCTACAGGTAGGAGAAGGTTATCAAAAGTGGCTTTAATTCTAAATTCGAGAATTTTCTTTATTCTATATACCAGACTGAGCAGACTATGGCTTACCATCTGTTTTTTTAAATAAAATTTTATTGGAACAACCATGGCCTGTTGAATGTTGTCTATAATTGCTTTCACACTGCAATGGCAGAACTGAGTGGTTGCAATTGCCACCATATGATCAGCAAATCCTAAAATATGCATTACTTCCTCCTCCTTTACAGAAAAAGTTTGGTAACCCCTGATATATATTACACAGGGTGAAGCCAATGAAGGTTTTTGAGAAGATAACTCTGCTTGCTGCCCAGAGAGTAAATTTGATAGGGGAGAAACAAGCAGAGTGTGCTTGTCCTGGACACAGACCCCCAGGATTCTGTGAACCACCTCTCCCACCAGTGGTCACCCTCTGGTTGAACCTCTGCTCATCTCTGCTAGGGCTATACAATGGAAAGTATGGCCCAACACCTCTTCCACCTGTTCTGAGACTAAGGACACAGGCCCTTTAGTTTGGTTGGTTAGTTGCTTTAATTGAGACATATACATACAGCATTGTATTAGTAACAGGTGTACAACATAATGATTACATATATATATATTGTGAAAATAATCACAATAAATCTAGTTACCATCCATCACCACACATAATTATATGGAGGACAGTATTATTAACTATAGTCACCATGCTGTACATGACATTCCAGGACTTACATATTTTATAACTAGAAGTTTGTGCCTTTTGACCACTTTCACCTTCACCCATTTTGCCCAACCCACATGCGCCACTCCTGGCAACCACTAGTTTGTTCTCTGTATCTGTGAGTTCAGTTTGTTGGGTTGCCTTTTTTTTTTTTGTAAGATTCTACATAGAAGGGAGATATAGTATTTGTTTTTCTCTGTTTTATTTCACTTAGCATAATAACCTCAAGCTCCATCCATGTTGTCACAAATGGCTGTATTTCCCTTTTCTATGGCTGAATAATAGTCCAGTGTGTATGTGTGTATCACATTTTCTCTATCCATTCGTCCACCAACAAACACTTAGGTTGTTTCTGTATCTTGGCTATTTTAAATAATGCTGCAATGAACATGAACATGCTGTTTGAGTTAGTGTTTTGTTTCCTTTGGATAAATACCCACTAGTAGCATTGCTGGATCATATGGTAATTTAAGTTTGAGAGAGTGCTCTGTCCTCCCACTGTGGCCTGATTTTCATAGAAGGGTGTTCATTCAGTCATTTCCTCCCATAGTTGGGAATGAATTCACCTTATGTTGCACTTTGAACAGAAACCCAACCCTGACTCTGTACCTAGGTGTGGTCAATGCTATCAAAAGTAAACTCTTTTGTCAGGGCCCTGATAGGGTGATACCAGAAAATGAATTATTGGGTTAAAAATCTGTAGCAACATACAGGCTACAGCATTGCCAAGAATGTGGCCACATGCCTCTGTGGTGGGATCAATGATTGGACCTCCATGAGGGGCCAAGGTGCTCAAACAGCCTGAAGGTGAAAACTGGTAAAAGTCTTTAAGAAAAATCTGGATCTGGTCCCTGACTTCCTTGCCTGAAGATACACTGCTTGCCTTTAAACACCAACCGTAAGTAATCATAAAAACGGTGGGAGAATGTATATGTAGCTCTTCCTTCAGTTAGTCCTTTAAATGAAATGGATTAAAACATTGAAAATGAAATATGTTATTAATTTTGAAAGGGGGATACGATTGTTAGCCACTTAAAAAACAAGAACAAAGTTCAGGTGGACTTGACTACTGAGATAAATGGGTTTTTTTACTCCTTTTATATTTTATTATTTTCCACTTTTATTGATATGTAATTGACATATTACACCATGTAAGTGTAAGTTTTATAGCGTATTGATCTGATACACTTCTATGTTTCAAAATGATTACCACCATAGCATTAGCTACCACCTCCATTATGTGACATAACTACCATTACTTTTTGGAGGAGAAAAAATTTAAGGTGTACTCTCTTAACAGCTTTCAAATTTATGATGCATTATTGTTAACTATAATCATAATGTTGTACATTAGATTCCCAGAAATTATTCATCTTATAATTGGAAGTTTATACCCTGTAGTCCCTGATAAAGACCATTCCACTCTGTTTCTAGGAGTTCAGCTTTTTTAGATTTCATGTGTGTGTGAAATCATGTAGTAGTTGTCTTTATCTAACTTATTTCACTTAGCACAATGCCCTCAAGGTCAATCCATGTTGTCACAAATGGCAGCATTCCATTCTTTTCTCATGACTAAATAATATTCCTCTGCGTGTGTGTGTGTGTGTGTGTGTGTGTGTGTCCCATCTTCTTTATCCATTCATCTGTTGATGGACACTTAGGTCATTTCTATGTCATGGCTATTATGAATAATGCTACAAAAAACATGGAGTACAGATGCCACTTCAATATTCTTTTTTCTTTTTCTTTGGATATATATCTAGATGTAGGATTACTAAATCTATGGTAGTTCTATCTTTAATGTTTGAGGAAACCCCATACTGTCTTCCACAGTGGTTGTACCAATTTACATTCCCACCAACAGTGTAAGGGTTCCTTTTTTTTACATCCTTGCCAACACTTGCTATTTCTTGTCTGTTTGATAATAACCATCCTAACAGGTATGAGATGATACATCATTGTGGTTTTGATTTGTATTTCCCTGATGATTAGTGATGTTGAGCATCTTTTCATGTACCTGCTGGCCATTTGTAGCTCTTATTTAGAAAAACGTCTCTTCAGTTCCTCTGGGAAAAAAATGTTTTTAAATAGTGATATTGCTCCACACTCTGAACTATCAAAGTATTCTTTACACTTAATATATAAGACCACAAAAATGAGCAAACAATTCCCTTGGAGGATAAGATCAATTATAAGTAATTTAGAGATGTGGCCCAGAGAACATATGGGGAAGGGAGTCTGGAGTAGGCTGTTCTGTGAGAAAGTATCTGAGACCCTTTGTGTCCAAAAATTGAGCCTGGAGTTCTGACTTCAAAAAAAAGTGACCCAACCTTCAATATTCCTCATGTTGTACCAGTGCTGCTACTATACATTCACCAGGAAACTAAGCTATAGAGGATGGACTTAAAACATGGTGTAGTGTGTTTAAAAGCCTGCACTAGGGATGCAGGCTGCTAGGGTTCAAACTGTGGCTACACTGCTGTGATCCAGAGTGAGGTATTTACCCCTCAAGTGCTTCAGTGTCATCGTGCTGTGACACAATAATAGCAGCCACTCCACATTAATTTAGAGTTCTAAATTAAATAGTCTGCCTTAGGCTCAGGTCATGATCCTGGAGTCTCAGGATCAAGCCCTGCAACGGCTCCCCGCTCAGCAGGGAGTCTGCTTCTCCCTCTGACCCTCCCCCCTCTTGTGTTCTCTCTCTCTCTCTCTTAAATAAATAAATAAAAATCTTTTTAAATTAATTAATTAAATAGTAAAAAATGTGAAATTCTTAGAACAGTGCCATTTATATGGTAAGTCTTATATTATTATGCCATCATCGCTTAATGTCATAAAAAGATTTTAATATAAAGAAAGGAAGCTGCTAAACAATGAACTAAGGTGGTTTGTTCAAGTTTGTTCACCAGAACACAAACATCTTGAAGAACTACAACTATAATGTCAAAACAAAACAGGACAAAAAACAACTCTACTCACATTGGCTGACATACACATCATGGAGTGTACAGAGATAAAATACCAGCCTAGGTAAGTCTGCTGTGTGCTTGGGACAGCCAAAGACTATAACAATTTCTGGAGAGAAGTATATCAGAGTAGGAAGTCCTAGAAGAACTGAGGCCAGAGAAGCAGCAGCAGTGACCAAGACCCTGTCACTGACCCCATAAACTGTTAGACTGAAAGAGACAATGACCCACCACCACGGGAGTCATCCACGCTCTACCTGTTGTGAGGCACCAACCCAAAACATGTTCCTGAAGTTCTTCCTTCAGAAGTCAAAAATTCTGCCTTTCAGTTTACCCTCCACAACCTATTTCTATGAAATTACCTCATGCACTTTGAGGAACCAGGGCAAATCCACCATATATATTTACACAGATCCCTTAGTTCTGCTGGTAACTTTGGTTTCAGATGCAAAGCTGAGAAGCATTAAAAAAATTAAAAAACAAGACTATGCTCTGGAGAAAAATATCATTATATTCCGATTACAGAAGAACATAAAATCAGTAGAAAATTTGGAAAATACAGAAAAGCAAAAAGAAAAGGCAACTGTACCTGGACCCTAGTTACTCCTCATCCCGAAAACTTGATAAATCCTATCTTTTTATTTTTATACATTCTGGTGACTGGGTATTTGCATTTGTGGTTTAATTTTTTATTTAATTTATTTTAAATTATAATTTGTTAATTTATTTATTCGATCTATTTGTCCAGTAATCACTGATGTTAATATCTTTTCATGTATTTCTTGGCCATGTCTTTTTTGTGAAGTATCTATTCAAATCTTTTGCCAATTTTTCTCTTGGGTTGTTAGTCTTTTTCTCATGGATTTGAGGGAGTTCTGTGTATAAGCTGGGAATGAGTCTTTTGACAAATACCTTCTCCTACTTTGTAGATTGACTTTTTACTCTCTTAATGTGTTTTTAATCCAATTTTGTGATTGTTTTCCTTTATGGTGGATGTTTGTTTTAGTCTATTTAATAAAGCTTGACTTTTCCAAAGGTCATAGAAATGTCCTCTCATGTTTCCTTCTAAAAGCTTTATTGTTTTCCTTCTCACATTGAGATCTACAATCCACCTAGAATTGATTTTTCATGTGTGATACATGATGAGGTGAGAATTCAGCTTCCTCCAGCTGGATATCAATTTCTAGCACTATTTATTGGAAAGGTCGTATTTTCCTCTTCTCCATTGCAGTGACACCTTCTTCATAAACCTGATGGCTGTCTTTATGAGGGTCTGTTTGTGGACTCTCTGTTCTGACTCATCGGACTATTTGTTCTTGCACAAATACCACACTGCCTTAATTAATGTGCTCTTACAATAAATCTTGATATCAGGTAGTTAAAAGCATTCAGACTTCGGGCCATGAACAACCAGGGGATAACTTGATTTGAACTCATAAAACTTAATTTATATACTAAGTGCATGGGACACCAGACAAAAAGAGGCCAGAGGTGAACAGATCTGTTAGAAAGGTATGCAATGTTATGCTTCATCTGCTATGCCTGTGGAGGAAGCAGACATGCACTTGAAGTTTCTAACTACAAATCTTTTGATTGAAAGAACCACAGGTTTATTCAATTGCATTCTGTAACTATATGTTAAATTAATAACTGACATTGTTAAGGAGGGGGGCTTCCCCATCCTTAATCCAAGGTGTGGATGATGGTGCTGCTATGACCAGCAGAGAGCATGGAGTGGGCGAAGTGTGCAGTGCAGGGCAGCTCTCATATTGGGAGAACCTTAGCCGGTGGCTGGAAATGAGGGAATTCACAGAGGAAGATTGTGAGTTAGTGCTGAGAACTTAGGAGTCAGCCAAGGTTCCAAGATTTAACAGCACTGGAGTAAGTAAGGTTGTCAAAGAGAAGAGAGTAGAATGAAGAAAAATGGGTTGAGATTATAGAAAGAAAAGAACCCCTGGAAAACAGGAGAAGATGTGTCAGTGAAGAAGCATCATGAGGTTCAGAGTCAAAGAAGACAAGAAGACATTGGCAGGAGGGGTGGCTAGGGTGCCTGGTGATACTTAAATTCCGGAAAGAAAAGCACTGTGTCGTAAGGTTGGGAGTTGGCAGAACTGTAGCTGTTCAGAGATTATTTAACACAGGGATGGATTCAATTTCCATATAGCCAAATACACTAGGGAATATAATCTGCCTCCGTGAAAATACGCCCCCTGTAGGACAAGGCAAAGTATGAATAAATACACACTTAGCTAGGCTCTAGACTTTGGTCCTGTCCTCTATGCATTTAGGTTTGGCTGAATACAGTTTAGGCAGAAAGGCAAGAAGAACCAGCATTTTAAAGCACTTACTGTGTACTAGGCAAGGTGTTTTCATTAACATCATTGTTTTCAATCTTCAAACATTAGATGGAGACAGGAACTATCACCCACATGCAGAAAGTGAGCCAGGCTAAGAAGCCAAGCAAAGGAAGAACACTAAAGGAGCAAGAGTCTATTCGGAGCTAAATGCATCTGCTCCTTAAGCCAAGTTCCCCTTTTCCCACAGGTCCAGGTGTTTTAGAATCTCTGCCAGACAGAGGAGCTGCAACAGTGTGAAATCCGGGTTCTGCTGCCAAGCTCAGTAACCGACAGGCATGCAACAGATGCTGAGCAGTAAACTCAGAGGAAGAAACAGTATGTTCGTCCAAACAGCCCTCAAGGTTGCATAAACTCAAGGGAGCATAGATTTGCAGAGAGGTCAAAGCCACATTTGACCTTGTTTACATTTCTTCCATCTCAGGTGAAGTCACAGGGCTGGTACCTGTTTAGTACCAACTCTTACAGGAATGGCTCCTACCTGCCACATTGATGTCAAGAGCCCCCTAGAGGGCCTTTACCTGCTGAAGGCCCTGCATGCCTCAGACACGGTAGTAATTTGAGCCTCTGCAACCACCATACCCAGGGAACGCTGTTCTGCTTCCTTGGAATGCACTTTATGTGCCCACTGACCCTTGATCAGGCCTCTGGGCTGCTGATTTTTGGCTAGAGCTTGAAGGTAAGAATATGGCTTAAAAGAAATTTTTAACTTACCGATTTATTATTTTTTTTTATTTTCACTGTGGTAATGCATGTACTGCTATATAGATAGAAGTGATTAACTAAAGCCAGAGAATATTTTAAGGAAAGTGAAAAATAAAAGGTATTTGTAACCAACAGACACCAAAATAACAGTGTAAAGCCTAGAAATTCAGGATCCAGAAGCAAAAATCTCCAAAATCCCTCTTCTATAATACCATCTCTCCTTCCCACCCAGACCTTCCTCTACATGCTGAGCCTACAAAGGGGATTGGACCAGGTCCCTGAGCTCTAGGAAGTCTGGACATAAAAACATGCAATTGTAGGGCAGTGGAGTAAGAACTAGGAAATCTACATACAAAATGCTACAAGATCCTGTGAGAAGGGACCACTCTGTCTATGGAGGACAGCTCACCAAGGAGGCCATACATTATATGATCTGACCTGGAGGGATGACAAAGCTTCCAGCTGGTTCCTCAAGTGGCAATTTTTGTGCCTTTGTGCCTGTAAAGGAAAAACTATTCCTGTGTTCTCTTTTATGTTACTTAAATAGCATACTTTATACATACTTTATACTTCTGTCACCAGATATGGGGCGGAGGGGGGGGTTCCACACACCAAGCAATCCTCAGATTCTCTGGATACTGGCAGTTCTACAATTTAACTCAATTCAGACACTCTTTACCTGGAGATAGCATCAGGTCCCACAGGTTAAGGACTCAGTACCACAAGACTGCCCCCCAACCCTGACTTCAGATGCCAATCACAAGTTCAGGTTGTAGCAGGTGTTTCATTGAAGGTTCTCATGACCGCTTCCTTGAATTTGATTAATTTGCTAGAGAGGTTCACAGAACTTAGGAAAACACTTTACTTACTAGATTACTGGACTGTTATAAAAGGATGTAACTAAGGAACAGCCAAATGGAAGAGATGCATAGGGCAAGGCATGTAGGAAGGGGTGCAGAGCTTCCATGCTCTCTCCAGCAACACCACCCTCCCAGCACCTCCACATGTTAATCAACAGGGAAGCTCTCTGAGCCCCATCCTTTAGGGTATGTTTATATTATAGATTATATTTGTGTGTTCCCCTTAATATATATATATATCAACATATACTTGAAAAAGACAGATAGAAATACATCAAAATAATAATTCCTAGGCAATGAATATTTCTTCATATATTTGGGCTTATCCCAAATTTTCTGGTACATATATACACTCACAGTAAAAAATGAGAGAGGTAATTTTTAAAAAAAAAAAGAATGTGGAAGAATGAAGGGGGGGTAAAGAGAAGGGGGAATGAACCATGAGAGACTGTGGACTCTGGGAAACAAACTGAGGGCTTCAGAGGGGAGGGGGGTCGGGGATTGGGATAGGCTGGTGATGGGTAGTAAGGAGGGCACGTATTGCATGGTGCACTGGGTGTTATACGCAAGTAATGAATCATGGAACACTACATCAAAAACTAGGGATGTACTGTATGGTGACTAATATAACATAATAAAAAATTATTATAAAAAAAAAGAATGTGGAATTTGCAGAAAGAACTGGCTACAACCCTAGACAAGTTATTGATTATGTGACTCCTATCTCCCTCACATTTATGCGTGTTAATTATCCCTTCCTAGTAAAATTGTAATATGAATTAAAAGAGAAAAGAAAAGCTTTTAAGAGATCCAACATAGAAGGCCTGTAAGAAATGTTAGCTCTCTTCCCTCCTCTCTAACCTTAAAGTTGATCACACAGTAATTTCAGTATCGTCCAAACTCTACCTTCTTTGACATATTGTTAACACAGCTGCTTCTTACACTTGAAATTTTTTGCAGAAATAGTTCATCTTTCATTTTCTGAAAACATAGTCTCCGTTCTAAGGGACTTGATTTACTCTGAAAGTAGAAGCCCCCCTTGGAAACAAACCTCACTGCGTGGCACTAACTCCCTCTCACCCACTGGACAGGCTGGGCCAGATTCTTTTATTCAATTTCCAATAAGTATGCACTGTTACATCTCCTGTAGGGATCCTTTCAGCTCTAAAGTCCTGGCACTCATTTTATGCAACATTTAAAATGAATTTGGGCACTAAGCCCAGCACATGGCGATCTCAATAGCCAACTATTCTGGAGTAACATGACCCACTTCTCCTGGCTTCCTCATTTTGTGCATTTAAAGCAAAAAACCTGATTCTAAAAATGGGCAGAAGATTTAAATGGACATTTCTCCAAAAGAGTTATATGAATTACAAATAGGCACATGAAAAGATGCTCGGCATCACTAATCATTAGGGTAATGAAAATCAAAACCACAGTAGAATATTGTCTCATACCTATTAGGATGGCTATCTAGAAAGTAAAAAATTTTAAGAACATATACTTAATAAATAAAGTAATAAACAGAAAATAACAAGTGTGGGCAAGGAAGTGAAGAAATTGGAACACCTGTGCCTTTCTGGTGGGAATGTTAAATGGTGTAGCTACTGGAAAACAGCATGGCAATTTCTCAAAAACTTAAACCTAAAATTACCATGTGATCCAGCAATTCCAATTCCAAAGAATTGAAAGCAGGATCTTGAAGAGATATTGGCATACTCATGTTCATAGCAGCATTACTTACAAAAGCCAAAAGTTAGAAGCAACCCAAGTGTCCATGTACGGACGAATGGACAAACAAAATGTGGCATATACACACAATGGAACATTATTCAGCCTCAAAAAGGAAGGAAATTCTGACCCATGCTACAACATGACTAAACTCTGGAGACATTATGCTGAGTGAAATAAGCCAATCACAAAAGGATGAAAAAACAGACAGTAGAAGGGGATGGGGGGAAGGGGACACTGCGGAGTTAGTGTTTAAGGGCATAGTTTTATTTTGGGAAGATGAAAAAGCTTTGGACATGGATGTTGGTGATGGCTGCACAACAATGAGAATGTACTTAATGCCACTGAACAGTGTACTTAAAAATGGCTAAAATGGTAAATTTTATGTTATGTGTATTTTACCGCATTGTTTTAAAAGTCCCCTCTATCCTCTGCCTGCAGGGACTCCCCCTCCCATTGCAAGACAGTATGGCCCTAGTTACATCGTTGGAGGGACAGCCACAACTGAGAGAGGTCTCAGGGATCCCCCTGCAGGCTAGCACTGTGGACAACTGGAGCCAGATCCAGAACTTTGAGGCCAAGCCGGATGATCTCCTCATCTGTACCTACCCTAAATCAGGTGACTATGGGGTCAGGCGGACAACCAAACTTTGGCTTGTGGAGTCAGCAAGGGTTGCTCACATCAGTTAGAATCCCCCTTCACACGGTGTTTGCACTCATTCAAGGAAAGCTGCTTCTCACTGTTCCATGACAAGACAATCTCGGGATGCTTTGTGTTCCTGGGTTTATCTGGGGTCAAGCATAACGGTGTTAGAGGACCTGGCCTGCTGTGCTCTGTCATGGACTGCTCTTGGGTGACTGCTCTTGCCTCTGCTGCTTTTTCCCTTCATAGAGACCTTGTGGGTTTTTCCTGCATGGACATTCATCTGTTGTGGCTGACAGGATCTTGACCTGGGGGGAGGTTGAACCAAATATCATCAGTCTCCACGTCCCCTTTTCTCCCCTAGACACTTAAGGTTGATTGTCTAAGTTTGTTCTTCTCATCCTTTCCACTTGGGCCCCAGGGACCACATGGATTCAGGAGATTGTGGACATGATTGAGCAGAATGGAGATGTAGAGAAATGTCAGAGAGCCATCATTCAACACCGCCATCCTTTCATTGAATGGGCTCGGCCACCCCAGCCCTCTGGTGAGAGCTCCCCTCCTCCTGCCCTGGCTCCTTTCTCTCTCTTCTTTTAAGACTTTATTTTTTGGAGCAGTGTTAGGTTTACAACAAAGTAGAGGCACAGAGATTTTCCACACATGCACAGCCTTTTCCATTATCAATATTGACCCCTCCTCCAGATGGTGCCTTTGTTACAATTGATGAACCTACACAGACATGTCATAATCACCCAGAGCCCATAGTTCACATTAGGATTTGCTCTGGATGTTGTATATTCTGTGGGTTTGGACCAATGTACAATAACTTGGATCCAGCACTGTACTACAATACAGAGTAGTTTCACTGCCCTAAAAATCCTCTGTGTGCCACCTGTTCACCCTCCCTACTCCCCGACCCCTGACAACCATTGATCTGTCTACCATCTCCACAGTTTTGCCTTTTCCAGAATGTCATATAGTTGCAATCATATAGTACATGGCCTTTTCAGACTGGCTTCTCTCACTTAGTAATGTGCATTTCAGTTTCCTCCATGTCTTTTCATGGCTTGAGAGCTTAGATGTACTTTTCAGTGCTTAGATGTACCACAGTGTTTTTATCTATTCACCTACTGAAGGGCATCCTGGTGGCTCTCCTTCTTTTCTCTTCTTCTCTCCTATCTCTGTCTTTTTCTCTCCTCTGTTTTGTCTCTTTTTTCTCCTCTCTCTCTCTCTCCTGCTTTCGTTCTCACTCTCATTTCTATCACCATCTGTTTCCTCCTCCTTTCTTCCTCTTTGATTCTTTCTACATATTACCTAAGGTTATTTGCCAAAAGTGAGTCACCAAGTAAAAAGGAATCTGCTTTCTTTTCTTCTTAAATGCTCCCTCTGACCATTGCTGCTGTAGAACACATAGAGAGAGGTTGGAGAGCTATTTATGGAACAATTCACTCTTTCTTCTCCTTACTTCACCCATACAAATGCTCAATACAGCCAAGGAAGTGCCAGATAATTAGCAAACATAATGCATTTGCAGCCAACTATTTCTGTTCTATAGGGAAAGTTTTTAGGGTAATACTCAACCTAGAAATGTTTTTCTTCGCACCAAAAAAAATGACAAAAAGACAACCAGAAGGCAAAAGAAGCCATTCCAGGTAACTGGCAGCTGCTGGAAACATTTTGCAGAACAAAGATAGGAGGAAGGCCTACTTCTCTATGTTTCCGCATTGCATAGGTCAGCAGAATAAAAAATTGAAAACATACCTAGCTAGAGCTACAAAATTATAGGCAATACAACTCAAGGGTTGAAGTCTAACCTGGAGCAATTGTGGACAGAGGTCTGATAAATCTACCAATACCTTAAGTTAGAGAAGTTCCTGATCTGACACCCATAAGACCTGTAACCTGCACAAGGGTGCATCCAGGTTAGAACAGCCTTGAGACATTTGCTTGTCCTTATGGTTCTACTTACCCAACTGCTCAGACTCCTCTGGTCCTCGGTTCCTGTCTGTCTGTTTGACGACTAGCTTAGCAATCCAGTGCCTGGTCTGGCCCTTTCTCTGAACTACCTGTGGGTCTCTGACCCCCCACACAGGGCACTCTCTGACTGCGGAACCGTGATCCCACTCTGTGTGTAGTCAGGGCCTTCCACTCTTGTTGGTGTCTGGTCTTCTGCTCCCTTTAACAGCAGGATGGCATAATGGTTAAGGACAATTAGGGTTTGAGTCCTGATGCCACCACTCACTCAGTGACTTTCACAAGTTACTTACTCTCTGTGTTACAGTTTCCTCAGATGCAAGATGTTAGTAGAATTAGTGCCTACCTCGAAAAGTCATTGTGAGGATTAAATGAGTTAATATGTGTAGAAAGTTTAGAGCAGTGCGTGGCACAGAGTAGATCCTATTTAAGTGTTGGGTATTACTAACCTCCTCTTAGGCTACATCCTTTGCCCTACGAGGGCATGTGTCCCCTGGGTCATCCAAGCCCAGCTTTTGATCTCACTTCTACATCCCACCCCTGCCACCATTGTCTTACCTCTGACAATTTGGGAGATTAAAGAGAGAACAAAAAGCCTAAGCATGACTTCTAATGAGGCATTCTTGGCAGTGGGGAGCACAGTGTGGAATCACTAAGTTAGCATAAGAAACAGGATAGAGCTTCTCTTAAGGCAATGCCAGCAGCTGCAGAATTCAAGAAAGGATAATAACCAATAGCCCAGAGTGGCACATCATATACAAACCAAGATGGTTCTTTAAAAACCAAGGTGCCCCACGTCCAAAAAGGTGACAGTTACAGGCTTTATAGTCTTTCCAGCCACAAACAGACAGAGGCCAGGTGGAGACTCAGCTGGGCAGTGGTTTTATTTCAGGGTAGATGGTCCCTGCCACTGGAGGTAAGGGCTACCATTAAGAGGGCAAGGTGGTTGCTGAAATAGACTGATGGGAATTGGTCAAGTATACCAACCACCCTTAGAGGGTTCAGGAGTGGGCAGACACTGCTGGATGTAGTGCAAGCTTGTGTCCCACATGGCCAGTCTCCCTCCCAGGCCTCCTTCCACACCCCCTGCACCAACTCCTAGCTACAGAGATGTTTGACATCAAAGGTATTGCATAGTGACCTAATGAGAGCAGGGCTGGGAAAAATTTGAAAGTGTGTGTGTGTGTGTGTGTGTGTGTGTGTGTGTGTGTGTGTGAGCTAACTGTGTACAGGTGAGATCTAGGAATAACCCCCTCAGCTCAACAAGCATTTATACTACATGCCCCGGGCTGCATTTATAAGACTCCACATGTCCACTTGCTCTCAATAATTCATGGTCCAATGAAGAAGGCAAATGCAGACCATGTGATGACAAGCAGTGGGTATGTTGGGTGGAGGTTAGCATAGGATACCACTGTCAGGGCAAAGAATGTGCCTGAAGACCAGTGCCTGGAGAAGGTGACAGCTGCAGTTACAACTGCTACTGCTGATGCTGTGTCTTTCCTGCCGGACTGCAAGTTCCTCGTGCAGATGATGAGGGTTGAAAATGACTCCATTGGCTCCCTTCCTCCACAGGGCAGGCTCAGGAATAGACTTTGTGACCTCAGGTGTTTTCATGCACACTCTTTCCTGCACTTCTTTACCCTGAGGCTGAGCACTCATGGCAGAGTGTCAAGGGAATGAGACCACCCCAACCAGCTCTTCTGGGGCATTGATGTGAGACAGAAAGAGAGAGAGAGAGTTAGAGAGAGAGAGAAGAAAATGTATAATTTACCTGAACATGTGAAAGAAAACGTTGATGGAATGCTCTATGTAAAGTCCTAAACCCGCAGAATCTCTCTCTGCTGTAGGGGTTCTTTGGCAGCAAAGTTTGAAGCCAGAGCTGGGTCAAGCCTGCCAGGAGGTTTGCATGTAGGAGGAGGAAAGCCCAAGCCTACCAGCCTCCTTTCTACACAGGGGTCATTGGGCCCCGGAACTGAGGGGCAAACATGCCCATGTGATCACAACCTTCCCTCTCTCTTCTTCTTCCTTCTCACCTCTCTATCTTGCAGCTCCCTCTGTACTTGGGCCCCTGGAAGCCTCCTTAGTTTGTTTCCTTTAAAGGATGATTATGCATTTAAAGGATGTTTGTGGTATTTTAGTCAGATTTTGCAGGGGTTTTATTACAGGAGAGGTCTTCATAGCGTCCAGGCCACCATATTGCTAGCAGTGGAAGTGTCTGGAGAGACTCTTAAAGAGGGAGTGGAACTAACCAGTTGCCCAGAGATGTAGACAAGAAAGATGAGAGGCCTGTAGCAGCAGGACAAATGTAAATAGCTCTGAAGGGTAATATGTGAGCAGGAAACATGGTGGAAGCCGCTAGAGAGAGGACAGTTTTACAGGTCTTGCTAAGAAATATGGACTTTAGGGGCGCCTGGGTGGCACAGCGGTTAAGCGTCTGCCTTCGGCTCAGGGCGTGATTCCGGCGCTGTGGGATTGAGCCCCACATCAGGCTCTTCTGCTATGAGCCTGCTTCTTCCTCTCCCACTCCCCCTGCTTGTGTTCTCTCTCGCTGGCTGTCTCTATCTCTGTCGAATAAATAAATAAAATCTTAAAAAAAAAAAAGAAATATGGACTTTAAATACAGACCGGTGGTTTTCTAATTTTCTTTTCAGTACCAGGATCTTTTTATTTAAAAAAAATTATCGGGGCCCTATGATCCAACAATTCCACCTCTGGGTATATGCTTAAAAGAATTAAAAACAGAGACTGGAAAAAGATAACTTGCACACTCATGTTCATAGCAGCATTATTCACAACAGCCAAGGAAGGAAGCAACCCAAGTGTCCATGGACAGATGAATGGACAAATAAAATGTGATACATACATGCAGTGAAAAATTATTCAGCCTTAGAAAGGAAGGAAATTCTGACACCTGCTACAACATGGATGAACCTTAAAGATATTATGCTAAGTGGAATAAGCCAGTCACAAAAAAAGACAAACATTGCATGATTCTCCTTATATGAGGTATCCAGAGTAGTCAAATTCATAGAATCAGAAAGAAAGGTGACTGCCAGTGGCTGGGGGAGGGTGGAACGGGGAGTTAGTATTTAATGGGTACAGAGTTTCAGTTTTGCAACATGGAGAGTACTGGAGATTTGTTGCACAACAACGTCAATGCACTTAGCACTACTGAACCGTACTCTTTAAAAAGATTAAGATGGCAAATTTTACTTTATATGTATTTTACCACAATTTTTAAAAACTATTAGGGATTCCCAACATACAAAGTAAGCAAAATCAAAGATGACCAGAATGAAGCACCTCCTTTCAACTCCACCTCAAATCCCTCCCCTCAAACATACAGCTTGGGGAGCAAGTGTGAAAAACCACCTTGAGAAGAAGGAGAAAAACCACCAAACAGAAGAGGCACATGGTCTGAGCTGCTCCAAAGCAGCAGCTATTTGAAGACACCAGGAACAAGAGCAGTTCTAGACCTACTCCCTCCCAGGGTAAAGGGCCCTGTCTTCCTCCTCTTTACTGGGACCTACAGAGATTCTTCCTCCTCCCCAGGCCTGGGAGAATAACCAAAGCCATAATGCTCAGACAGACCACATGTACAATTTACATCAGCCAGAGGGCAGTTTGCACTGAGAGTGACCTTCCCTGGGATCCCGCTTTTTAAAAGTCAAACAGCATTCCCAGGTTGTCTGTTAGGGGTTAAGAAAGGTAGGCATCTCCTCCGCACCTTCCTTTCTACCCCACACCCATCTTTGGAAAACCAAGCACTGACTGCAGGCTCAGCTCAGCTCAGTACTCAAGGGAGAAGAGATGTGGACAGCCAGTGTGGAAGGCTGCTGCAGAGCCTGACTTGTTGATGCTGATTCATTTCTCCGCACTAACTCTGCTCACTTTGCATAAGCCTCTGATTCCACTAGAACAGAAGCTTCTTAAAGAGAAGGAGCGTGTCTTCTTTAACTTTGTTGCCTCTTCCCCTGTATTAGGTTCAGGCCCCAATTCCAATTTTATGTGTGGGCTGGAGAGGGGGTGTCCTTCATACCAACAACAGATTTTCTCTGACACCAGCCAGGTGTCCTACAATTCAACTCAATTCTGACACTACCTACCTGCAGATAGAATCAGATCCCACAGCTTAAGGACTCAGTCCCACGAAACTGCTCTCCTTGTACTTCATGAGCCAACCGCAGGTTACCCACAACTTCCGTCCAACTTGTCTACTAATCAGGTGTTCCCACAACACCCTCCTCAGGCAGAGGGGAGAGATTGTTCCAGGACAAAGTATAGGGAAAGGATGAGAAGCTTCCATGCCTTCTGCAGGCAGGACTTCCCCCAGTCTCCATGTGTTCACCAACTGGGAAACTCTCCAAACCCTGGACTTTGGGGATATAATGGAGCTTTCATCACACAGCGACGATCCATCATTTACTCCATTTTCAGCCTTTCTTCCCTCTTTGGAGAATGGGGGGAAGGGCTGAAAATTCTAAGCTTCTAATCATAACAGGTCTTGCTGGTGACCAGCCCCCATCCAGAAGCCCACCTGGAGTCACCTCATTAGGTGAACCTGGGTGGTTCAGTCAGTTGAGCATCCAACTCTTGATTTCAGCTCAGGTCATGATCTCGACATCATAAGATGGAAACCCACATCAGGTTCCCCACTGAATGGGGAGTCTGCTTGGAATTCTTCTTCCTTGCCCTCTCCCCCTCCCCCTGCTCTCTCTCTCTCTCTCTCACTCATTCTCTCAAATAAATAAATAAATCTTAAAAAAAAAAAAGAACAGGACACTCCTAATCACCCTTATCAACAGGGGTTTCAGGAGCTCTGTGCCAAGAACCAGGGGCAAAGACAAATATAAATTTTCTATTATCTCATATCCCCTAACCTCAGTCTAACACAATGTTTGCACAGAGTAGGTGCCCAGTCAGTGTTTTAGAGTACAGAATGGAAATCATGATTCACATGCCATCAAGTACATATATTTTTAGACATGAAACAAACGACTAGCACATAGGCCAGGTACATGATCAGACATGCAGGAATAGGCACTGGCTGGGAGGTGAGAAAGGCCTGTGTTCTGCACCACCCCTCACCACCACCCCCCTGCCCTGCTCTGCCAGAAGACCTAGCTTGTCCATTCTCAGCTTCCATCTCCTCATCCTGAAAGTGACAGATTAATATAGGCTCCCTTCCAACTCTCAAACTGTAGGAGTCTACAGAAGTGTTGGTAATCTCAATAATCTCATTATGAAATCCCAAAGGAAAGTTGAGAGATAAAGAGAAAGATGGGAGGTGATGGGACATTCTGGACAGAGCCTGGAATATAAGTTCCCCCATCCAGTACTTGTACTATGCAGACGTTTCTTCTTGGTTTACTTTAAAGGGGTGGAAAAAGCCAAAGTAATGCCCTCTCCACGGATACTAAGGACTCACCTTCCAACTCAGCTGTTGCCTCTTTCTTTCTGGAAAAACAACTGCAAGGTAAGACAGCCAACATCTTCCCTGGGGACAGGCGGGAGACTAGTTCTCCTGGGAGCAAATCCCCCAGTCACTAACTCACCACAGTGTCATCATATTTACTCCTCCACCATCTCTGAAGTGTTGACTGTTGATCAGCAATAAGATAAAATGTAAAGTTCTATCTATACTCAGCAGGATATTTACCTGAACGATTTCAAGCAAGACATGGAAGCAACAGCCAGACTGAATTTTTGGAGAGAACTAGAGATAGTGAGCATCCACAGTGACCCATGGATTGGGGCAATTAAGACTTACAATAGAGCAGAGAAGAAAAACTCAGAGGAAAGAAAAAAACCCTGAAGATCATTTAAAAGGGTAAATAGATGGAGCAATATTTCTTAAGGGGAACACCCCGCCTCAGCCTCTGTTAACTCTGGGCTCTTAGCTTTATTTATTCTGGGACTTTATTTATTCTGCACTCCAGTGTCTAATCAGTTCCTGGCACATACAGGATGTTCAAAATGTGCTTGCTTAATGAATAACGAGTGAGTGGCTGTAGAGTGAATGGAGGCAAGTAAGGAAGAAACTGAGGTGTCAGCCAGCATTGGTAAGAAAGTTTTCTCAAAGGTGGAAATGAAGGGAACAAAGGGCTAAGAAGGGTGTATTTCTAGGGAACAATAGCAATTATATGATCCTTTCAGTAAGGTTGTATAAGGAAACAAGAACCCACCATTTCCAGATTATAGGCGACTAAGTTCCCTGAAACCTTCTGTATGAAACACCTACCAATAAAACATAACACATAAAAAGTTTCCTTTGTAAATGTGTAACTGAGATCCAGAGAGAGTAAAGGAAATCCCTAAGTTCCACAATAAAGGGGGAGCTGAAACTAGAGAAGAGGTCACTGAGACTGGAGCTGTGCTATAGTTTATTTGATGACCTCTTTGATGGAGAATCCAGCAGCATGAGTTTCAGTGACTGCATGGGGCCAAAGCCCAGAGAAGAAAGAACCAGAAAAGTGAGGAACCGAACATGACAGCTGAAGGGCTTCATCCTCGATGGATGGGTGGAGGGCAGATGTGAGGAAACCTCTTTGTCTTGACCTGGGCTCTCAGCTGCCCTGACAATGTGTGGCCATAGGCCTCCTCTCTCAAGGGAAGAGATTCAACATTGCAATTCTTGCATTGTCCAAGAAGACCCAAGCTGAGAAACTAGCATAAGGTCGTTGCCATTGCCAGCATCTCCAGGATGACCTGCAGAAACAAACACAGAGAGGACACAGCTTCAGCTTAGGCAGCAATGTTTCCTGCTTGAATTCACTACCTCACATTACAATTTGTACAAATGGTATAAATTACAAAAAGGATTTCAGATATTAAAATGATCAGATATAGAAATATAAGAAGAATGTTGAAGTTGTGTAAGTAAATGAAAGATTGAATCAAAAATAAGGGAAAGTAATAAGACACTATTTTTATTTTTATTCTTCTTAGGACACTATAGTTAAAATGGAATTTCTTATTAAATTAAATAAATAGGATTTCTGTAACTGAAACAATATATAAGCATTTGCTATAAAAACTCAACAATCGGTCTCCAGTTTGCCAGCCCTTGGCTGGTTCTCCCCCAGGGACTGGGGAGGGCACAGTGCACACAGGACCTCAGAGGGGCCAGGACACTGGGGAGGCTGAACAAGTTTCGTGGGTGGCAGCAGGGTGGCCATGGGGACAGAAAGCCTGCTGTGGATGAGGGAGGAGGTGCCATGTCCCTTATCATCTCCCTGATTGCTTCTTGTTCTGCTGGCCTTGGGCAGGGTTTCTGCTCCTCCCGTGCATTAGGATCCCATCTCCAAATCTGCACCTGCAGGACTGACCCTCACAAGCAAAGATTTCTCCCTCTCCTACTGTTCCCAGGTTTGTGGCCTTCAGCTTCATCACCACGGTCCCTGCTTTGGGATGCAAAGCACCAATCTTATAAAAAGCTTCTGCACAGCTAAAGAAACAGTCAAAAAAACTAAAAGGCAGCCCACGGAATGGGAGAAGATATTTGCAAATGACACTACAGATAAAAGACTGGTATCCAAGATCTACAAAGAACTTCTCTAACTCAATACACGAGAAGCAAATAAACAAATCATAAAATGGGCAGAAGATATGAACAGACACTTTTCCAATGAAGACATACAAATGGCTAACAGACACATGAAAAAATGTTCAAAATCATTAGCCATCAGGGAAATTCAAATCAAAACCACACTGAGATACCACCTTACGCCAGTTAAAATGGCAAAAACTGACAAGGCAAGAAACAACGATTGTTGGAGAGGATGTGGAGAAAGGGGACCCCCCTACATTGTTGGTGGGAATGCAAGTTGGTACAGCCACTCTGGAAAACAGTGCGGAGGTCCTTAAAAAGTTAAAAATTGAGCTACCCTATGATCCATCCATTGCACTACTGGGGTGTTTACCCCAAAGATACAGACGTAGTAAAGAGAAGGGCCATATGCACCCCAATGTTCATAGCTGCATTGTCCACAATAGCCAAATCATGGAAGGAGCCGAGATGCCCTTCAACAGATGACTGGATTAAGAAGCTGTGGTCCATATATACAATGGAATATTACTCAGCTATCAGAAAGAACGAATTCTCAACATTTGCTGCAACATGGACGGCACTGGAGGAGATAATGCTAAGTGAAATAAGTCAAGCAGAGAAAGACAATTATCATATGATTTCTCTCATCTATGGAACATAAGAACTAGGAAGATCGGTAGGAGAAGAAAGGGATAAAGAAAGGGGGGGTAATCAGAAGGGGGAATGAAGCATGAGAGACTATGGACTCTGAAAAACAAACTGAGAGCTTCAGAGGGGAGGGGGGTGGGGGAATGGGATAGGCTGGTGATGGGTAGTAAGGAGGGCACGTATTGCATGGTGCACTTGGTGTTATACGCAACTAATGAATCATCGAACTTTACATCAAAAACCAGGAATGTACTGTATGGTGACTAACATAATAAAAATATTATTATGAAAATGAATAAATAAATAAATAAATAAATAAATAAATAAAGTCAAATTTGGATAAAGTTCAAGGCTGGGCGGGTAGATGGATACAAGTTGCTATCAAAATGAAACCTAAACAGAGTGCTTTGTAGAGCAAGAGTTGAAGTCATTTGAGATGAAAATAATACAGTTGATGAGAATAGGGAAAAAAATAAGACCATGAAGCCATCCTGCTTTTCCAGGAAACAGAGATGAAGGTATTAGGAGGATCATTAGCATGCCTGTGGAATGCTTTCAGATCCCATAGTTGCTAGAGACAACTAAAGGGACAATCAGGAGTCAGGCTACGTATTAGAACTGAGTTTAGAATAAAGAGGAGAATCAGCAGAGAAGCAGGGACAGCCAGAGGAAGATGAGGGTCACAGGCCAAATGGAATCAGCACAGAAGCAAGGACAGCCAGAGGAGGAGGAGGTCACCAGCCAAGTCGAACTGCCAGCACAGGAGAGTTGAGCCAGGTGTGCAAAGCTGCTGTTGGCCTGGAATTCACCTGAGTGAATTCTGTGAAAATTCACTTTTCATACCATCTTTTACCCACCTCTCCTTACCCCACAGTTCCTTTATGTAGCTCGAAATGCCAAAGACTGCATGGTTTCCTACTACCATTTCCAAAGGATGAATAAAATTCTTCCTGATCCTGGTACCTGGGAAGAGTATTTCGAAACCTTCATCAGTGGAAAAGGTAAAGAATAATCCTTCATATCTTTGCATGCCCACTCCAGGTAAGTTCAGTCTAGGAATCAAGCATAACATTTTGACTCCTTAGAAGGTTGTGTTCCTCCTTAGGCATATCCTACCTCAGACTGGGACTGGGAGGAGCAGGCTGACTGAGCTCAGAGTGAATATCCACAGTCCCAGCAAACATCTCTCACCCAATTTGAAAGCCTTTGTGCTGGGTCACTTGACCTGTAGAGTCACCCGCATTCCAAAGGGTATCCCTATCCCAATACCAGGGCATATATGATTATACACAATAAATATGAAGCCACTTTAGGTAGCATGTTGGAATAAATTACCCCACGGCTGGACCATACCATCTCACCCTCCAACTCAAACACATCAGGACTCAGGGCATATCTGAGGTTTTGTGTGATCCTTTTGTAGACTGTTCTGTCTCCTGTGTCTGTTACAGTGGCTTGGGGTTCCTGGTATGACCATGTGAAGGGATGGTGGGACATAAAAGACAGATACCAGGTTCTCTTCCTCTTCTATGAGGACATAAAACGGGTGAGTAAAAGCCCGTTGGAAGAATCACTCCAGGCTATTTCAGGGCTGCACTTCTGGGAGGAACATCCTGAAGAATTTAAGGGTGTCCTGATACCTTCTTCCATTCCAATGCAATGTCACTGTCACCACAGGACCCAAAGCATGAAATTCAGAAAGTGATGCAGTTCATGGGAAAGAACTTGGATGAAACAGTGCTAGATAAAATTGTCCAGGAGACATCATTTGAGAAAATGAAAGAAAATCCCATGACAAATCGTTCCACAGTTCCTAAATCTATTCTGGACCAGTCCATTTCCCCCTTCATGAGAAAAGGTTTGTGTGGCTTCAAATACTATATAAATATGAACATAAATCAAACACTTAGTTTGTTTTGTAATATATTGTATGCTTCTTAGCAAGAAGATGTTAGGTTTTATTAGTTTCAAGACAGAACATTTAGCCTATTAAAAATAATCTGCTGCTAATAACATGGGAATTTGATCTTGCTACAGAAGAGAGCTCTCTGGGGTATCTTGTTGCAAGAAAACAGAGAATCCTTCTGGCTGGCCCCAATACGAGGGCCTTTTGGGGAGGGGTCATGTGCAGGTGTTAAGGGTAATGTATTCTCACAGGTAGTTAAGAGCAGGAGCCACCATTGGGATCCCTGGATCTCAAGGTCAGGACCTCAGCAGCAGGAGGGTACAGTTCTTTGCTCGATGTCTCCACCACTTATCTGCCTTCCACATATCTGCTACGAGCACCTTCCTCCACTGATCAGCTTCCTGTCTCTGTGCCCATTATACCTTTTCCCTACTTTATAGCTTTTCTCACTCAGCTTCTGCTCATAGCTTGGTCTTGATCATGGCTCAGACCTACTCTATATCATGACTTCTAACTATAACTACTGTTGAACACTGCCTCGTTCTCTTAGTACTTCTTAGTTCCAGTTCCCAAAAGAGGAATTCTAAGTGCCGCAGCTAATATTTTTTTGAGTGGAAAAAAAAGTTTTAGAGTTTTTTAATTTAAAAGTAATACATCATTGTAAAAAATTAGATCTATATGGAATTATGTTTTAAAAAGTTTTCTTCACCAAAACCCTGTTCCCCAGAAGTGACCACCAACAATATGGAAGTCCCCTCCCTCTCTGTTTAAAAACACAGACTTCTGGGGCATCTGGGTGGCTCAGTCAGTTAAGTGTCCAACTCTTGATTTTGGTTCAGGTCCTGATCTCAGGGTTGTGAGATCAAGCCCCATGCCAGGTTCCATTCTGGGTGTGGAGCCTGCTTGAGATTCTCTCTCTCTCTCTCTCTCTCTCTCTCTCCCCCTCCCCCCTTCTCTCTTCCTCTCTAAAAACAAACAAACAAACAAAAACAGGGACTTCTTTTTCACACCAGGGGAACCATGGTGTGTTACTGCTTTGCAACTTGTCTTCTTTTTTTAATATATTGGTTTATTTTGTTGCATTTTATTTTATTTTTTTAAAGATTTTATTGGGGCACCTGGGTGGCACAGCGGTTAAGCGTCTGTCTTCAGCTCAGGGCGTGATCCCAGCGTTCTGGGATCGAGCCCCACATCAGGCTCTTCTGCTATGAGCCTGCTTCTTCCTCCCACTCCCCCTGCTTGTGTTCCCTCTCTCGCTGGCTGTCTCTATCTCTGTCAAATAAATAAAAAATCTTAAAAAAAATTTAAAGATTTTATTTATTTATTTGAGAGACAGAGAGAAAGGGAGAACACAGGGAGAGAAGCAGACTCCCCACCAAGCAGAAAGGTTGATACAGGGCTCAATCCCAGGGCCCTGAGATCATGACCTGAGCCAAAGGCAGACACTTAACCTACTGAGCCACCCAGACGCCCCCCCCTTTTTAAAGATTTTATTTATGTATTTGAGAGAGAGAGAGGGAAAGCAAAGAGGGAGAAGTATTTTTTTGCATTTTAGAATCTACAACAGCATCCCATGCTAGTGAAGCAAACCAAACAATGCCATTCCTTTTCTCAATGGTGATGATTTAGCAAGAAGCCCTTTTTTAGATCCATACATACCTATCTTTCTATACACCCTCAATCCCTCAGGCTCATACATGTGCAAACAAGGATATATACCATGATGAAGGCTAAATGTGGTCATAATATACACCTTCATTTACCAGAAAGTCAGACATCCCTCTAGGGCAAGGCATGTAGGTCCATGTAGCTCACCGTTTTTAGTGGTCTCATGTTGTACCAGAGTATGAATAGATATATCATAACTCATTCAACTATTCTCCTAGTGAAGGGCACTACAGTTATTTTTTTTCAGTCTTTATCAATAATGCTATAGTAAACATCTTTGTATGCATGTTCGTATGCCCCAATCCTTTTATTTCTGTTGCATGACTTTCCAGAATAGGCAGAGGGAGGACAGAGTATTTCCCCTTTTTAACATTATTTTAATAGTTACTGCTTGGTGAAAAAGCTCATACATACACAGTAATATCTCATTCACATTTTTCCCAAAAGTTTTTGTTGTTGAGATGTAACTTACATACAAAAAATGCACAGCTTTAAAGTAAGTATACAGTTGAATGTATTGAAAAATGTATACACCCATATAACAAGTACCCCAATCAAGATATGAAACATTCTCATGTCTCAAACTTTCCTTCTCATGGCCCTTTCCTGTCTCTCTCTACCCTCGAATACAACCACCCTTCTAAATTCTGTCAATACAGTTTGATTTTGCCTGTTCTTGGACTTCATATAAATGAAATCATACAGTAAATACCTTCTTGTGTCCGGTGTCTGTCACTCAATGTAATGTTTTGAGATTCCTCCATGGGGCTGTGTCAGTAGTTCATTCCTTTTCATTTCTGTGCAGTAGTCCATTATGTGAATATACCACAGGTGGGGCCAAGGCACCAGTGGCCTTGTATGAATTATCTGCCAAGCTAGGATCCCACCCCCTGCACAGAGCACCCCAGGGCCCTTCTCAGAAGAGAGAGCTGCAGTGGATGGGTATGCATTGAAGGGGAGGTGGAGTGAGGTAGACATGTTGTCGGGCCACAGAAACTTTCAATCAGAGTGACAACCCCATCTTGGTTTTCCTCTTCTAGGAACTGTGGGGGATTGGAAAAACCACTTCACCGTGGCTCAGAATGAGAGATTTGATGAAATCTATAGGCAAAAGATGGAAGGAACATCAATAAATTTCTTCACAGAACTCTGAGCAAGATGTACATAGGAAGTGGATGACAAGAATGAGGAAGCCATCTTCAGCCCTTCAGCCCAACCCAAAGAAACTCTGAAAGCATTTTGTAAAAGTATACAGTTATGGTACTACCGTCTCTGTGATTATTAACAGTATATAGCAGCTTTATTTTCCAGAAGGATAGTGTTTAATGCTTATTTTCTCAACCACTCTTTCCAAAGTAAGAAATAAAGTGACTTAATAAACAAAGTAAAATATAAGACTTGAATACTTTAAGGATTTTTTAGGTTTCCATTATTCTAGAAAGTGCATCCTACTTTTTTAGTCTGTAATATAAAATACCTTGGGTAGAAATATGCAAATATTAGGTTATATCTATATTGATAATATGAAATCTTTGACATCTGTCCCGGCCATTCAAAGAAAACTCCAGCTGTGCTAGGTTCTGGGGTTCCACCAGATTACCATGGAAGGTGCACCTTGAGGGCAGTCCTGGTGCAGCCAGCCCTGAGAAAACATGCTCCAAATGCTATCCCTGGTGGTGGTGAGGAAGAAAAGGGAAGCTCATGGAGGAGGATGCCAGAGGACAAAAACCTGATTAAGAGTCATAGTGCTTAATTACAGAAACAGAAATTTCAAGGGTGTCTGTTCAGGAGCCACAGTTGTATCCTGGTAAAAACAGAAAACACAGACAGAGGAGCAGCACCAACGAAGTTAGCCCAGGCATGGTTGTCAGACTTGGAGAGAGTCTCAGCTGCAATGCTATGCCCTCCAGAGGCCCACATTACCAAACTACATGCCCTTTTCACTGGTTTCCCATATTTACCCTGTTGTAGCCCTGTTGCTTCACATTTATTTGTTGATTTACTCGTCTATAGCCCCCCACTTGACCATCAATTCTTTAATATTTGGTTCCATGTCTCATTCAACAGTTTATTCCCAGCATGTACTGCAGTGCATGGTACATAAGTGTCCAGCAAACACTTGGTAAATAAGCAAACGAATGCATAGATGAATAACTACAGAAAGGTTCGTACATTTCAGACCACAAATTCCCAACTTGAAGTCCCAACTAGTGGCATTCCAAAGCTGAGGGCAGTGGGAGCAGTTTACCTCAGAAGAAGGCAATAAGAGGCTGAATTAAGCCAACTAAAATTCTGACTGCTTTTTATCATCATCCTCCTCTGGCAGTTCTAATCAATTCAGTGATAAAATACTCTGGGGTGAAGGAGGAAGATCTTCTATTAGCCCTAAATTCTATTCTTTCTTTCTTTCTTTCTTTCTTTCTTTCTTTCTTTCTTTCTTTCTTTCTTTCTTTCTTTTGAGATGGGGGCACAGAGGGAGAGGGACAGAGAGAATCCCAAGCAGGCTCCACACCCAGCAAGGAGCCCCACAGGGGGCTCAGTCTCATGACCTTGAGATCATGACCTGAGCCAAAATCAAGAGTCAGACACCTAACTGACTAAGCCACCCAGGTGCCCCGATTAGCCCTGAATTCTAAATAATTGCTTGGTTACTACCAAGTTTTAGTCATATCTATATAACTTCAAATTAGCACCTTTTTATTGTGTAAAAAAATTGTCTATATCCTCCACAGTTGGAAATTTTAGATTGTAAATATTTTTTGCTGTTTGGGTTCATGTCTATTTAACTCTGTCTGGAAGTTAATTCAGAGAACACCAGGCATAGAGCCAGCGTCTGTAACTAACACACAGATGCAGCAAGGCCTGCTTCCTTGCAGGGTAAATTCATTACAGTGCAGGATCCTTCAAGTTCACTTCAGGTACAATTTGTGTCCCTGTTGTATATGAATATCCCTGTGTTTAAACAGTAGTAGATTCAGAACAAACAATGATAGCATAGTGATTAAGAACAAAGAAGCAAAATTTGAATTTCTTCAATTCTGTCATTCTTTGTGACTCCTCGGAGTTTTTGTTTGTATTCAGAATTTAAAATAGTGTATTTTAAAGAAGTGTGAACTGCAAGGTATACATTTTTTTGGGGTAAGTGCAAAGTTTTCTTGTTATAGAAAATAGATTGCTGATTTTAAATAATATCTTTAAAATGGAAATTTACACTCTTCCCTAATTGTTAATATTGGTTTTATTTTTTTATTTAATACTATTTTTTATTATACTATGTTAGTCACCATACAGTACATCCCTAGTTTTTGATGTAAAGTTCCATGATTCATTAANCCTAGTTTTTGATGTAAAGTTCCATGATTCATTACTTGCGTATAACACCCAGTGCACCATGCAATATGTGCCCTCCTTAATACCTATCACCGGCCTAGTCCATAGTCTCTCATGTTTCATTCCCCCTTCTGATTACCCCCCCTTTCTTTATCCCTTTCTTCCCCTACCGATCATCCTAGTTCTTATGTTCCATAGATGAGAGAAATCATATGATAATTGTCTTTCTCTGCTTGACTTATTTCACTTAGCATTATCTGCTCCAGTGCCGTCCATGTTGCGGCAAATGTTGAGAATTCGTTCTTTTTGATAGCTGAGTAATATTCCATTGTATATATGGACTACATCTTCTTAATCCCGTCATCTGTTGAAGGGCATCTCAGCTCCTTCTACAATTTAGCTATTGTGGACAAAGCTGCTATGAACATTGGGGTGCATATGGCCTTTCTCTTCACTACGTCTGTATCTTTGGGGTAAATACCCAGTAGTACAATTGCTGGATCATACGGTAGCTCTATTTTTAACTTCTTAAGGGACCACCACACTGTTTTCCAGAGTGGCTGTACAAACTTGCATTTCCACCAACAGTGTAAGAGGGATCCCCTTTCTCCACATCCTCTCCAACATTTGTTGTTTCTTGTCTTGTCAATTTTCACATGCTAACCACACTGAAACGGAGTTCCGGAGCATGCGCGGGGCGGCTGGTGGCTGACGGTGTTAGAAACACAAAGGACAGAGATGTGCTGGCCCTGGAAGTGAGGACTGGGATGCCGGCTGTGGGGCACACATCCCAGGATGCTGCAGGGTTTAGGAGCACCAATAGAAACAGAGTTAAAGAGCCCAGAAGAGCTCAGTGGAGAGCGGACTGCATCCCCACTGTTCTCAGACAGAGGCTGGGATTCGGCCGCTGCTGCTCTCTCAGAAGCTGCACAGAAAATTGCCAGGGAAGGCCTCCAGAGAACAAAAGCCCGGAAATACAGGCTCACATTGCGCCCATCCCTATTCCCCCTTGCAGCAGATGGCGCAATTCTACCCAAACAGGGTTGCCTGAGTATCAGTGTGGCAGGCCCCTCCCCCAGAAGGCAGGGTGAAAAATCAAGAAGCCCACACCCCTAAGGTGCCTATAAAACAAGAGCACACAGCCTGGGTCCTGGTCAATAATTTGGGCTCTGGGCAACCCCGCAACCTCTCCTCATCAGAATGACAAGAAGGAGAAATCCCCCCCCCAGCAAAGAAAAGACAATGAGTCTGTGGCTCATAACCAAATTACCAGAAATGGAGTTCAGAGAAACAATGGTCAAGATGATGTGTAGACTTGAAAAAAATATTAACAAAAATATTAACGAGAATATAGAATCTCTAAGGGGGGAAATGAGAGCAAATCTGGCAGAAATTAAAAATGCTATGAATCAAATGCAGTCAAAAGTAGATGCTCTGATTGCCAGGGTAAATGAGGCAGTGAACGAATTAGTGAATTGGAGGACGGGATGGTAGAAGAGAAAGCTAAAACAAAAATTTGGCTCAAAAAAATCCAATCTCAAGAATGTAGGTTATGGGAGATTACTGACTCAATGAAAAGTTCCAATGTCAGAATCAACGGCATCCCCGAGGGGGTGGAGAAAAACAGAAGTCTTGAAGAGATATTTGACAAATTGTAGCTGAAAACTTCCCTAATCTAGCCAAGGAAAGAAGCATTCATGTCCAAGAGGCAGAGAGGATCCCTCCCAAATTCAACCACGACAAACTTACACCACGTCACATCATAGTGCAATTCGCAAATATTAGATCCAAGGATACAGTATTGAAAGCGGCCAGGGCAAAGAAATTTTTCACGTTCCAAGGCAAAAGTATCAGGATTACGTCAGACCTGCTTACACAGACCTGGAATGAGAGAAAGGGTTTAGGGGGCATTTTTAAAGCTCTTTCACAGAAAAACATGCAGCCAAGGATCCTTTATCCAGCAAGGCTATCATTCAGAATTGATGGAGAGATAAAGACCTTCCAGAATCGCCAGTCACTGACCAATTTCATAACCATGAAACCAGCCCTACAAGAGATATTAAGGGGGGTTCTATAAAGTAAAAAGGCTCCAAGAGTGATATAGAACAGAAAGTTATAATCTATAGAAACAAACACTTTACAGGCAACATGACATCATTAAAATCCTCTCTCTCAATAATCACTCTCAATGTGAATGGCCTAAATGCTCCCATAAAATGTCACAGGGTTGCAGATTGGATAAAAAGACATGACCCATCCATTTGCTGTCTACAAGAGACTCATTTTGAACCTAAAGATACATCCAGACTGAAAGTGATGGGATGGAAAACCATCTTTCATGCCAACTGACCTCAAAAGAAAGGTGGGGTAGCAATTCTCATATCAGACAGATTGCATTTTAAACTAAAGACTGTAGAGATACAGAAGGACACTATATTATTCTTAAAGGATATATCCAACAAGTGGATATGACAGTTATAAATATCTATGCCCCCAACAAGGTAGCAGCAAGATACACAAGCCAAATCTTAACCAGAATAAAGAGACATATAGATAAAAACACGTTAATAGTAGGGGACCTCAACACTCCACTATCATCAATACATAGATCACCTAAACAGAAAATTAACAAAGAACCAAGAGCTTTGAATGCCATACTAGACCAGATGGACCTCATAGATATATATAGAACACTACACCCCAGAACCAAAGAGTACTCATTCTATTCTAATGCCCATGGAACATTCTCTAGAATAGACCATGTTCTGGGTCACAAAAGAGATCTCAACCAATACCAAAAGACTGAAATTATTCCCTGCATATTCTCAGACCACAATGCTTTGAAATTGGAACTCAATTACAAGGAAAAATTGGAAGAAACTCAAACACTAGGAAACTAAGAACCATCCTGCTCAAGAATGATTTGATAAATGAGGAAATCAAAAATCAATTTAAACAATTTATGGAGACCAACGAGAATGAAAACACAACGGTCCAAAACCTAGGAGACACTGCAAAGGCAGTCCTAAGGGGACAATACATAGCCATGCAAGCCTCACTCAAAAGAATAGAAAAAATCTAAAATGTAGTTTTTATATTCTCACCTCAAGAAGCTGGAACAGCAACAGAAGAACAGGCCACACAAGAACACACGAGAAAGCAGTTGATCAAGATTAGAGCACAGATCAATGAATTAGAAACCAGGAGCACAGTAGAGCAGATCAACAGAACTAGAAGCTGGTTCTTTGAAAGAATGAATAAAATAGATAAACCACTGGCAAGACTTATCCAAAAGAATAGAGAAAGGACCCAAATTAATAAAATTATGAATGAAAAGGGAGAGGTCACAACCAACACCAATGAAATAGGAAGTATCATTAGAAAGTTTTATCAACAGCTTTATGCCAATAAATTAAGCAACCTGGAAGAGATGGATGACTTCCTGGAAACCTATAAACTACCAAGATTGAAACAGGAAGAAATTGATTTTTTAAACAGACCAATTATTTATGAAGAGATTGAAGCAGTGATTAAAAACCCTCCGAAAAACAAAACTCCAGGGCCTGACGGATTCCCTGGGGAATTCTACCAAACATTCAAAGAAGAAATAATACCTATTCTCCTGAAGCTGTTTCAAATAATAGAAACAGAAGGAAAGCTACCAAACTCATTCTATGAGGTCAATATTATCTTGATCCCCAAACCAGGCAAAGACCTCATCAAAAAGGAGAATTACAGACCGATTTCTCTGATGAACACGGACGCCAAAATCCTCAAGAAGATCCTAGGTAATAGGATCCAACAGTACATTAGAAGGATTATCCATCATGACCAAGTGGGATTCATCCCTGGGATGCAAGCATGGTTCAACATTCGGAAATCGGTCAGCGTGATACATCATATCAACAAGAAAAGTCTCAGGAACCATATGATCCTCTCAATTGATGCAGAAAAAGCATTTGACAAAATACAGCATCCTTTCCTGATTAAAATCCTTCAGAGTGTAGGGATAGAGGCTACATTCCTCAATCTCATAAAAACCATCTATGAAAAGCCTACATCCAATATCATTCTCAATGGGGAAAAGCTGGAAGCCTTTCCCTTAAGATCAGGAACACAACAAGGATACCCACTCTCTCCACTATTATTCAACATAGTACTAGAAGTCCTTGCAACAGCAATCAGACAACAAAAAGGGATAAAAGGTATCCAAATTGGCAAAGAAGTCAAACTGTCTCTCTTCGCAGATGACATGACACTCTATATGGAAAATCCAAAAGAATCCACCCCCAAACGACTAGAAGTTATAGAACAATTCAGTAGTGTGGTGGGATACAAAATCAATGCTCAGAAATCAGTTGCATTTCTATACACGAACAATGAGACTGAAGAAAGAGAAATTAGGGAATCCATCCCATTTACAATAGCACCAAAAATCGTACATTATCTCGGAATTACCTTAACCAGAAACGTAAAGGATCTATATTCTAGAAACTACCAATCACTCTTGAAAGACATTGAAGAAGACACAAAAAGATGGAAAAATATTCCATGCTCATGGATCAGAAGAATTAACATAGTTAAAATGTCCATGCTACCCAAAGCAATCTACACTTTCAATGCTATCCTGATCAAAACACCAATGACATTTTTCAAAGAAAACTGGTACAAACAGCCCTTAATTTGTTTGGAACCAGAAAAGGCCACGAATCACCAAGGAATTCTTGAAAAGGAAAAACAAAGCTGGGGGCATCACATTGCGGGATTTCAAGTTGTACTACAAAGCTATGATCACAAAGACAGCATGGTACTGGCACAAAAACAGACCCATAGACCAATGGAACAGAATAGAGAACCCAGAAATGGACCCTCGGCTCTTTGGGCAACTAATCTTTGACAAAGCAGGAAAAAACTTCCGGTGGAATAAAGACAGTCTCTTCAATAAATGATGCTGGGAAAATTGGACAGCTATATGCAAAAGAATGAAACTTGACCACTCTCTCACACCATACACAAAGATAAACTCCAAATGGATGAAAGACCTCGATGTGAGACAGGAATCCATCAAAATCCTAGAGGAGACATAGGCAGCAACCTCTACGACATCGGCCACAGCAACCTTTTTCATGACACATCTCTTAAGGCAAGAGGAACAAAAGAAAAAATGAACTTGTGGGACTTCACCAAGATAAAAAGTTTCTGCACAGCCAAGAAAACAGTCAAAAAAATTAAGAGGCAGCCCACAGAATGGGAGAAGATATTTGCAAATGATACTACAGATAAAAGACTGGTATCCAGGGGCGCCTGGGTGGCGCAGTTGTTAAGCGTCTGCCTTTGGCTCAGGGCGTGATCCCAGTGTTCTGGGATCGAGTCCCACATCAGGTTACTCCGCTGGGAGCCTGCTTCTTCCTCTCCCACTCCCCCTACTTGTGTTCCCTCTCTCGCTGGCTGTCTCTCTCTGTCAAATAAGTAAATAAAATCTTTAAAAAAAATTACAAGTCAACTTCTTAAAAAAAAAAAAAAGACTGGTACCCAAGATCTACAAAGAACTTCTCAAACTCAATACGCGAGAAACAAATAAACAAATCATAAAATGGGCAGAAGATATGAACAGACACTTTTCCAATGAAGACATACAAATGGCTAACAGACACATGAAAAAATGTTCAAAATCATTAGCCATCAGGGAAATTCAAATCTAAACCAAACTGAGATACCACCTAACACCAGTTAGAATGGCAAAAATTGACAAGGCAGGAAACAACAATTGTTGGAGAGGATGTGGAGAAAGAGGATACCTCCTACATTGTTGGTGGGAATGCAAATTGGTACAGCCACTCTGGAAAACAGTGCGGAGGTCCTTAAAAAGTTAAAAATTGAGCTACCCTATGATCCATCCATTGCACTACTGGGTATTTACCCCAAAGATACAGATGTAGTGAAGAGAAGGGCCATATGCACCCCAATGTTCATTGCAGCATTGTCCACAATAGCTAAATCGTGGAAGGAGCTGAGATGCCCTTCAACAGATGACTGGATTAAGAAGATGTAGTCCATATATACAATGGAATATTACTCAGCCATCAGAAAGAATGATTTCTCAACATTTGCTGCAACATGGATGGCACTGGAACAGATAATGCTAAGCAAAGTAAGTCAAGCAGAGAAAGACAATTATCATATGATTTCTCTCATTTATGGAACATAAGAAGTAGGAAGATTGGTAGGAATAGAAAGGAAAGAAGAAAGGGGGGGTAATCAGAAGGAGGAATGAAGCATGAGAGACTATGGACTCTGAGAAACAAACTGAGGGCTTCAGAGGGGAGGGGGGTGGGGGTGGGATAGGCTGGTGATGGGTAGTAAGGAGGGCATGTATTGCATGGTGCACTGGGTGTTATACGCAAGTAAAGAATCATGGAACTTTACCTCAACAACTAGGGATGTACTGTATGGTGGCTAACATAATAAAAAAATATTATTATTAAAAAAAGAAAAATAAATAAAATGAAATAAAACCAAAAAAATTCACATCATTCAAAAATCTGAGTCCCGGTAGCTTCCATGGCCCTTAGAAATTCTTCCATGGCTCATGGAGAGACTAGCCTTTCTGCATTCAATGGAAGGGTTGATTAAATAGGAACAACCAACTGCTGTGTCTCAGACATTTTAAATACCAATAATCTCCTGTCTGAATTGAAATCACTTCTTTCCAGCTCAGTCACCATCACTTCCAATTACTCTGATTTTTTATTCATTTACTTGTCAGAGAGAAAGAAAGCACACAGGCAGGGGGGAGTGGGAGAAGGAAACCAGGCTCCCCACTGAGCAGGGAGCTCAATGTGGGACTCAGTCCCAGGACCCCAGGATCATGACCTGAGCCTAAGGCACACGCTTTAGCAATGGAGCCACTCTGGTGTCCTCCAATTACTCTGCTTTTTAATTGTTGTCTTTAACTTGTAAATGCCCAGGTCTGAGTCGATTCACTTTTAGTTTTCTTCCTTTTAAGCTGTAGACCTGCCAGACAAAAACTGTGTAAGAATGCTACAGAAATCACTGCAAATTCCGGTGTCTTTCATCAACCAGAACAGTCACTGCCTCCCCATGTCCTTCTGTCTCTATGCCAAACTCTCTTCTGACTTCTCAAAGCCTGAGCCCCCCCAAGTCCCCTAGTGACTATCTGGATCTCCCCTCTGGTCTCTGGGACAGATAGGACCCCCTTCCCATCCAAGGCTGACCATGCCATCTGTGCTTCAGCTCACACCATCTCATCACTTCCTTGGTGTCCTTTCAATGAACCCTTTTTTCATTTCTCTGATGGCTTGGGAGGTAGGGGTGTCTCCAAGGAGCTTTCAAAAATTCTCCCATTCCTACAAAACACAGTGTACTCAATTAATTATTAGAATAATTGTTTATTCTTTGACTTCTTCATTTGAATTTAAGTGCACTCAGGGCAGGGATCATGTCTGTTTTATTCAGTATTATATACCCAGTATCTAACAGGTGCTGGATAAATATTTGATGAATGAATAAATGAATGTAGGAACCTAAGAGAGGGGGAACAAATCAAGAAGGGAGTGATCAGTGGTGGCCAACTTATAGAGAGGACAAGAGAAAAGAAAGAAAAAAGTTTCCTTTGGGTTTAGCAAGGAGATGGGCATCACTCATTCTGGAAGTCTCCAGAAATTCACAGTGAGTGGGGGCTAGGAGTCTAGTTCACTCTTGTAGTGCAGCTTGCGATGTGCCTGCCCTCAGGCCAGTCTAGGAGGAGCTGATGAGAACATCATACCTAGTGAAGGGCTGGCGCTGAAGCAGGGGAGGTTTGCATAAGCTCCATGCCAAGAAAGGGAATCTGCAAACCTTAGCCACAAAGATGGCCAGAACTTGCTAAGACTTCTTAAATTGTTGTAAATTTTAAATTGTTTTAATGATGTCCCATGACTACTTCCCCACAGTGAATAGCAATAAAACTTTCTAATAAAAAGTGTCCATGTGCTCAGCTTCCCGGTCAAGTGAAAGGGTGTGCTAATGACTGTCATCCTGGAGAAGTGGTCTAGTGTAGCAAGCTCTGGAACCCACGGCAGGTGTTTGAGCCCCTGCTCTTTCAATTATTAGATGCACAGCCTTGTGTTAGTCACCTCACCTCTCTGGCTTTAGTTTCCTCATCTGGAAAATGGGGTCACTAATCATACTGACTATGATATTATGATTTATAATAAGAAATGTATATTTGGTCTTCATCTCATTCATGGCAGAGAGCTCCTAAAACCCTGGACTTTCCTAAGTGATGAGAGAAGCACGAGTGTTTTTGTTACGTTAATGAAGTGACTTTTGGAAACTCCCTAAATCATCTAGGAAGGGGAGCTGGTTACCAGAGAACCAACAATGTGATTGGAAGGTTGGAACTTTGAGAACCACCCCTGACCTCTGGATGTAGTGAAAGTGGCATACCCAGAAAGCATGGAAGCTCCTTCCCACATACTTTGCTCTATATATCTCTTCTTTCTGGTTATTCCTGAGTTTCTTTTACATAAACTGGTAATCTAGTAGGAAAATGTTTTTCTGAGTTCTGTGAGCCACTTCTAGCAAATTAATTGAACCCAAGGAGGAGGTCATGGGAACTTCTGATCTATAGCCAGTAGGTCAGAAGCCTGGGTAACAACCTGGAGTTGGAATTGATAGCTCAGATAGGGGTAGGGAGGATAGCCTTGTGGGATTGAGTCTTTAATCTGTGGGATCTGACACTGTCTCCATGTAGATAGTGTCAGAATCGAGTTGAATTGTAAGACATCCTGCTGGTGCTGGAGAATTACCTGGTGGTGTAGGAAAAAAACACTCATGAATTGGTGTCAGACCCATACCTATCTCATAAAATTTGAGGAATAAATGAGCTGAGCATATAAAGCCCCTGGGACAGTCTCCAGCTAGCCAGCTGGTAAGCATTCAGTAAACCTTGTTTTTTTGTTTGTTTTGTTTTGTTGTAATTAGTATTAGTAGTAGGGATAGTCATATTATTACTACTAACACAGAGAATTAATTTGGGCAATGTCAGTTTTCAAAAAGAAATGAAACAGATTGAGTCCTTGGGTCCTCTGACAGAGAGAATGGAAGTAAAGAGACCCAGGCTTGGGTCTCTAGAGTCCTCGAAATTTGTCAGAAGATTCAGTATTAGCCTGAAACAAACAATATTATTCTATACCCTGAACAAAGAGAAAAACATTAAATTTGCACAAACCAGGAAGAAGAGCATTTGAAATATTTCCTGAACCAAAGTGCTCCTCGAATTCTGCTAGAGACCCTATGCATTTATTTGCTCCCTGTGGGAACATTCTTTTATTTGCAAACAAGTGATGACACAAATAATAGGGGTTCCTTTCTCTCACCCTTGGTTCACCCACCATCACAGATAATCTATATGGTAAGGAATGGCAAGGACAGCATGGTGTCCTGCTATTACTTCCATGGGGTGGCCACATCCCACTGGCCCTGGAACATGGAATCAGTACTCTCAAGCATCTGTGAATGAGAAGAGTGGATCTCATAGGGTCCTATGAAGTCTTAGCGATGTCTACTCTCCAGTGAGAGGAAAGGAGACAAAAACAATCCAGCTCTGAAGTCAACTTCACTAAGTGATTCCCCTTGACACTTCAGCCTCAGCCTCGGGAGCCTTCACATACCAGCTTTTAGGCAAGGGAGCCCAGTCCCATGTTTTCTTTTTTTCTTTCAGTGTGCAGATGTTTTTGGTATGAACATGTAAAAACAGATGCTGGAAAGAGAAGACCAAGTATGCATCTAATCCTCTACTGCTTCTACAAGAAAATGAAAGAGGGGAGGCAATGCACATCCCCATTCACTGCATACACATTAGCAAGGCAAGCAAAAGCAAGCCTTGTGCCATACTACAGGAACCAGACATGGATTCCTAGACCGTTATGGCTAGGTCAGCTGGTAGAACCATGGTGGCCTTTGGAAGCCCAAAATAGTTTTCTCTAAGAGGTTCTTGGAGGTAAGAATTATGCAACTGGCTTCTACAGCCATCTTGGTTCGCAAATTGTCTGTATTCCCACTTTCTCAAGGTAATTTGCTTCTACCTTTATCAGATCAATATGAAGTTATTACCTTGAAGTACCTACCAATCACATAAAATAGTTTTTTCTCCTACTGGTGCTCTATTTGGCTCAAAAACCATTGATTCACTTATTCAACTCCCTGAGGAAAGGTTCTGGCAATCTTTGGTGCAAACAAATATTGCCTAATACTGGGAAATCCATACTTGGATTATAAAAATACCTAAGTGGATGATTTCACTGCTTTATTTCCTCCAATTTCAAAAACTCAGAAATGAAAGTCATCTTCCTATATGTTTCATATTATTCATAGCATTCATGCTCCTTAGAAACTAAAATAAATATGTAAAGACATACTCATAAGCTAAGAAAATATTCCAGATGGAGTATTAATGAACCATCTTTCTGATGAAGGGATATCTAGTACAAAATCGAGGATAAAGAAAATTTTGTGGGTAAAAGAAAAAGATGGGAATGAGAAACATCAGAGAAGGAGATTTTCAGTGAAACTACAAGGAAAAAAATTTAGGCCTATGCCTGGGGCAGGAATTAGGGACGGGGTAATAGAGCAGGGACCTGGGCCCACCAGAGTAGGGTGAAAACTCTACATATGTTCAGTCCTTTGCTGGAACACATATATGTTTCTGACAGGGAAGCTACAAGAAGACAGTTGACTGGCAAGAAATGCGGAAGAAGCACAGGGAGAAAGAAATCAAAGTAATGTAATACCCCTGAATTTCCAGATGAAGACCACCTCATGTTCTTTATTTTTTGTAATGTTTTTTTATTATATTATGTTAGTCACCATACCATATCATGTTCTTTAGATGAGCAAGACAATAAGATCATAAATACTGAGATGGGGTGAATTGAGAGAACTCTCCCAGATTTTGTTTCCTTGCTTTTCTTGATTCTCTTACCAAACTCCCCTAATGATTACTTGTTGCCCCCACACAGATCCAGGAACATGAAAAGATAATCGCACTTATGGTGAAGAAGCTAGACAGAGAGAACTATCAAAGGATTGCTCAGCACACTTCACTTGCAGGCATGAAGACAAACCTGATCACCAGCTACAAAACCTTGCCTTGTAAAGTCATCAACCACTCCATCTCCCTACTTATGACCGAAGGTACTTTCCAGCCATCATGAAGTTCTTTGAGAACAATACAATTACACAGCTAATATTCTGGGAAGAAATATGCTCATTAAACTTTTAACTGTCACTAGGCTGCCAATAATTCTGAAGTATTCTCAAACCATTATTTGAAAGAAAATAGACTGTGATATGTATTTGTAATAAAAATTAGTGCTTTTTAGTTATGTCTAAAATTTCACTTCAAAGAGAAAGCATTCAGAATAGACTTCCCACCCAGTCTCTCCAGTATGACTTCATTGTCTTCAGATTGGAAGAATTACTTCAAAGTGCACAGAATGACAGGTCCAGTGAAGACTGAGAGAGGAAAATTGCTGGCACTTCCCCAGCCTTCCACACAAAACTCTGCAGAGAGGGAGACAAAATCTAGAATATTCAGGGAAATGTTATTACCTTATATCACGTTTCTTTATTTTCCTTATAATTGCTTTTCCTTTAGAAATGACTTTCTGAACTTTCTCAAATTGTTCAGGCAAGAACTAGAAATTATGTACATTTTTTCCTTTTTGCATGCACCTAGAAAATAAAACCATTATGTTAACTAAAGGGCTGTTCTTGCAGGTCTTCAAGCACAGACTGCATAGTTGTAACAGCACTGGTGGAAATTAAGAGACTGGTAGTTATGTCTCTAAGTCAAGGTACAAATTTCCTGAGGCCTGCTGGCCAAGCCTTCCTTCACATGGCCCTGACCTTCCCAGTAGGAATATCTTCTCTAGTGGGCAACTGTGTCTCAAGAATTCCACAGCGGCTTTGCTAAAACTCTTAGACCTAAACCACAGGCTAAGACTTTTCTCACCTGGGCTTTCTTCTATCCCCTGCCCCCTCCACAGGGTTTGGTCCTGCACCATGCTCTGAGAGCCCCTCCACATTTTTCCTACACAGGCCCCCGTAAATCTCTTATGTGCCAAGTGTCTGCTTCTCACTGAAAAAGAGAACATAACTCCCCCTTTGTCAGAGTGACCCGTACCATTAAATTCAGATGTGCAAATAAATACATTGGCTGAGTCATTTGAAACTGGTCACAAAGAAAAATAGCAAGAAAAAAACACTCAAGTATCCCAAAGGCAGCAACTTCAGAATGACTGAAATTACTAACACTGAGAAGCCATGAGATGGGGCATCTGGAGAGGAAACTCCAACCTTTGGGGGGAAAGCACAGCTGGGCCCAGCTCCTGTCCCTGCAGAGACCACAATGAGGATGGTTGCATTAGTGAGTGAGGTTGTTACTGCACATGGAGTGCAGCTGCTGCTGCAGGGGGGAACTGCCACACTAGAGGGAGAAACAGCCCAGCTCGGGGTTCTGCTCACAGAGGGAGCAAATCCAGGTTTCTCCTCTTGCCTCTCAGTCTCCCTATTGCAGACTCGGAGAGGCCAGCCAGCCAAGCAGAAACCTGGACTGCATTGTTCCAGCCCCTGCATCTCAAAAAAATACCGCAGACTGGTGGACTCGGACATGAAAGGCAAAAATATAAAAGCTGGGCCAGTCCATATCTGAACTTTTTTAATCTCAAAAGTGGCAAGTTCGGATAATTCAAACTAACATATACCTCATGTGTTTAAAAAAAAAAAAAAACAACGCAAAAAACCCTGGGAAAATATCTAGACTTATCTAAAAGTAATGAGGCAATCTTTATTTCTATGACATAGTTAGCACACTCTTCCTTTCTTTCCACCTCTAGTCTGGATTCCAGGTGTCAGGTCTTCTCTGCCGAAGCTCCCACAGCACCTGTAACAGCAGCAGCAGTAGTAGTTGAGAAACAACTATTGAGAAATGACTGTTTGCTGAATGGCATGTTTAACGGCTTGTTTGAAATTTGTGATTAATGTCAATGCTCAGCACACCCAGGCCTAAAGGAAACATACTACAAAACAGATGAAGAGCATGGGCTCTAAAATCTCTTTAAGGTGAAAGAGAGAAGAATCCCCTTGCTTCGGTTGTCAATCTTGAGGCTGAAAATTCTAGCAGAGGTGATGCCTGGAGAAGCCTGACTCTCCAACAGAGGGACACTGAGTGACCTGGAGACCACGCTGGATTCACTCCAATCCTACTAGGCAGCTACCCACCTGAGCCAGCAACTAAGTGAGATAAATAAAAGGTTACCATTCCTCCCACTCTACCAGAAAGAATCTCAGAATTAGAAGCTTTTGGAAGTCATTCAGACAGGTAGTCAGGTGGTTCTGTTGAGGTCATTAACCTGTGTTCTTATCCAGGCACAGAGAAACCGTTTGGCAGTTTCTACTTGAGTAAAACATACCTATGACTCAGCAGTTCAGATCCTAGGCATATACCCAAGAGAAATGAGACATATGTACACACACACACACAAATGTACAAAAATCTCCTAGAAGCTTTATTCATAATCACCAAAAACTATAATCAACCCATCATCTATCAAATGAAGAGTAGATAAACAAATAGTAGTATAATACAGTTTACAGCAATAGAAACAAACGAACTGCTGGGGCACCTGGCTGGCTCAGTCGGTAGAGCATGCAACTCTTGATCTCAAGGGTTGTGAGTCCAAGCCCCACATTGGGTGGAAAGATTACTTAAAAGTAAAAAATCTTGACTCCACTCTGGGCATGGGACCTACTTAAAAAATAAAAAAAAAATAGGGGCGCCTGGGTAGCGCAGTCGTTAGGCGTCTGCCTTCGGCTCAGGGCGTGATCCCGGCCTTCCAGGATCGAGTCCCACATCGGGCTCCTCCGCTGGGAGCCTGCTTCTTCCTCTCCCACTCCCCTGCTGTGTTCCCTCTCTCGCTGGCTGTCTCTCTGTCACATAAATAAATAAAATCTTTTAAAAAAATAAATTAATTAAATAAAATAAATAAAATAAAAATCTTTTAAAAAAAAGAAATAAATGAACTACACTGACACTTGCAATCATATCACTGAATTTCAAAAACACTGCTGAAAGAACGATGCCAGACAGGAGAGTATACAACGTATGATGTCATTAATATAAAGTTCAAGAATAAGCAATACCTCACTTGCCATGATGAGCATGTTGAATTGCATAGAATTGTTGAATCACTATGTTGTACAAGTCAAACTAATATAACACTGTAGGTTAATTAACTGGAATTAAAATAAAAGATTTTTTTAAAAAGCATAAGCAATAAGCAATACCTGTCAAATCACTGTACTGTACATTTAAAACTAATATATTATTGTATGTCAACCATACAATAATATTAAAAAAATTGTTGACCATTAAAAATAATATTTTACAATAAACAAGATATGGAAGCAACCCAAGTGTCCAGGTGTCCATCAAAGATCAATGGATAAAGAACATGTGGTGTATATGCATACATATATATATACACACACACATACATAAACATATAATATAAATATTACTCAACCCTAAAAAAGAATGAAATCTTGCCATTTGCAACAACATGATTGGAGCTAGAGTGCATTATGTGAAGTGAAATAAGTCAGTCAGAGAAAGAAAAATATCATATGATTTCACTCATATTTAGAATTTAAGAAACAAACAATGAACAAATAAACAAAAAAAAAGACACAAACCAAAAAAACAGACTTTTAAGTCTTTTATATTTAAGTATAAAGAATAGACTGGTGGTTATCAGAGGGGGTGGGGGTGGGGGAGGATGGGTGAAATAGGTGAAGGGTATTAAGTGCACTTATCCTGATGAGCACTAAGAAATGTATAGAATTGTTGAATCATATTGTACACCTAAAATTAATATGACTCTGTATGTTAATTATACTTGAATAAAAAAAAGAATAAGCAATATTTATCTGTGGTGATCAAAGTCAAAATAGTGCTTGCCATGGGCATGGGTTGGTGGTAAGGCACTGACTGGAAAGAAGCAGAAGGGAACTTCCTGAGGTGATGGGTTACCTGGGTATATGTATAAATAAAAATTCATCAAGATGTAATTTAAGGTTTATGCATTTTACTATAGATTATGCTTTGATTTTTCAAAAATTACTACAGTCTAACCTCACACTTACAAAAAAGAACAGAGCCCTGAGAATTAAGTAGCTCTAATTCAGTCTTGGAATTTGAGAGAATTCCAAACTGATCTGTCCCAGCTGGCAACATCAACATATGCCTTTAACACAGGGCATCTTACCAGAAGCTCAGTTCTGCTCAGTCTTGGAAAGGTGTTTCTCCAAATCTCCATGGATGACCCAACCAAGAATTACCAAGTCCAGGTGAAGAGAGGGAGGAAGGAAGGGTGGTTCCTGGAGACTTGCTTCAGACATTCCTTCAGCGACAGCTTCAATTCCCCATCTTTGAGGGAACCAGGAAATCACCTCCTGGATTTGGACATGCCCCTTGGCTGACCTATCTTCCCAAGGTTTTTCCTCCCAGCAGCATCAAGGAAGTGTCAAGGAGGCTATTCTGGCACAACATTAAGGATTTTGTTCCAGTTTCACTCAGGATATAGTCATGCAAATTACTTCTCTTTATTTGCCTGAACATACATACCTATAACAAATGACTACAGCTCTGTGGATATAGGCACTGGGAATATAAAGCCTATGTGAACCCTAACTTTCATTTACTTTTCACTTTCTCCTGCTGGTGCCTAAGACCAAGGGAATGGCCAAGCATAAAGTGGAGGAGGCAAGGAAGTTAGAGTGGCCTTGCTCCCCCTAGAAGTTTCCGGAATTGACAGGTTTGTGCTAGAGAAGAAGCTATGCAACATCTGGGATGAAGTCTGGAACTTCCAAACCAAGCCTGATGACTTGGTCATCACTTCCTAACTCAAGCAGGCATGTAAACAGACATGAGAAGGGGGAAATAGAGACAGAGCATGTTTGAGCTCTTTTTAGGTCAATGCAGTAAAGTTCAGAGTGGGGAAAGCAGTGTCCTTGTCTATAAATCAGAGAGAATGGCAAAGGATCTAAAAAATTTTTTTATCAACTCTAAGGGGGTTTTTAAGAGATGGAATAGCTGATTTATTTAAAATATTTAACCAGGGATGCCTGGGTAGCTCAGTTGTTTGGGCGTCTGCCTTTGGCTTGGGTCATGATCCTGGAATCAAGTCCCGCATCAGGCTCCTTGCTCACCGGGGAACCTGCTTCTCCCTCTGCCTGTTGCTCCCCTGCTTGTGCTCTCTCTCTCTTCTCTCTCCTCTGTCTGACAAGTAAATAAAATCTTTAAAATATAGGAACCAACTAGGAGCTGAGCAAATGTGATACCAGAAAATAATCTATAAGGGGAGCCTTAAGACAGCACCCAGAGATCACCATCAAGGTACTAGGGAAAGGAGAAACTGGCACGAGGGCACCATTACAAGAATGGCACCTTTCCCTTCAGGTATTACCTGAGCAAGATGGTCTCACATGTCCTGGCTCTGGCCCTTTAGATACATTAGCACCAGTCAAAAAATTAGGTCACAATGTTTATTTAGTGCCTACTGTAAATTAGATTCTGCTTATTTTCCTCTTCTAATTCTCAAAGCCAATAAGACTATTTGATGCCCAGTGAGTTTATTTAATTTATCCAAAACTGCTCAACTCCTACATCCCAGAGATAGGATTGGAGTCCATATATTTCAATAGCCCCACACATTCAAACCATGCTTCCTCCCACAGACACAAGACCAGGTCAGCCAATTGTCCCAGAAGCCAAACAAGGAGAGACTTTCTGGGAGGCTAAACACTGTAGAGGCAGGCCAAGAAGACTTGGGGCTGAGAGGAACCCCCCAGAATCCATAAGGAGATGGTGGATGAGGTCTTAGAAACAAATCGTACCCGCAAATTGAGCAAAGGTTATTTTCCATTTAAAACCAATTCAACTTTTTTGTAGGCTTCTCTAATATTCCCTTGAGACTTTTTGCCTTTTAATAAGAAATTCATTCAATCTAGGTTTCTCCACTTTGTGGATTATTTGGAATTCTTACTTTTCCTTCCTTTCCTTCCTTTTCATATTACTGGCATTGGATCATGGTTCTAAAAAAAGTAACAGTGGTGGGAAGGGAACAAGATTATTCATTAGCAGCCAGGGTTTAATGGTAAAAGTTAGCATTTGGGAATTTCCATGATTTTCCTCAAGCAGTAATATTTTTTTTAATTAACCCCTATTGTTACATATAATAATTATTTTTACTATCATTTTCTAGAAATATCAATGTGTATTCATATGTTTAAAAGTACATCATTGGAATATAAAAATTAATTCCACATTTCTTCCCTTAAACTTTCCAGTGAGGAAAAAATAATCTTAACAGTTTCAATTTAATGTAACAAGTAATACAAGTGAAGTGTGAGAGACAAATTAATTTCTTTCTGTAGCATAAGACATTTCTAAACTATAAGTTGCAGAAAATCAATAATCGGTTCTCAGTGCTTCTACTTTTTTTCAGGAACTACTTGGACACAGGAAATTCTAGATCTAATACAGAACATTGAGAAGAGCAGGCAGATTCCCATTCACGTTCAACAATTCTTCTTGGAGTAGGTAAGAAGAGCAAACTCTGGCGAGCTTCCATTTTAAAAATTGTAAGCTTCACATAAAGAATAAAGATAGACAATTTGGGACTGGAGAGTCCACCACACTGAAAGTCAACCACACTGAAAACAAAACAGAAACCACTTCCCTTCAGTACCTAATTATAAATACTGGATAAAAGTTGTCTTTTCTTGTGCAAATCTACATAGGTTCCTTCATTTAGAAATTTATTTCGCCCTACTACTTAACAATAAGAGGTACTATCCCTCTATTAAATGAAGTATCAATGAGTTACAAGTGCCAAAGAATATCTACCTAGTCTCCCCCAACAGAGTCCTTGCTTTCCCATGTGGGACCCCAATGCTAATGTCAAGGAAGGCTAATACCAAGAACACTGGTGTCCAGTTAGAATTTATAGTGTACTTTCCATGGAAAAATAATAAAATAGTATGGTCATAGCTAAGATTTTATAGCACTTACCATATGCCAGGCATTATTCTATTTTATTTTTTTAAGTAGGCTCCACGCCCAGCATGCCAGGCATTATTCTAAAGACTTTCCATGTATTAATGCATTTGGTCTTCCCAACAACTTTGTGAGGTAGCTGCTGTTTTATACCCATGTTACAGAGGAAGATACTGAGAGCAGAGAGGTTATGATTTGCTCAAAGTTCAAAACTAAAAGGTAACTGATCCAAGATTTGAACTCAGAATCCTTTTTCTAGAATCCATGTTCTAAACCACTAAGCTATAGTGTGTGTGTGTGTGTGTGTGTGTGTGTGTGTGTGTGTGTGTGTATCTCCTGTTTGGACTACTCCTGGTATATGTATCTGAGGTATAGGATGGAGTTAAAAAGACTGTGGTGAACTAGCATGGGAAACTGGCCATATTTAACAACTGTTTCTACAGGAACCCATTCTAATCCAATCTGAAAAAAACCTACTTATAAACTCTTTGGAAAATTATTTAACTAATGTTCACTGTCTTTTCTCCTTCTCTATCTCTGAAGTAGCCAAACATGTGCCACGTTTCAAAACAGCTTGGTCAGTATCATACCAGGATGCTTGGGGAAACGTGGCAAAAATGAGGGTCAAAAATAACTGGGGCAGATCTCAAAGATTGTTCTAGGCTATACTAAGTAATTTGGGTTTTATCTTAGTGACCATCTGTGGACACATTTTTGTGAGTCCTCAAGACCCCTACAGCAATTTCTTAGTTGTTATTGTATTTGAATGGCAATTTAGAAATTCAGTAGGCATGCTCTAGATCATCTAAATGATCGTGTATACCCTCATTCCTGCCACATGGCCCCAGTGTCCTCATTTGCATCTGTACCAACAACCCCTTGCTGCTGCTGGTACTAGTATAATTATTGAAGGTTAACAGGGTGAGAAATGGAGAGGGGGACTTAATAGTGAATAAGGCATCAAGTGAAGGCTAAAATATCAAAGATTTTAACTTATCAATTGAAACATAAAGTACCCAGCACTAAAAGAAAACAGAAAAGAATGCTTTTTATCATCTAGAAGTGAACAAGAGCAAAACATGACATAAAACCCAGAAGCCAAAAGTGAAGAAAACTGACAAAATCAATTGCATGAGAAATAAAAACTTTTTAAAAATTAAAGAATAAATCAGAATAATTTTTCAGAAGTTGACTAAGCTAATGCAACGCCTCCACTAAAGACACTGAAAACTCATCTTCCCATGCAACTACTGCCTCTATCCTTCTGGGAGAAAAACTGCAAGGTAAATTTGAGACAGAAAATATTCAGCTGTGGAGTTCCTGGCTGAGGGAGTGCGTGCTGTGTGCCGGGGTGGGGGTCCGGGAGTAAGGGGCACGCCGGGTGGGAGGCGGGGTTCTGGAAGGGCGTGTGGAGAGAGTTCATTGTGGAGAATCAGAAACCGCAGCAGGTGTGCAGGCTTTAGGTCCGAGGAGCTGCCTTCTCCCCAGCTGACAGCACTTCTCTGCTCTGGCTCTGCGAGACCCGAGGTTTTGAACGTCTGCATCTGAGTCAGTGAGGCTGCTTGACACAGGACGCCAGCATTCAGAGAAAGCAAGCGGCAGGTCCATTTGGCAAAATGTCATCTCCACGTCAGGACTGGAGCTGTTTCCCAGAAACACTCTTTTATTAGAAATGAAAGGTGAAGACCAGCAGGAATATCCACAGAATCAGCCTGAGACGCAGGAAGATACATCTGGATCTCTACAAATGAACATCTCCAGGCGCTGAGTATCGAGGTACGAAGCGGGGAGCCGTGAAACCGCGCACAGATATCGGAAGCTAAACAGAAGGGGGAGGGAGCCGCCGTGTCAGGGCGCCGGGAAGCGGTAGCCACCTGCAAGGGGAGCGGACAGACTGTGGACCCGCACGCTTGAGACAGCAGACTGAGAACGGGAGCTCCGGGAGCGCACGCGGGACGGCTGGCGGTGGCGGGCTACCTGCACGGGGGAGCAGGCAGACTCGCGGACGGCACCCGCGAGACAACAGACTTAGAACGCGAACTCCAGGAGCGCGCGCAGGGCGGCTGGCGGGCCACCTGCACCGGGGAGCGGGCGGACCGCGGACCCGCACTCTGGAAACGGCAGACTGAGTCCGTGAGCCGGGAGCGTGCACCACCAAGCATCTCACGGAGCTCCGGAGCTCCGGTGTGCTCACTGGATCGAGGCTGAGACCGGGAGCTCCGGGAGCGTCCACGGGGCGGCTGGCGGCTGGAGGGCCACCTGCACGGGGGAGCAGGCGGACTCGCGGTCAGCACCCGTGAGACACCAGACTGAGACGGGGAGCTCCGGGAGCCCGCGCGGGGCGGCTGGCGGCGGGCGGGGTTGGAAACACAAAGGACAGAGACGTGCCGGCCCTGGAAGTGAGGGCTGGGACGCCGGGTGTGGGGCGCACAGCCCGGGATGCTGCAGGGTTGAGCAGCACCAACAGAAACAGAGTTAAAGTGGCCAGAACATCAGTGGAGAACGATCCGCGATCCCTCTGTTCTGAGACAGAGGCTGAATTTCAGCCGCTGCTGCTCTCTCAGAAGAGGCATAGCAAACCGCCAGGGAAAGCCGCCAGAGAACAAAAGCCCGGAAATACCGGCTCACAGGGTGCCCATCCCCATCCCCCCTCGCAAGGGACACAGAGACTCTACCCAAACAGGGTTTTCTGAGTACCTGCAGGCAGGCCCCTCCCCCAGAAGGCAGGCTGAAAAATCAAGAAGCCCACAACCCGGAGCGCCTGAGTGGCGCAGTCACCAAGCACCTGTCTTCGGATTAGGGTGTGATCACAACGCTCCGTAAGGAGTCCTTCATCGGGCTTCTCCACCGGGAACCTGCTTCTTCCTCTCCCACTCCTCTGCTTGGGTTCCCTTTCTTGCTGACTGTCTCTCTCTCTCTCAAATAAATAAATAAACTCTTTAAGGAAGAAGCCCACATCCCTAAGATCTCTATAAAACAAGGGCGCACGGCCTGGGTCCCAGTCAACACTTGGGCTCTGGACAACCCTGCAATCTCTCTTCATCAGAATGACGAGAAGGAGAAGTCCCCCCCAGCAAAGAAAAGATAATGAGTCTGTGGCCTCTGCCACAGAATTGGCCTCGGCCACAGAATTAATACATATGGATGTATCCCAATTATCAGAAATGGAATTCAGAGCAACAATGGTCAAGATGATGAGTAAACTTGAAAAAAGCATCAGAGAAAGCGTTGCTGAGAATATAGAATCCCTAAGGGCAGAAATGAGAGCGAATCTGACAGAAATTAAAAACTCAGTGGGCCAAATACAGTCAAAACTAGAGGCTCTGACGGCCAGGGTCACCGAGGCAGAGGAACGCGTTAGCGAATTGGAGGATGGGTTAGTAGAAGAAAAAACGAAAATAGAAGCTGGTCTTAAAAAAATCCACGCCCACGAATGTAGATTACGGGAGATTACTGACTCTATGAAACGATCCAATGTCAGAATCATCGGCATCCCTGAAGGGGTGGAGAAAAACAGAGGTCTAGAAGAGATATTTGAACAAATTGTAGCTGAAAACTTCCCTAATCTAGCAAGGGAAACAAGCATTCGTGTCCAAGAGGCAGAGAGGACCCCATCCAAGCTCAACCAGGACAAACCTACGCCACGGCATGTCATAGTGCAATTCGCAAATATTAGATCCAAGGATACAGTATTGAAAGCGGCCAGGGCAAAGAAATTTCTCACGTACCAAGGCAAAGGTATCAGGATTACGTCAGACCTGTCTACAGAGACCTGGAATGAGAGAAAGGCTTGGGGGGGCATTTTTAAAGCTCTTTCAGAGAAAAACATGCAGCCAAGGATCCTTTATCCAGCAAAGCTGTCATTCAGAATTGATGGAGAAATAAAGACGTTCCAAAATCGCCAATCATTAACCAATTTCGTAACCACGAAACCAGCCCTACAGGAGATATTAAGGGGGGCTCTATAAAGGTAAAAAGGCCCCAAGAGTGATACAGAGCAGCAAGTCACAACCGATACAAAGACTTTAAAGAGAAATGGCATCATTAAAATCATATCTGTCAATAATCTCTATCAATCTAAATGGCTTAAACTCTCCCATAAAACGCCACAGGGTTGCAGATTGGATAAAAAGACATGACCCATCCATTTGCTGTCTACAAGAGACTCATTTTGAACCCAAAGATGCATTCAGACTTAGAGTAAGGGGATGGAGTACCATCTTCCACGCAAATGGACCTCAAAAGAAAGCTGGAGTAGCAATTCTCATATCAGATAGACTGGATTTTAAACTAGAGGCCATAGAGAGAGATACAGAAGGGCACTATATTATTCTTAAAGGAAGTATTCAACAAGTGGATATGACAATTATTAATATATATGCCCCCAACAGGGGAGCAGCAAGATACACAAGCCAACTCTTAACCAAAATAAAGAGACATATAGATAAGAACACAGTAATAGTAGGGGACCTCAACACCCCACTATCAGAAATAGACAGAACACCCTGGCAAAAACTAAGCAAAGAATCAAAGGCTTTGAATGCCATACTCGACGAGTTGGACCTCATAGATATATATAGAACACTACACCCCAGAACCAAAGAATACTCATTCTATTCAAATGCCCATGGAACATTCTCAAGAATAGATCATGCTCTGGGACACAAAACAGGTCTCAGCCAATACCAAAAGATTGAAATTATCCCCTGCATATTCTCAGACCACAACGCTCTGAAATTGGAACTCAACCACAAGGAAAAACCTGGAAGAAACTCAAACACTTGGAGGCTAAGAACCATCCTGCTCAAGAATGACTCGATAAACCAGGAAATCAAAAAACAAATTAAACAATTTATGGAGACCAACGAGAATGAATACACAACGGTCCAAAACCTATGGGATACTGCAAAGGCAGTCCTAAGGGGGAAATACATAGCCATCCAAGCCTCACTCAAAAGAATAGAAAAATCTAAAATGCAGTTTCTATATTCTCACCTCAAGAAACTGGAACAGCAACAGAGGGACAGGCCTAACCCACTGACAAGGAAGGAGTTGACCAAGATTAGAGCAGAAATCAATGAATTAGAGACCAGAACCACAGTAGAGCAGATCAACAGGACTAGAAGCTGGTTCTTTGAGAGAATCCATAAAATTGATAGACCACTGGCAAAACTTGTCCAAAAACAAAGAGAAAGGACTGAGATTATTAAAATTATGACTGAAAAGGGAGAGGTCACGACCAGCACCATTGAAATTGCAAGGATTATTAGAAACTTTTATCAACAGCTATATGCCAAAAAACTAAACAATCTGGAAGAGATGGAGGCCTTCCTGGAAACCTATAAACTACCAAGACTGAAACAGGAAGAAATAGATTTCTTAAATAGGCCAATTAACTATGAAGAAATTGAGTCAGTGATAAACAACCTTCCAAATAATAAAACTCCAGGCCCAGACGGTTTTCCTGGGGAATTCTACCAAACATTCAAAGAAGAAATAATACCTATTCTCCTAAAGCTATTTCAAAAAATAGAAACAGAAGGAAAGCTACCAAACTCATTCTATGAGGCTAATATTACCTTGATCCCCAAACCAGGCAAAGACCCCCTCAAAAAGGAGAATTACAGACCGATTTCTCTAATGAATATGGATGCCAAAATCCTCAACAAGATCCTTGCTAATAGAATCCAACAGTACATTAAAAGGATTATCCATCATGACCAAGTGGGATTCATACCTGGGATGCAAGCATGGTTCAACACTCGCAAATCAATCAATGTGATACATCATATCAACAAGAAAAGACTCAAGAACCATATGATCCTCTCAATTGATGCAGAAAAAGCATTTGACAAAATACAGCATCCTTTCCTGATTAAAACCCTTCAGAGTGTAGGAATAGAGGGTACATTTCTCAATCTCATAAAAGCCATCTATGAAAAGCCTACTGCAAGCATTATTCTCAATGGGGAAAAGCTGGAAGCCTTTCCCTTAAGATCAGGAACACGACAAGGATGCCCACTCTCGCCACTATTATTCAACATAGTACTAGAAGTCCTTGCAACAGCAATCAGAAGACAAAAAGGGATCAAAGGTATCCAAATCGGCAAAGAAGAAGTCAAACTGTCTCTCTTTGCAGATGACATGATACTCTATATGGAAAACCCAAAGGAATCCACTCCCAAACTATTAGAAGTTATAGAACAATTCAGTAAGGTGGCAGGATACAAAATCAATGCCCAGAAATCAGTTGCATTTCTATACACGAATAACGAGACTGAAGAAAGAGAAATTAGGGAATCCATCCCATTTACAATAACACCAAAAACCATGCGTTACCTTGGAATTAACTTAACCAGAGACGTAAAGGACCTATATGCTAGAAACTATAGATCACTTTTGAAAGATATTGAGGAAGACATAAAAAGATGGAAAAATATTCCATGCTCATGGATTGGAAGAATTAACATAGTTAAAATGTCCATACTACCCAGAGCAATCTACACTTTCAATGCTATCCCGATCAAAATACCGAGGACATTTTTCAAAGAACTGGAACAAATAGTCCTTAAATTTGTATGGAACCAGAAAAGGCCCCGAATCTCCAAGGAACTGTTGAAAAGGAAAAACAAAGCTGGGGGCATCACAATGCCGGATTTCGAGCTGTACTACAAAGCTGTGATCACAAAGACAGCATGGTACTGGCACAAAAACAGACACATCGACCAATGGAACAGAATAGAGAACCCAGAAATGGACCCTCGGCTCTTTGGGCAACTAATCTTTGATAAAGCAGGAAAAAACATCCGGTGGAAAAAAGACAGTCTCTTCAATAAATGGTGCTGGGAAAATTGGACAGCTACATGCAAAAGAATGAAACTTGACCACTCTCTCACACCATACACAAAAATAAACTCCAAATGGATGAAAGACCTCAATGTGAGACAGGAATCCATCAAAATTCTAGAGGAGAACATAGGCAACAACTTCTATGACATCGGCCAGAGCAACCTTTTTCACGACACATCTCCAAAGGCAAGAGAAATAAAAGATAAAATGAACTTATGGGACTTTATCAGGATAAAGAGCTTCTGCACAGCCAAGGAAACAGTCAAAAAAACTAAGAGACAGCCCACGGAATGGGAGAATATATTTGCAAAGGACACCACAGATAAAGGACTGGTATCCAAGATCTACAAAGAACTTCTCAAACTCAATACACGAGAAACAAATAAACAAATCATAAAATGGGCAGAAGATATGAACAGACACTTTTCCAATGAAGACATACAAATGGCTAACAGACACATGAAAAAATGTTCAAAATCATTAGCCATCAGGGAAATTCAAATCAAAACCACACTGAGATACCACCTTACGCCAGTTAGAATGGCAAAGATAGACAAGGCAAGAAACAACAATTGTTGGAGAGGATGTGGAGAAAGGGGATCCCTCCTACATTGTTGGTGGGAATGCAAGTTGGTACAGCCACTCTGGAAAACAGTGTGGAGGTCCCTTAAAAAGTTAAAAATTGAACTACCCTATGACCCAGCCATTGCACTACTGGGTGTTTACCCCAAAGATACAGACGTAGTAAAGAGAAGGGCCATATGCACCCCAATGTTCATAGCTGCATTGTCCACAATAGCCAAATCATGGAAGGAGCCGAGATGCCCTTCAACAGATGACTGGATTAAGAAGCTGTGGTCCATATATACAATGGAATATTACTCAGCTATCAGAAAGAACGAATTCTCAACATTTGCTGCAACATGGACGGCACTGGAGGAGATAATGCTAAGTGAAATAAGTCAAGCAGAGAAAGACAATTATCATATGATTTCTCTCATCTATGGAACATAAGAACTAGGATGATCGGTAGGGGAAGAAAGGGATAAAGAAAAGGGGGGTAATCAGAAGGGGGAATGAAACATGAGAGACTATGGACTATGAGAAACAAACTGAAGACTTCAGAGGGGAGGGGGTGGGGGAATGGGATAGACTGGTGATGGGTAGTAAGGAGGGCACGTATTGCATGGTGCACTGGGTGTTATACGCAACTAATGAAGCATCAAACTTTACATCGGAATCTGGGGATGTACTGTATGGTGATTAACATAATATAATAAAATAAAATTAAAAAAAAAAGAAAATATTCAGGGATGGATTTCCCCATAAGAATCTCCTGTCATCCCCATGTTGTGCCTACCATGAGCACCAAGGAACAGATTGATTATGGGACTTGCATTCATCTTCCATTTTTTTCATCTCTCATTGATAAGGATGGGCTCAGTATACTCCTATGTTGAGAAGACAGGACTAACATCTATTAAGCTCAATTTTGAGCATCTTTCAGCCCCTTGATAATGTTATGAGGGGGAGGTACAGAGGAGCACACTGTAGCTCTGAGATATTACACAACTTGTCCAATAATAAACACCCGAAGGTAGAAGAGATATACTGCTAATCCGGATCTTCTTGACCTGACAGCCCATAATCTTTCTGCTGCCCAACACTGCCTACTCCATGCCTCCTACAACCACAACATTTTTCCTAAGCTCATACACAGCTGGCCTGCTCCTAGCCTTGAAGTAATGAGTATTTATTCAAATGATCAGAAGATGGCATTGAAGAAATCTCAGAAACCATGTGTTCTAATATGCTCTCATTTTATTTCATTGTAGCCAAACTGTCTCTTTCAGTATCTAATGGCACCTACAAGTTCTAGTCATTCTGAGACTTGATGAAAACCAGATTACTTTGTCAAAATTTTATAAACATCAAAATTACTTTCCATATTGAAGCCTACAATGGTGCAAGTGCATTTTCACACATAAATCTTCAGCTGGTCACTAACGAATTTGTTTCAAGTTTCTCAGAGCCCCAAGAGACCATTTATTGACTTCTGGTCTAAAGAATTGTCAGGGTCCAGCTTATGGGTCAACTGGTGGTCACATCTTCTCAATGACTTCCCCCAACAGAGAGGCACAGTCCTCTTGACGTTAATCAGTTTAAGATCTCCTGATTTGAGAGAGGAGCGCCAGAGCAAAGCACACTAAAAAAGGATGGCCAGAAAGATTAGAGGAGAGACACAAAGAAGGTGCTACTGCAGAAGGAAAGAGGGTAAGCATGACCTGCAATCAGTGGCAAGGGGAAATAGAGGGCTAGGCAAGAGCCAGATCACACAGGGCCTTATACACCAGCTCTGGGATTTTGAACTTAATCCTAACAGCAATGTATAGATAATGAAAAGTTTTATACAGAGGAACAAGCTGATCGGATTTGCATTTTCAAAACATTATGCTGGCTGCCTAGATGATGAGTGGAAGAGAACAAAGATGTATTCATGGCTTTTAGGACTTGTTACTATGAACACAGAAACTGCAAACTCAAGGCAAATCATTTGAAATCACTCAGAGGAACAAAACGAGAATTAGAAAGAGTAAAGAAAGCTTATACGATACCATCAAGAAAACCAATATACAATCACAGGAACACCAGATGGAGAAAAGAGAGAGAAAGGGGCAGAAAGCTTATTTAAAAATATAATTGACTGATGGAATTTAAGAAACAAAACAAATGGGGGCACCTGGGTGACTCAGTCAGTTAAGCAGCTGACTCTTGATTTTGGCTCAGCTTATGATCTCAGGGTCCTGGGATCAAGCCTCACATCAGGCTCTCTGTTCAGTGGGGAATCTGCTTAGGATTCTCTCTCTCCCTCTTCCTCTGCTCCTTCCCCTGCTTACACTCACACTCTCTCTCCCTCTCTCTCAGAAATAAATAAATAAGTCTTAAAAAAAATAAAAAGAAACAAAACAAACGAACATGGGAGAAAAAAGAGGGGTAAGCCAAGAAACAGACTCTAAACTATAAAGAATAAACTGATAGTTACTGAAGGAAAGTGGAGGGGGGAATGGTTTAAACAGGTGATGGGGATTAAGGAGTTCACATGTTGTGAGAAGCAGCAGATGTTCTATGTAAGTAATAAATCACTAAATTTTACACATGAAACTAATATTGCACTGTGCCCCCACAGCTGCTGTACAAGCTGAAATCTAAATAAAAACTTGGAAAATAAAATAAAGCAGATTGAGAGCTAGAAGCTCTCACACATGCACACAAAAGGAAAATATATTTTGCACTAATTTATACAAATAAAGGATATGCATAAAACACTGAAAAAAAGATATAATGGCTCAAAATTCCCAAATCTGAAGAGAGTTATGCACATCCAGTGACCTGAAGTTCAAAGGTCCCCAAACAGATTCACCCAAAGAGGTCCTCCCTAAGACACATTGTAATCACACTGTCAAAAGTCAAAGACAGAGAAATTTGAAAACAACAACAGAAGAGAGACTCTTCACATACAAAGGAACCCACAAAGGCTATCAACAGATTTCTCAGCACAAACCTTGCAGGCAAGGAAAGAATGAGGTGATGTATTCAAATTGTTGGAAAACAAAACCTGTCAACCAAGAATATTTTATTGGGCAAAGCTGTCTTTCAGAAATGAAGGAGAGAACAGATTTTTGCAAATGAACAGGAGCTGAGGGAGTCAACCACCAAGAGACCTATTATGCAAGAAATGCTAAAGGAAGTTCTTTAAGCTGAAACCAGAAGACACTAATTAGTAACATGAAAACATATGAAAGTAAAAAACAGTGTTAAAGCTTAGTATATAGTCAAATTCAAAATACTCTAAAACTATAATTGTGGCATATAAATCACTTTTAAATCTAATATAAAGATTAAAAGAAGTATTTAAAAATAACTATAGCTACAATAAGTTGTTAATAGATGCAATGTAAAAAATGTAAATTATAACATCAAAAACAAAAAATGAGGGAGGTAAGAGGGCACAGTCTTATATGCAAAGTTAAATTGTTATCAGCTTAAAATAGATTATAATATCTGTAAGATGTCCTAGGTAAGCCTCATGGTAACAAAAAAGTAAAAACCTATAGTAGATATTCAAAAGAGAGAGAGAAAGGAATCAAAGCATAACACTACAGACATTCTTTATTCTTGAATTTCTGATGTGCTTTTTGGATTAACCCCAATGTGACTTTAATTTTCCAGTATCGATATTTGTGGGTTTTTTTTAATTTTCTCTGTAGATTTTTAGTATTTAGGTGAATTTCAATATACCAACATGTAATATATAACATGCTACACACTTAATCATTCCTGTTTCTTCTATATATTCTCTTTCCATTTTCTATTATAAATTTCTTTGAATTAAAACAGTTCTTTCAAAAGTTCTATACAATTCAATCTTAATTAGCAAAATTGCCAACTCCATTCATTTGATAACAGACATGTATTGAGTGCCTTACTCATGCTGGGAAGTGGAGAGCATCTAAAGATGATAAAAACAAGGTTCCTTCCCCCAAGAAAGGTGCAGCCTAGTAGGGGAATACAGCATGAACATGGGTAAATTGTGTTATCAAGCAAACCATGATAAGCACTAAAATAGACTGAATGGGGCAGCAGGATTGTAGAAAAGAAAAACAAAAACCACATGGCACAGAGCCCCCAGAAAACCTGAGTAAAGCAGGGATATGAGACCTGAGGACTTGGGTATTTTGCAATAGTCCATTCCCTGGTCACAAAGCACGCCACCATGTTTAGCATAGTTAGCAATCTTGTCTCCCCATCATCCTGAAGTCCAAGGTTGTCCTACTTAATAATTTACTTCTCGAACATCAGGGACATATATTTCAGAGATTTCCTGAGACACAGACATCCTTCAAGACCCAGTGAAATAAGTCTCCAATGGCAAAGCCCAAAGGCAGGAGGAAATGGAATGATATTCAAGAGAGAAAGGAGTGGACAAGGAGTTTGGGAAGATAGTGAAGTGGGAGGACCCTGAGCTTACCCTGTCCCATGTTTTCAACTACATATCATCCATATCCAAGTCAACAAATCAGAGAGAAATCCTAAGACTGGCAGAACAAACTCCATAACTAAACATGAGAAGAAGCTGCAGCTGAAAGGTTAAGAACCTCAAAAGGGCAGAGGGAAGCTGTGCACAGGAAGGAAGGAACTGTGGACACGGCAAGAGCAAAGACACAGGCCTTGCATCAGGGAGCTCACACGGGGAAGACTAATCCCCATAGCATTTGGATTGAAACACGAGAGGGGCTGAATTCTGTGAGTTTGTAAAACCAGCGGTACTTAGAGCCTAGAACTTTAAAAGTCAGCTGACTCAACACTGGACAAGCCAGGAGGGTGAGTGATAGCTGAGTCACAGCCCTTAAAGAGACAGTAGCCTGCACAGAGAGGCAACATATAAATGGCAGTTTGCACAATGCTGGGGCGAAATGGGTGACAGATTTGCTCATACTGATTTCAGAGTATGTTGTGGGGGGTCTTCTCCAAAAATGAGAGAACCGACAGGCACCATTTTCCTCTCCCACCCACCCCCCAGCATAAACACAAAGCCACCTGCAGAAGGTGGGGCTACACAGACACTTGTTGCCTGACCCACTGGCAGTGCACCATGCCCATGAGTTCTCTTGAGCACTCACCCACTCCAAGCCTACTGGCCTCCTTGATACTGGGTTCAGGGCAAATATTGTTAAAGCCACACGTGCACCCTGACCAGCCGCAGGGTACACAGCTACCACAGTGTGCCTACACACATCTGCCACACTACACCCTGCTGTGTCCCCAGCTGTTGTGCACCACATCTAGCCCTGTGCCCCCAGCCACATTACTGCACCAGGATGAGCCATGCCCCCACAGCTGCTGTAGAGCACCTGGTCCAGCCTTGCCCAGCTATCTTCACATGCCCCACCAAGCCATGCACCCCCAGCAACACTGGCATGAAGCTCCCAACCACCGCAGCACTTTGGGGGATCTGGCACAGGGCTAGTGGCCCAGCACAAATTTTGCTAACACTACTGCCTTGCTCCCATATTCCCTGGTGTGGGGGAAGGAGTTAATATGGCAGTGTAGTAGGGGGACCCTGGGATTGCCTCGTCCCTCAAACACAACTAGATTAACATCCAATCATTTGGAACACCTAGGAAAGTGATCTGAGGATTAGGAAAACAATCTGCATGGTCAGAGGGAGAGTACAAGGCAAGTACAAGGTGCACAGATGTGAACTGGAGGAGTGAAAACCTGCAGTGCCATCATGGCAAGGGAGCCCTTTCTGCAGAGAGAAAAAAGAGAGAGAGAAAGAGAGAGGGGGAGAGTAGAGTTTTGGGTTCATGCAAGAAAAACACCTCCCCAGAAACACTGACTGGAGAATTGAGAGAAACCAAATATTACAAAGTTTTGCAAGCAGCATGTGGAGCTCGAATTTTGAGGTTTTGGAAGCGTATGATTTTCGCTGGAGTCAAGATGTGGCATGTGCTCCTGGGGAAAAGGAGCACACAGGCCCAGGAGTGGACAGCTGGTATAAGGAGCCTCTGGGTCACACTGGGAGAGAACATTCCCCTTCCTGGAGTACATTTGGAAGAGGATATATTGCCTCCCCAAGGACAAAAGACCCTGCAGGTGCCAGCTAGCATCCATTCATTGGCAGGGGACAGAGGCACATGCAGAGGGCAGATAACCTGGTCACTGCTTTTCACTGTGCTTCATCATAGACTCCAGGCACCCAGGTAGGGTGCCGACTATTTTTCCAGGATGAAACAGCACCAGACTCAGTGCAGTGAGGCTCTACCCCTGAGGAGGGAAGTGGGTCCACATTAGGTTGTGTCCTTCAAGATTTGGAGTTTTGAATACCAGCCATAGGCCAAAGAAAAAACACAGGAGAGCTGTGGTGCCAGGGGCCCAACAGCCCTGAACACAGGCAGGGAGCTGATGGAGGCCTGGGACACAAGAGGAGAGATTGTTTGCTTTTCTTTGAAGGTTTCCTGAACAGTGGCAGGCATGAGATCCCCTCTCCGGGGTGAGAAAGTGGGGTGGCACCATTTTCCCCCTCACCACCAACACAGTTGGACTTCAGTGAGAAACATAGCACCCCGGGTGGAGTCGGGAGCCCTTACCTCATGCCCCTGTACCTTGCAAGTGCATCATTAGTAGGACAGGTCTGACTGTGAGCCAGAAGATCAGCACAAGCACTCTGCATGCATCAAGTCTACTGATCACAGACCGCTCCAAAGCATCTGCTTCAGTTCTTGTAGAAATAGGACTAAGCTTTCTTCTTTGAGGTTTCTGGATCCCATGTCTTCACAAATCTCTGTCAATGTTGCGTGGATTTGATTGTTCATTTAATTAGCATATGTTTTAGCATTAATTGGTACAGGTATGTTCTTTATAGCCTCAGGGGGATTAGATCTAGTGTTTCTTTTACTCTTAGTTTTTAAAAAAGTGGGTCAGTCTAATTTTTTCCTCAGTGTAAGTCTTAATAGTTTGCAGCCCACATCTGAAAAAAAAATTGTGACTTTAAAAATGTAAAATATAAATTCCATTATGTTAACACAATCATTTCCAAAATAAAATAGGCATAGCAATAAAAAAAAATGGGGGCAAGAGCATGGTCATATCACTTTAAAAACATTTAATACATTAATAATATATCAAAAAATTGCCAGTTGGAGGAAAATTGTGCTCTATTTATGGAACAGAACACATGAAGAATCAATAGATGACTGGTGAAAACCAAGAGTGGGAAGTAAAATATCAAATTTTAAAATTTGGGAAAACATAGAAAAAACATTTTTAAATTATAAAGATGACTTTACCATATGGAATACCAAATATGTAGCTTCAGCCATGGGTAATGATGATACTTTAGGGATAGACATTGTCACAGCACATCCACGTGAAGACAATTGGACAATTATATCTTTAAATATAAATAAGTCAAAAATTGATCATTTATTATACTCCCAACTTACACTTTTTAATTCATACTTAGCTGTTAAAAAATTAACAGTAGATCCATGAGCACCATGTCTAGACTTTAAAGGAATAAGGAGGGGCGCCTGGGTGGCACAGCGGTTGAGCGTCTGCCTTCGGCTCAGGGCGTGATCCTGGCGTTGTGGGATCGAGCCCCACATCAGGCTCCTTCACCAGGAGCCTGCTTCTTCCTCTCCCACTCCCCCTGCTTGTGTTCCCTCTCTCGCTGGCTGTATCTATCTCTGTCGAATGGATAAATAAAATCTTAAAAAAAAAAAAAAGAATAAAGGAATAAGGATACTTATAAGGTATATAGAAAACACATAGGAAATTTAGCATATAACACATATCATTATCTTTGGTAGTATACACTAGGCTTCTAGCATCAAATTTCTACCCCAAGAATATAGGAACCTGTGCTAATAAAACCTCTCATGGTCATATTGTAACCTATAATAGTAATATATACCTTGAAATTTAATACAGAACTTTCAAGCCAGATCTAGATTCCCAAATTGTGCCATTTGATCCATCCTCATTTATGCCCAACTTATGACTTCTGCCAAAAACAAATTCATTAAAAGGAAGGAAAACTTTACAGATCTTTGTTGGACCAGTAAGAGGTTTAATTGGAGAAGCAATGGCAAGTGTTTTTTCTCAACTCCAAATTGACCAAACCATGTTAAATTTATGAAATTTTGAAACCAAACAATTTCAACTTAACACACATGCAATGGCAGCTTTGTCATCATTGGGCACACAGATGGATAAAATCAGAAATATATCACAAAACATAAATGAATTTCATACAGAAGTAAATAGAGCCATGGAAATTCTCCATAAAGCAGTTGGAGAAAACCCTAAAAATAATAAAATACTAAAAAACAATATGAAAGATGTTTCTCTAAGTGTAGAATGTCAGTTCTCACAATTAAGATTGGTTTATATGTGGAATACTTTGAGAACAAGTATAATCTTGAGGGCAATACTGGTCACCTAAGATAATAGAAAGCCCAACCCGAAAGAAAGTAGATAGAATACATCCTAATGGCTATTGAGCAACTGTGAAATTAGCTTATTGGTATTTAAAGGGGGAAATATGACATTGTGTTACCACACTTTTGTGGTTCTCTAATATCAAAAGAGAGAGTGAAGTCTTCAGTCCACAGAAAGACCCCTTATGATAGAAGGAAAATGTTTTCCTAAGACGTGCTGGTGGAATGGAATTAAAATACTATTATTACTGCTGGACCTTTGGATATCTAAAGTATCTAAAACTATGGCCTCAATGCCTTCTCAACCAGTTATGTATAATATGGAAAAGTGGACCGTGATAATATGCTCTAAGCCAAATCTTACCCTAACCTTTTATAGTCAATGGGAAAATAAGGAACACAACATGATGGGATGCACAAAACAGAACAGAAAATGAATGTGACAATAGAAGAAAAAAGATATTCAAGGTCAATAAAAGATAGAGGGACGATTAAAATAACTGAGAAATATTTCACACTGAACCTCCTAAAATTAATTTAATAAATGTAAATCATACATAAGAAGATTTAAGTAAAAGAACATCTGGAGGGTGCCTGGGTGGCTCAGTTGTTAAGCATCTGCCTTTGGCTCAGGTCATGATCCCAGGGTACCGGGGTCAAGTCCTGCATCAGGCTCCCTGCTCTGCAGGAGGCTGCTTCTCCTTCTGCCCCTCCTCCCACTCATTCTCTAAGTCTCTCTCTCTCAAATAAATAAATAAATAAATAAATAAATAAATAAATAAAATCTTTAGGAAAAAAATCTGGAATATGAGACTAATAAAGTCAAAATTACTTCACAGGAATCATAAAGAGAACAAAACCACACAATCCCTAAGATAATGACAGCCTGAATTCTAACGTTATGGCAATCAAACATGTGCTTGATAGTGCTATGCAAGCTTACACTTGAAGTTTTATAAAAATCTCTTTTACATGGAAATGCAATGGTCAAGGAAGTTTAAGTAGTTTAAAAAGTTTAACTTCTGGTGGTTTGGCAATTGGATATGGTACCACATGAAAAAGTCCTCTGTTGTGCTTTTGGTAATATTAGGAATACAGTTGCTTAAACTGGTCATTAAACCATGGGGTAAAAGAATGTCTGGCAAAGGAAAGATACTCCTAAAATATGATTGTTATTAAGATTGTAACTAATGTACACAGGGTGGATTGACATTTTTGTGAACTTAGATTTTGAGGTTTTAGGCCCTTAGGATTAATTAGTGTGTGAGTGATTTGAAATCACAGGGTGGATTGTTGTGTATTGGTTTCATATAATTTCAAATCAGTTGTTTATAACTTACGTGAAGCAATTTTAATCCACTTTAATTATGACAAAGACAAAAAGAGTTGTTTCGATATAAGAATGAAGTGAGTTGTGCCAGAATCTCATCTTCTCAGTAGCTCAGGTGCTAAGCATCCCTGCTGTGGGCGTTTCAATAAAAAACATGAAGAAGCAACTATAGCAAGGGGACATTTAGACTACAAGTATCCAGAGTTTATGAGGACTATCAGAGAGTGTTAGGTCTGCAAAAGTGCCTTTGCTGATCTAAAATAGCTCTCCAAAGACCTTGGGGCAATTGGCTCCCACCACAGTAAGTGCAACTCTTACCCACAGTGGTGAAAGCTGACAGTGACCCCTGGAAGATCATCATGCCTGTCAACACCAGTGCCATGTTTCCTAGCAACGTGATCTAGTAAAAGGGATTTTTACTTTTACACTGGTAGCTGGGTTTCAGCCCAAGGTTGGCTAAGCCATCTCTCCTGAGTACTAACTTGTATAAATTTGGACTTTAGTCCTTTAATCTCCCCTTGCCTGGAACAATAGTGTGATTACTCCATCATTGATTTGAAGTATGCTATTTCTTATTGCTTATTAAGAGATATTATCCCTGGGGCACCTGGATGGCTCAGTCAGTTAAGCTTCTGCCTTGGGCTCAAGTCGTGATCCCAGGGTCCTGGGATTGAGCCACGCATGGGGCTCCCTGCTCAGTGGGGAGCCTGCTTCTCCCTTTCCTTCTGCCTGCCACTTCCCCTGCTTGTGCTCTTTCTCTCTGTGCATCAAATAAATGAAATCGAAAGAAAGAAAGAAAGAAAGAAAGAAAGAGAGAGAGAGAGAGAGAGAGAAAGAAAGAAAGAAAGAAAGAAAGAAAGAAAGAAAGAAAGAAAGAAAGAAAGAAAAAGAAAGAGAAAGACATTATCCCTATAGGCTATTGGCTTGTGAAATTCCCACAGCGAACTTGCGTTAAATAAAATAGACAAACACAGTCTGTAAGCATTAATTTGCCTCCCAAAACAAAAGTTACTGTCAGGTTCCATATGCCCCTGCTTTCCTTATGAAACTAAGAGTCTATCTGGCAATCATGATTCCAAGGTTCCTCCTGTTCCAGCGAACAATGTCAAGCCCAGAATGGCCTACAAGATCCCATGAGATCTGGCCTGAGATCCATGAGATCTAGCATCAGGAGAATTAGCTACTTTGTTTCGGAGCAAGATAGATCCTGATGGCCCTGTGTGTTCCCCACAATTTCCCAACCATGGCCCAATTATCCTTATATACCCCTGACTGAGGAACCAATCCCATGAAGCCTTGTGCAGGGTTGGAGCAGTTGGCACATACACACTGTTCCCCAGGTACTTCCTGCCCTCAGGTTTCCAGGCATGTGTAGACAGGCACCTCCTCAGTCCTGTGGGCCATCTTCCTGTAACTGGGGGTGCCCCACACTGAACTCCTGATGCAAAGAGGAAAAGGTCATTTCAGTCACACCACCTTGTGGACCTGTGCCAAGGGGATACTCAGCATCTCTGTGGAAAGTCAGATCCCTAAGGTATCTCTCATCAGTGAACTTCCAGGCTGTGCCAAAGATGGCAAGGTTCAGGGATTTTTGTGAGATCTGGCTTGAGCCAAACTTTGGGCCCAGTGAGTTGAGATAGGCAATGGAGGCTAATTCCTTTAGATTAACCATTTCAGAATAGTTTTAAATTTTTTATTCCCTTTAATGAAGTTAGCTTTGAAAAGTTTCAAACTCTGTCAGCTTATGTTAGGAAAAGGTGAATTTGGTATGCTGATAGCATTAAGGAGAAAACCCAGAGGTTAGGGGAGTGGTAAAAACTTATTAGGACCTAGTGATGAAGGATAGGTGCTCTGCTGAACTGTCCATGTAAAAGGGACTCACAAATAAACAAGTTCTTCTGCCATTGTCCCTTGGAGGCCTTTCAAAAGGCTTTGATCTTCCAACATATATGCTGAGGGAGATTTCCAGTTAACTATAATAAGTCTTAAATTATACAACCTTAATTTTGTATGCAGCACAGTTTTGTAAACTGTTGGCTAACATTAGGATCTGTCATCATGGTAAAGTGGAGAATTAGCAGATCTAAACCAAATAAAATCCATTTGAGCCATAACTTTGCAGCACTGGCATTAAAGATGGATTAACTAGGTATCAGGAAAAAATGCAGATATTTTATCCATTTGTTCTACTAAACAGAAATGAATACCTAACTTTATCATACTTTCTATTTCACTAAATATCCAAACTCTGACATTAACAACTGTCATTTTCTCAAACTTTCTCCATTTTTCCTGCAATTTTTAAATTAAGATACAATTCACACAACACAAAATTCACCATTTTAACCATTTTAAGATGCAAAATTCAGTGGTTTTTGTATTGTGCAACCATCACCACTATTGTTTTCCAGAACAAATATATCACCCCCAAAAGAAACCCCACAAACTTTAGCAGTCATCCCAAATCCCACCTCCCAGCAAAAATTAATATACCTTCATAGAATACACCCTAATATACCAGAATTTTCATACTCTGGACATTCTACGTAAATGAAATAATACAACACAAGGAATTGTTTGCCTGGATTCTTTGGCTTGATATATTTCGAGGTTTGTCCATGTTGTAGCTTCAGTACTTCATTTTTTTATGGCTGAGTAATACCTCATTGTATGGATATATCACATGTCATTTATCTATAAATTAGTTGATGAGTTAGTGTTGTTTCCACATTGGAGTATTATGAACAGTGCTGCCATAAACATTTGTGCACAAGTTTTTGTGTGATTATGTGGTTTCAATTCTCTTGAGAAAATACCTAAGAGTAGAATTACTGGGTCATACGGTAACACTATGTTTAACTTTTTGAGAAACTATCAAACTACTTTATCAGGGGCTGCACCATTTTACATTCCCACCAGAATGCATTGAGTAGTCCAAATTTTCATGTCCCTGCCAACACTTATTTTCCATTTTTTTAAATTTAGCCATCCTAATGGATATGAAATGGTATCCTACTGTAGTTTTAATATACATTTCACTAATGACTAATGATGAGGAGGATTTCTTTCGCATTTATTGGCTATTTGTGTATCTGTTGGTTTGCAACCTTCTCAGGAGCTTCTGAGGTATAATCTGATACTGGCCTCCAAATGCAGAAGGCAGAGAGAGAAGAGCAAAGAAAGAGGCAGTCCACTCTAGTTTGGTAGGTGGCAGTTTTAATAAGCAAAAAGAATTTTCACATGAGACTTGTCTTGGGCAGCAGCAAGATGAATGGATCCCCACACCCAACTACCAAATCTTAAAAGTTTATATAGAGGCCCTAACTGGCTTTAGTCACTGTATAGGTATTTTCAACACCACATCACTATCTCAAGGCTATGGCCTTGGAGCAGCCTCTAGAAGTGGGAAAGGCAAGCAGAACCAATATTCCAAGGACAGGGTAAGGGATAGAGCACCTCAGATCACCTGGATCTAGCTCACAGGTCAATCGGTGATCATGTCCTTTCCATGAACTCCCCCAACAATATCTTCCTTGGATAAACATGGATTCAAATCTTTTGCCTGAAAGGAAACAACCAAGGAAACTAAATGGCAACCTAGGGAATGGGAGAAGATATTTTCAAAAGATGTACCAGGTAAAGGGCTAGTATACAAAATCCATAAAGAACTTCTCAAACTCGGGGCGCCTGGGTGGCACAGCGGTTAAGTGTCTGCCTTCAGCTCAGGGCGTGATCCCAGCCTTAAGGGATCGAGCTCCACATCAGGCTCGTCTGCTATGAGCCTGCTTCTTTCTCTCCCACTCCCCCTGCTTGTGTTCCCTCTCTCGCTGGCTGTCTCTATCTCTGTCGAATAAATAAATAATAAATAAATAAATAAATAAATAAATAAATAAATAAAATCTTTAAAAAAAAAAAAAGAACTTTTCAAACTCAACATCAAAAAACAAAAAAACAAAAAAATCCAGTCAAGAACAAACAGACATTCTCCAGGCACATACAAATGGCTACACAAAAACATTAAAAAATGTTCAATGTCATTCGTCATCAAGGAAATACAAATCAAAACCACAATGAGATACCACCTCACCCTGGTCAGAATGGCTAAAATTAACAACACAAGAAACAACAGGTGTTGGCAAGGATGTGGAGAAGGGAGAAGCCTCTTACACTATTGGTGGGAACAAACTGGTGCAGCCACTCTGGAAAACAGTATGGAGGTTCCTCAAAAAGTTAAAAATAGAACTACCCTAGGACCCAGCAATTGCACTACTAGGTATTTATCCAAAGGATACAGAAATAGTGATTCAAAGGGACACATGCAGCCCAAAGTTTATAGCAGCAATATCCACAATAGCCAAACTATGGAAAGAGCCCAGATGTTCATCAACAGATGAATGGATCAAGAAGAGGTGGTACACACACACACACACACACACACACACACACACACACACAGGAATATTACTCAGCCATCAAAAAGAATGAAATCTGCCATTTGCAACAATGCGGATGGAACTAAAGTATATTATGCTAAGCAAAATGTCAGTTGAGAAAGACAAGTGCCATATGATTTCACTCATATGTGGAATTTAAGAAACAAAACAGATGAACATAGGAGAAGGGAAAATAAAGTAAGATAAAAACAGAGAGGGAGCCAAACTATAAGAGACTCTTAACTATAGGGAAAAAACTGAGGGTTGCTGGAAGGGAGGTGGGTTAGGGATGCAGTAATTGGGTGATGGACAATAAATAGAGCATGTGATGTAATGAGCACTGGGTGTTATATGCAACTGATGAATCACTGAATTCTATGCCTGAAACTAATAGTACACTATATGTCCACTAACTTGAATTTAAATAAAACCTAAAAAAAATAAATAAATAAAACAAAAAAAAATCCTTTGCCTGTTTTTTAATTAGGTTGTCTTTTTATTGTTGATTTGTAAGAATCATTTCTATATTCTAAACACAAATTCATTTTCAGATATATGAGTTTCAAACATTTTTTCCTATTTGTGGGTTATCTGTTCACTTTCTTGATGGTGCCCTTTGATGTACAAAATATTTCAGTTTATGGGATGCCTGGGTGGCTTGGTTGGTGAAGCATCTGCTTTCGGTTCAGGTCATGATCCCAGGGTCCTGGAATAGAGCCCCACATCGGGCTCCCTGCTCAGTGGGGAGCCTGCTTCTCCTTCTGCCTGCTGCTCCCCCTACATGTGCTCTCTGTGTCAAATAAATAAATAAAATCTTAAAAAATATTTTAGTCTTGATAAAGTAAAATTTATCTATCTTTTAATTTTTGTCCTGTGTTTTTAGTGTCATATTTAAGAAATCATTGCCTATGGGTGCCTGGATGGCTCAGTTAAGCATCTGCCTTTGGTTCAGGTCATGATCTCGGGGTCCTGGGATTGTGTCTCGTGTCAGACTTCCTTCTCAGTGGGGAGTGTGCTTCTCCCCCCACTCATGCTCTCTCTCTCTCTCTCTCTCTCTCTAATAAATAATCTTTAAAAAAATTGTTGCCTAATCTAAGGCCACAAAGATTTACATTTACTTCCTTCTAAGAATTTTACAATTTTAGCTCCTACATTTAAGTCATCGACCCTTGAGTGAATTTTTTATATGCTGTGAAGTAAGGGTCTAATTTAGCTCTTTTGCATGTGTATATCCAGTTGTCCCAGCACCATTTGTTGAAAAGGTTTTACCCATTGAATAGTGTTGGTACTCTTGCCAAAGATAAATTAACCATACTTACATGGATTTACATCTGCACTCTCAATTCCATTCCATTGGCCTATATTTTATCCTTATGTCACTACCGCACTGTCTTGACTATTGCAGCTTCAAAATATTTTGAAGTCAGAAAGTGTGAGTCCTCCAATTTTATCCTTTTTCAAGATTATTTTGACTATTCCGGTACCCCTGAATTACCATATTAATTTTAGGACCAGCTCATCAATTTCTGCAACAAAAGGCAGTTGGAATTTTGATAGGAATTACATTGAATCCACAGATCAATTTGCGGAGCAATGGCATTTTAACAACATTAAGTCTTCCAATACATGAACATGAACTGTCTTTACATATTTAGGTCTTAATTTATTTCAACAATGTTTTATAGTTTAATCCCTAAATATTTTATTCTTTGGGATGCTATTGTAAATGGACTTGTTTTCTTAATTTCATTTTTGGATTATTCATTACTAGTATGTAGAAATGCGATTGTTTTCTGCATATTGATCTTGTCATCTGTAACTTCACTGAATTCATTTATTAGCTCTAATTTTTTGTGGATTCTTTAGGATTTTCTGTATATAAGATCATGTCATCTGCAAATAGAAATAGTTTTACTTCTTCCTTTCCAACCTATATACATTTTATGCCATTTTCTTGTCTAATTTCTTTCTTGAGCCTCAAGCTCAATGCTGAATGAAAATAGTGAGAGCAGACACTTGCCTTTTTCCTGATTTTAAAAGCAAATACTTCAATCTTTCGCCAAAAAATATGTAAACTGAAGGATTTACATAAAGGCTCTTTTTCAGGTTTAACAAGTTCCTTTCTACTCCTAGACTGTTGAGTAAGTTTTCATCAGGAAAGGTGTTGGATTTTGTGACATGCTTAGTTTCTACGGCAGATCTACAAATGGCTATATGCTTGGTGGCTTAAAACAACACACATTTATTCTCTTACAGTTCTGAAGGCCAAAAGTCTGAAATCAGTTTCAGTGGATTTCAACATGGCTGCACTCTCTCCAGAAGCCATAGGGATAAATCTGTACCATGTGTCTTCCAACCTCTAGTAAGTGCTGACATTCCTTAGCTTATATCCACTTCGCTCAAATCTCTGCCCCATGGGCACAATGCCTTCTTCTCATCTATAAACAAATCTTCCTCTTCCTTTCTCTTATAGAGATAAATGTGACAATACTACAGCCTACTCAAACACCAGGATAATCTTCCCATCTCAATATACTTAATTATTTTTTTATAATTTTTTATTATGTTATCTTAGTCATCATACAGTACATCCCAAGTTTCTGATGTAAAGTTCCATGATTCATTACTTGCGTATGACACCCAGTGCATCATGAAATCCGTGACCTCCTTAATACCCATCACTGACCTATCCTGATCCCCCACCCCCCACCAAAGCCCTCAGTTTGTTTCCCAGAGTACACAGTCTCTCATGGTTCATTCCCCTTTCTGTTTACCCCCCCTTTCTTCTTCCCTTTCTTCTCCTACTGATCTTCCTACTTCTTATGTTCCATAAATGAGTGAAATCATGATAATTGTCTCTCTCTGCTTGACTTATTTCACTTAGGATTATCTCCTCCAGCCCCATCCCTGTTGCTGCAAATGTTGCGAAATTGTTCTTTTTGATGGCTGAGTAATATTCCATTGTATATATGACCACATCTTCTTAATCCACTCATCTATTGAAGGGCATCTCAGCTCCATCCACAATTTGGCTATTGTGGACAATGTTGCTATGAACATTGGGGTGCATATGCCCTTCTCTTCACTACATCTGTATCTTTGGGGTAAATACCCAGTAGTGCAATTGCTAGATCACAGGGTAGCTCAATTTTTAACTTTTTAAGGGACCTTCACGCTGTTTTCCAAAGTGGCTGTAGCAACTTGCATTTCCACCATCAACATTAAGAGGGATCCCTTTCTCCACATCCTCTCCAACATTTGTTGTTTCCTGCCTTGTCAATTTTTGCCATTCTAACTGGCATAAGTTGGTATCTCAATCTGTTTTTGATTTGAATTTCCCTGATGGCTAATGATGTTGAACATTGTTTCATGTGGCATTTTTTCATGTGTCTGTTAGCCATTTGTATGTCTTCACTGGAAAAGTGTCTGTTCATATCCTCTGCCAATTTTTTGATTTCATTATTTGTTTCCTGTGTATTGAGTTTGAGAAGTTCTTTGTACATCATGGATACTAATCTTTTTTCTGTAGTGTCATTGGCAAATATCTTCACCCATTCCATAGGCTGCCTCTTAGTTTTTTTGGCTGTTTCCTTGGCTGTGCAGAAGCTTTTTATCTTAATGAATTCCAACAAATTCATTTTTTCTTTTGTTTCTCTTGTCTTTGGAGATGTGTCATGAAAAAAGTTGCTGTGGCTGACCCCAATGTTCATAGCAGCATTGTCCACAATAGCTAAATCATGAAGGAGCCGAGATGCCCTTCAACAGATGACTGGATTAAGAAGCTGTGGTCCAGGTATACAATGGAATATTACTCAGCTATAAGAAAGAACGAATTCTCAACATTTGCTGCAACATGGACGGCACTGCAGCAGATAATGCTAAGTGAAATAAGTCAAGCAGAGAAAGACAATTATCAGATTTCTCTCATCTATGGAACATAAGAACTAGGATGATTGGTAGGGGAAGAAAGGGATAAAGAAAGGGGGGGTAATCAGAAGGGGGAATGAAACATGAAAGACTATGGACAATGAGAAACAAACTGAGGACTTCAGAGGGGAGGGGGGTGGGGGAATGGGATAGACTGGTGATGGCTGGTAAGGAGGGCACGTATTGCATGGTACACTGGGTGTTATACACAACTAATGGAGCATCAAACTTTACATAGGAATCCGGGGATGTACTATATGGTGACTAACATAATATAATAAAAAATCATTTAAAAAAAAAAGTTGCTGTGGCCGATGTCAAAGTGGTTGCTGCTGCCTATGTTCTCCTCTAGGATTTTGATGGATTCCTGTCTCACATCAAGGTCTTTCATCCATTTGGAGTTTATCTTTTGTGTATGGTGTGAGAGAGTGGTCAAGTTTCATTCCTTTGCATGTAGCTGTCCAATTTTCCCAGCACCATTTATTGAAGAGACTAGACTGTCTTTTTTCCACTGGATGTTTTTTCCTGCTTTGTCAAAGATTAGTTGCCCAAAGAGCCGAGGGTCCATTTCTGGGTTCTCTATTCTGTTCCATTGGTCTATGTATCTGTTTTTGTGCCAGTACCATGCTGTCTTTGTGATCACAGCTTTGTAGTATAGCTTTAAATCCAGCAACATCATGCCCCCAACTTTGTGTTTCCTTTTCAACAATTCTTGGTGATTTGGGGCCTTTTCTGTTTCCACACAAATTTAAGGGCTGTTTGTTCCAGTTCTTTGAAAAATATCATTGGCATTTTGATCAGAATGGCATTGAAAGTGTAGATTGCTCTGGGTAGCATAGACATTTTAATTATGTTAATTCTTCTGATCCATGAGCATGGAATATTTTTCCATCTTTTTGTGTCTTCTTCAATGTCTTTCAAGAGTGATTTGTAACTTCGAGAATATAGATCCTTTATGTCTCTGGCTAAGTTAATTCCGAGATAACATATGATTTTTGGTGCTATTATAAATGGGATGGATTCCCTAATTTCTCTTTCTGCAGTCTCATTGTTCGTGTATAGAAATGCAACTGATCAGAGAGGTTAAGATGGCAGAGGAGTAGGGGACCCCTTTTTCAGCCGGTCCCCTGAGTTGAGCTGGATAGGTACCAGACCAGCAGGAACATCCACGGAATCAGCCTGAGATGCAGGAAGATACATCTGGATCTCTACAAATGAACATCTCCAGCGCTGAGTATCAAGGTACGAAGTGGGGAGCCGTGAAACTGCACACAGATATCGGAAGCTAAACAGAAGGGGGAGCGAGCCGCCGTGTCAGGGCGCCGGGAAGCGGTAGCCACCTGCACGGGGGAGTGGACAGACCACGGACCTGCACGCTTGAGACAGCAGACTGAGAACGGGAGCTCCGGGAGCGCACGCGGGACGGCTGGCGGTTGGCGGGCCACCTGCACGGGGGAGCAGGCGGACTCGCGGACAGCACCCGCGAGACAGCAGACTTAGAACGCGAGCTCCAGGAGCGCGCGGCGCAGGGCGGCTGGCGGGCCACCTGCACCAGGGAGAGGGTGGACCACGGACCCGCACTCTGCAAACAGCAGGTGAGTCCGTGAGCCGGGAGCGTGCGCCACCAAGCATCTCACGGAGCTACGGAGCTCCAGTGTGCTCACTGGATTGAGGCTGAGACCGGGAGCTCCGGGAGCATGTGCGGGGCGGCTGGCGGCTGGAGGGCCACCTGCACGGGGGAGCAGGCGGACTTGCGGTCAGCACCCGCGAGA
>NC_048221.1:59398206-59398649 GCF_002007445.2 Ailuropoda melanoleuca | reverse complement strand
GATTTTATTAATTTTCCAAAAAAATCAATCTCAGTGTTATTAACTCATAATGAGTATAAACTCACTTCACAATATCTTGCTCTCTCCAACTACAATTTATATACCCCACAACAAACAGAGCTAGTGTGTTTTAAACTACTGTCTATGCCAATTTATTGAGGGTGTGGCTTGGTAATACATTAAGTTTGCCTTATACTTCTTTTTTTAAAAAAATTTTTAATTATATTATGTTAGTCACCATACAGTACATCCCTGGTTTTTGATGTAAAGTTCGATGATTCATTAGTTGCGTATAACACCCAGTGGACCATGCAACACGTGCCCTCCTTACTACCCATCACCAGCCTATCCCATTCCCCCACCCCCCTCCCCTCTGAAGCCCTCAGTTTGTTTCTCAGAGTCCATAGTCTCTCATGCTTCATTCCCCCTTCTGATTACCCCCC
>NC_048221.1:59375822-59394699 GCF_002007445.2 Ailuropoda melanoleuca | reverse complement strand
TGGTGATGGGTAGTAAGGAGGGCACATATTGCATGGTGCACTGGGTGTTATACGCAACTAATGAAGCATCGAACTTTACATCGGAATCCGGGGATGTACTGTATGGTGATTAACATAATATAATAAAAAAATAATAATAATAAAATTAAAAAAAAAAGAAATGCAACTGATTTCTGAGCATTGATTTTGTATCCCGCCACATTACTGAATTGCTCCATAACTTCTAGTAGTTTGGGGGTGGAGTCTTCCGGGGTTTCCATATACAGTATCAAGTCATCTGCAAAGAGAGACAGTTTGACTTCTTCTTTGCCAATTTGGATACCTTTTATCCCTTTTTGTTGTCTGATTGCTGTTGCAAGGACTTCTAGTACTATGTTGAATAATAGTGGCAAGAGTGGGCATCCTTGTCGTGTTCCTGATCTTAAGGGAAAGGCTTCCACCTTTTCCCCCTTAAGAATGATATTCGCTGTAGGCTTTTCATATACGGTTTTTATGAAATTGAGGAATGTAGCCTCTATCCCTACACTCTGAAGGGTTTTAATCAGGAAAGGATGCTGTATTTTGTCAAATGCTTTTTCTGCATCAATTGAGAGGATCATATGGTTCTTGACTCTTTTCTTGTTGATATGATCTATCACACTGATAGATTTGCGAATGTTGAACCACCCTTGCATCCCAGGGATGAATCCCACTTGGTCTTGATGGATAATCCTTTTAATGTACTGTTGGATCCTATTAGCTAGGATCTTGTTGAGAATTTTGGCATCCATTTTCATCAGGGAAATCGGTCTGTAATTCTCCTTTTTGATGGGGTCTTTGTCTGGTTTTGATCAAGGTAATACTGGCCTCATAGAATGAGTTTGGTAGTTTTCCTTCTGTTTCTATTTTTTTGAAACAGCTTCAGGAGAATAGCTATTATTTCTTCTTCGAATATTTGGTGGAATTCCCCAGGGAATCCATCAGGCCCTGGACTCTTGTTTTTGGGGAGGTTTTTAATCACTGCTTCAATCTCTTCCTAATTAATCAGTCTGTTTAAATAATCAATTTATTCCTATGTCAGTCTTGGTAGTTTATAGGTTTCCAGGAGGCCTCTATTTCTTCCAGGTTGTTTAATTTATTAGCATAAAGCTGTTGACTATTCTTTTGAATAACTCTGGCCAGTGGCTTATCGATCTTACTTATTCTTTCAAAGAACCAGCTTCTAGTTCTGTTGATCTGCTCTACTGTGCTCCTGGTTTCCAATTCATTGATCTCTGCTCTAATCTAGATCAACTGCTTTCTCGTGCATTGGTTAGGCCTGTTCTTCTGTTCCAGCACCAGCTTCTTTAGGTGAGAATATAAAAACTGCATTTTAGGTTTTTCTATTCTCTTGAGTGAGACTTGTATGGCTATGTATTTTCCTCTTAGGACCGCCCATGCAGTGTCCCAGAGGTTTTTGACCATTGTGTCTTCATTCTCGTTGGTCTCCATAAATTGTTTAAATTGATTTTTAATTTCCTGGTTCACCCAATCATTCTTGAGCAGGATAGTTCTTAGTTTCCGAGTGTTGAGTTTCTTCCAAATTTTTCCTTGTGATTGAATTCCAATTTCAAAGCATTGTGGTCTGAGAATATGCAGGGAATAATTTCAGTCTTTTGGTATTGGTTGAGACCTGTTTTGTGACCCAGTATATGGTCTATTTGGATAACTTTCCATGTGCATTCGAAAAGAATGAGTATTCTGTTGTTCTGGGGTGTAATGTTCTGTATACATCTATGAGGTCCATCTGGTCTAGTATGTCATTCAAAGCTCTTGTTTCTTTGTTGATTTTCTGCTTAGGTGATCTGTCTATTGCTGAGAGTGGAGTGTTGAGGTCCCCTACTATTAACGTATTATTATCTATATGTCTCTTTATTCTGGTGAAGAGTTGGCTTGTGTATCTAGCTGCTCCCCTCTTGGGGGCAGAGTTATTTATAATTGTCATATCCACTTGTTGGATAGATCCTTTAAGAATAATATAGAGTCCTTCTGTATGTCTAACTACAGTCTTTAATTTAAAATCTAATCTGTCTGATATGAGAATTTCTACCCCAGGTTTCTTTTGAGATCCATTGGCATGAAAAATTGTTTTCCATCCCATCATTTTCAGTCTGGATGTATATTTAGGTTCAAGATGAGTCTCTGTAGATAGAAAATGGATGGGTCATGTCTTTTTATTCAATCTGCCACCCTGTGGCGTTTTATGGGAGTATTTAGGCCATTCACATTGAGAGTGATTATTGAGAGATATGATTTTAATGATGTCATGTTGCCTGTAAATCTTTGTTTCTATAGATTGTAAATTTCTGTTCTGTCTCACTCTTGGGACCTTTTTACGTTTATACAAGCCCCCTTAATAGCTCCTGTAGGGCTGGTTTGGTGGTTACGAATTCAGTCAGTTTCTGCCGATCCTGGTAGGTGCTTAACTCTCCATGAATTCTGAATGACAGCCTTGCTGGATAAAGGATCCTTGGCTGCATGATCTTCCCAGATAGAGCTTTGAAAATATGCTGCCACCCCTTCCTAGCCTGCCATGTCTCCGTAGACAGGTCTGACGTTATTCTGATATTTTTTCCTCAGTACATGAGAAATCTTTTTGTCCTGGCTGCTTTCAATACTGTATCCTTGGATCTAATATTTACGAATTGCACTATGATGTGACCTGGTGTAGGTTTGCCGTGGTTGACCTTGGGAGGGGTCCTCTCTGCCTCTTGGACATGAATGCTTGCTTCCTTTGTCAGATTAGGGAAGTTTTCAGCTACAATTTGTTCAAATATCTCTTCTAGACCTCTCTCTTTCTCCACCCCCTCGGGGATGCCGATTATTCTGACATTTGGAACGATTCATTGAGTCAGTAATCTCCCATAATCTACATTCTTGAGATTGGATTTTTTTGAGCCAAGTTTCTGTTTTAACTTTCTCTTCTACAATCCCATCCTCCAATTCACTAATTCGTTCTTCTGCCTCATTTACCCTGGCTGTCAGAGCATCTACTTTTGACTGCTTTGATTCATAGCATTTTTAATTTCTGCCAGATTCACTCTCATTTCCGCCCTTAAAGATTCTAATCTCATTAATATTTTTGTTAATATTTTTTCAAGCCTACAAATCATCTTGACCATTGTTACTCTGAACTCCATTTCTGACAATTTGGTTATATCCATAACCATCAGTTCTGTGACAGAGGCCACAGACTCATTATCTTTTCTTTGCTTGGGGGGGGGATTTCTCCTCCTCGTCATTCTGATGAAGAGAGGTTGCAGGGTTGCCCAGAGCCCAAATTATTGACTAGGACCCAGGCAGTGTGCACTTGTTTTATAGGGACCTTAGGAATGTAGGCTTCTTGATTTTTCAGCTTGCCTTCTGGGGGAGGGGCCTGCCATGCCAATACTCAGTCAACCCTGTTTGGGTAGAGTCTCCCTGTCCCCTATGAGGGGGGATGGGGATGGGCACAATGTGAGCTGGTTTTTCCGGGATTTTGTGGCTTTCCCTGGTGATTTTCTGTGGCTCTTCTGAGAGTCAGAGCAGCAGTGGGCATATCCTAACCTCTGTCTCAGACAGTTCACAATCCACTCTCCACTATGCTCTCTTGGCCATTTTAACTCTATTTCTGCCATAACCCTTCAGCATCCTGGGTTGTGCACCCCACAGCTGCTCTCCCAGCCCTCACTCTCCAGGGCCATCACGTCTCTGTCCTTTGTGCTTTGAACACCGCCAGCTGCCCCCGGTTCCAGCGCGTGCTCCCGAGCTCCCTGTTTCAGTGTGGTTCGCGCATGCTCCAGCGAGCCGGTTTTCAGTCTGGTCGTGCACGCGCTCCCAAGCTCCCATTATCAGTCTGGTTCCAGTGAGCACTCCAGAGCTCCGGTTTTCAGTTTGGACACATGCCCTCTCTCAAGCTCCCATTATCAGTCCGGCTCCAGTGTACGCTCCGGAGCTCCGGTTTTCAGTACGGTTGCGCGAGCACTCCCAAACTCCCGGTTTCAGTCTAGTTCGAGTGTGCGCTATGGAGCTCCAGTTTTCAGTTTGGACACGCGCGCACTCCCAAGCTCCCAGTTTTAATCCAGTTCCAGTGAGCGCTCCAGAGCTCCGGTTTTCAGTCAAGTCGCACGTGTTCCCGGGTTCATGGTCTCAGTCTGCTTTCTCATGGGTGCCGGTCTGCAAGTCCGGCCCACTCCCCAGTGCAGGTGGCTACTGCTTCCCGGCACCCGATCACGGCAACACCCTCCCCCTTCCGTTTATCTTCCGATATCTGTGTGTGGATTCACAGCTCCCCCCTTCATACCTCAATATTCAGCACTGGAGATGTTCGCTTATAGAGATCCAGATGTACCTTCCTGCATCTCAGGCTGATTCCGTGGATTTTCAGGATGGTCTGGTACATATCCAGCTCGACTCAGGGGACCAGCTGAAAAAGGGGTCCCCTACTCCTCCGCCATCTTTTTTCCTCAATATCCTTAATTAAATGACATCTTCAAACTCCTTTTTTTCATACAAGGTGATATTTACAGGTTCCAAGGATTAGGACAGGGATGATTTTTGGGGGGACCATTATTCGGTCTAACATACTTTCTATTCCTAGGTTGTTGTATATTTTTTTTTTATCATGAAAGAGTGTTGGATTTTGTCAAATGTATTTTCTGCATTTATTGAGATGCCTTTTATTATATAAGGATTGTATATTACATTGGTTGACTTTCATATATGAACCAATTTTGCATAGGATAAGTCCCACTTGGTCATGGTGCATAATCATTTTGATATGTTATTGGATTCAGTTTACTATTATTTTGTTGAGGATCTTTGCATCTATATTGATAAGGATATTTGTTTATTATGTCTTTCTCTGACTTTGGTCTTAGGAATGCTACCAGCCTCAGAGAATGAGTTGGGAAGTCTTCCCTCCTCTGATAATCTTTGGAAGAGTTTGAGAAGGACTGGTGTCCATTCTTCTTTAAACATTTGGTAGAATCCAGTAGTGAAGCCATATTCCCCTGAGTTTTTCTTTGCTGGAAGTTTTTTTATTATTAGCTTATTCTTTTCACTTTTTACAGGTCTGTTCATATTTTCTATTTCTTTGTGAGTCCACTTCAATAGTATATGTTTTTAAAGGAATTTGTCCCTTTCAACAAGGTTACCTAACTTACTGGTGTACAACCGTTAGTGATATTCCCTTATCATCCTTTTATTTCTGTAAGGTCAGTAGTAATGAAAAAGGTGGGCCCTCTTTCATTTCTCGTTTTAATAATTTGAGCCTTCCTTTTGTCTTGGTCAAGCTAGCTAAAGATTTGCCAATTTTGTTGATATTTTCAAAGAACCAACTTTTGATTTCATTGATTTTATTTTCTATGTTCCACTTCTTTTATCTCTACTCTAATCTTTATTATTTCATTCCTTCTTCTTGATTTATGTTCTGTTTATTCTTATTTTTCTAGCTAATTAAGGTGGAAAGTTAGAATATTGATTTGAGATCTTTCTTCTTTTTTAATATAGGAATTCATAGCCATAAATATCTCTCTGATCATTATTTTCACTACACCTCATGAGTTTTGCTATGTTTTTATTTTCATGTATTTCCAAAAAAATTTTCTAATTTCCTTTGTGATTTTTTTCAGTGAGGCATTGGTTATTTAGGCATGTGTTGCTTAATTTCCACATATTTGTAAATTTTATCGATTTCTAATATCATTTCATTGTGTTTGGAGGACACATTTTGTATTATTTCAATTCTCTTAAATTTACTGGGGGGGCTGTGTGTGTATGTGGTCTACTATATGATTTATCTTTGAGAATGTTCGATGTGCACTCTTAGCTACAGTATCTATGGATATGTTAGGTCTACTTGTTTTGTAGTGTTCTTTAAGTCTTCCATTTCCTTGGTGATCTAATTTTTCTATCCATTATTGAAATTGGGATATTGAGGTTGCCAACTATTATTATTGCACTATTTCTCCCTTCAATTTCACCAATTTTGCTTCAATTCTGACAGGTTTAGGGGCTCTGTTGTTAGGTACTAATATGTTTATACTTATATTCTTGATCTCCTGTCATTATGGAATGTCCTTCTTTGTCTCCCATAACAAATTTTTTCTAAAAGTCTAATTTGTCTGAGTATAGCCACTCCAGCTCTTTTTGGCTACTGTTAGCATGAATTACCTTTTTCATTCTTCATGTCCTCCTGCACTCCCTTTTATTTTGTTAAGCAGATATTTTTATTGCCTTACCATTTCTTTAACTCTACGTTTTGTAATTATTTTCTTAGTGCTTGCCCTGAGGATTATAATTAACACCTTAATTTATAGAAATCTATCTTTAAGTTCATTGGTTTTTATATTCTGCTTGTTCAAATCTGCTGTTGGGACCTTCTAGTAAATTTTTTATTTCAGTTATTTTACTTTTGAACTCCAGAATTTCTATTTGACTTCTTTTTATAATTTCCATACCTTTATTGATATTCCTTATTTGGTGAGGCACCATTCTGTTACCTTTATCCATTTAGACATGCTTTCCTTTAGCTCTTCAAACATATTTAAAATGGCTGATTTCAAGTCTTTGTCTAGTAAGTCCAACACCTTTGGCTTATAGTGCAGTTGGCATTGATTGTTTTTTTCAAGTGTATAAGTCATACTGTATTATATCTCTGCATACCTTTCATTTTTTTGTTGTTGTTGTTTTTGTTGAAAATGGGACATTTTTTCTGGAGGAAATGAAAATCCAGGGTTTTGTGTGAAATTGTCCAAATTTTAATTGGTGATTTTGAATAAAGTCCAAAAATGTATCTCATGACCTGATTTTGCAATAGGCTGCCAATCTGTGAACTTTACTCAAACAAAAAATAGGTAGATGATGGACAGAAAGATAGATGATAGACAGATAGACAGACATATAGATAGACATATAGATAGACAGATTAAAACTTCGTCTTCTCCAGGGGATTTATAAATATATTTTACTTGGCTAGGATGAAAATAACTAAAAACCGGTAGACTTTTAAGATTTCTAAGTAAACTTCTTAAATATTTTACATGCAAATCTCAAGGTTTTCTATATATAATTTTATTCTTATCTGAAGGCCTCACAAGTAAAGTATCTTACAATACATATAAGAAGAATGTACTGTATGGTGACTAACATAACAGAAGGAAGGAAGGAAGGAAGGAAGGAAGGAAGGAAGGAAGGAAGGAAGGAGAACAAAGGGATGCCAGAATGGGTGGGAATCATTCAAATAAATTCTAAAATGTTCACATTCTGCCAACAGATGAAGGAGCAACAGCCCAAAACCATTTTTGCAGCTTTCAAATGAAAGCATTGCCTTCCACAAGGACCCTGAAAATGCATTCTCTGTGTGACTATTATCTCCATCATTGTGGGATAAGTTTGGAGAAAAAAATATACCTAATACTCAGATTCTCCCCAGAAAGAATTTCAGAATCCCTATAAGGTGTCAGGCCCATTGTCTCTCCAGCACCATATTCAGGCTGTGAATTAACCAAAGATGGCTATGGAACTAAGAATGATCTCCACATGACTCAGCATCCCTAGCTTTTCTCGGTAACCTGCCATCCAGCCAGCAACTAAATGTTTCTTAAACAATCATCACCCTGTTCAATCCGTCAGTTAATTTGTTCCAGAAATTTACCACCGAACTCAAATCACACAAGAACAGAATTTTAAAGCAAAAGGGAACCTGGAGATCACTCTCTTCATTTCTATTTCATTGCTCTAAACTACCAATTTCAAACTTTAAAAGATGCAGATTTATCAGAGAATTCTAAGGTTCTAGGAATAAATTTATAAATAATGTTTCAAATATCTTACAGGCCATTTTCCTTCCCAAAATGGAGTCCTACTTTTTGTGCTCACTTTCTATTTTATTTAGGAAACTATATAAACTGTTTGAAAATCTGAGGGGGTCATTTAGTACCTTTTAATAGACGTGTGATCTGACATACTCCAGGGAACCTACAAATAAGGTGAGTGAAGCCAACTTCCACCATCAATCCTCCCTCTCTGAGAATTATCTGGTACATTCAATACAATTGTTCTCCATTTATAAGAGCAATGTTTCATCATACTCCAAATAGCACAAGAGTTAGTCAAATCTGTCAGCTAGAGCCCACAAGAAAGACAAGATCAGCTGCTACAGTAGTTGCTGTATTATCCTTGACATGTCTTTCTGTATGGATGTAGAATTCGGGCAAGGAAGGAAATAAAATGTGGACAAATATCACAGTGCTCATAGCTGATGTAATTTAAGGCATTGCCCCTTCCCAGGGTGTTGATTTGGTATACCAGTTCCAATAACCCAGCACAGTCCCTTTAGCCTTTAGTACCACCTGAAAGTTCACAATGACATTCTACCTTTTTTACCTAAAACCCTCATGCAGTATCCACTGCCAAAAAAGTAGGTCAGAATTTTACTTTTTATGAAGCAATGTAAAATAGATTGTTTCAAAACCTCCTCAATATATAGAAAAACTAAATTTCCCCTATCTAGGAACAAACTCACAGCAGGCTTGCCATTATTTTTTTGTCATATCCTTCTTAGTATGACATTAGCATATATACTTTATCATTTCTGGACTTATAAAGTGTTTTCCTAATCTATATGTGACTTTTATTTTTAGTTAATTCCATATCTACCAAGAAATTTAAGGTGAGAACTCCAAAAACTCTCTGTTTTGGAGTAATTCAGTGTCATTGGATAAGACCACATACTTAATATATCATTTAATATTCAGTGTTTATTACATGATGTTCATTGTTTCCACTGCTATCTTCCCCCACTACTTTATGAGCTTCAGAAGGGCAGCAGCACTGGCCATACTTCTTCTTGTTTCCTTACTACCTTAAACATACTCCACATATAATAAACACTTCATAATTTTAAGTGTAAATAAAGTGTAAATTAAAGTGTAAATACAGGGACAAACCATATCTTTTCATTCTGTTGTTCTCAAAAATACATGTAAAGCACACTAAATACAATACCATTTTGTATATATCTTTTTCTATTTTGCTGTCTCTTTTCCTTGAAGCCAAACTTTTGTATTCAAATCCCAGCTCTGTCACTGACAGGAGATATAACCTTGGGCACGTTACTCAACCTCTCTGCTCTTCTGTTCTGTCATCTGTAGTATGGAGAGAATATTGGTATCTACTTCAAGCAGGTGTTGTGGAGAATAAATGAGTTATTCCATGAAAAGAGTTTAGAACTGTGCTGTCCACAAATAAATACAATTAACACAGAGGTAGGAGTCAGAATGCCAGGCTCTTCTGATCTCTCAGGTGTTTATTCAGGTCAAAGTTACAGAACATCCCTGGCCATATTTCTTGATGTTCATCATCATCATAATAATATTAATAATACAAATATATATATGGTGTCTGACATTCTTTTAAAAGACAATCTTTCAAATTGTCTAATAATAATAATTCTTCCCCTTTCTCACTAAGGTGTTAGGAGAAAATCAACTTTTAAGATACTTTAAATCTCCAAAATAGTTCTCTATTATAATTAACTATAAACGGTTTTAACTTTTAAATAATTTGCTTATTATAAAATAATGCATACTTATTATAGAAAATTCCAGAAGTCCATTAAATTATATATCATCCCACCTCCCAGAGATAGCTTTAACATTTTAGAATACATTTTTCAGGTTTTTCTATACATGTATTTTCATATTAAAGTATCATTTGTTGGCATGTTTTAAGTACCACTGGAGGCTGAGTGAAAAAATCACTACTTAGTGGTTCAGAATGAATAATTTAATGCAAACTGTGAAAAAAAATGGCTGGTACTTCTCTGTCTTTCCACATAGAGCTCACAGAAGTAAAGCTAGACATCAAGACCGGTCATAAAGGCAACCTCGTTATTTACATTGACCAGCTACAATACAGTTGAAGAACATTTTGTTTTCAGTGCAATTAATAATCCATATAGATTTTGTTATACTTTTTAAGAAATAATAATCTAAAACAAAACGAATACACAATAGCTATTTTCTGCTCTGGTAGGATTGGCTTCCCAACCTCACCTGGCCCCTTCCCCAGCATTAGGGATAGGACAGCAGCAGATGCTTCACGGGCACAAAATTTGCCCCAGAGACTTTGTCTCTACCAGGTTAAATGTTCATTCTTCTACCCCTGGACATAAGCCAGACTTGATGATATAAAAGAATAACAACTAAACATTCACTTCAACTTGAGGATGAGCTCAAGAATATAGCAGAATGCCAACTAAAGACCTTATAGTCCTGGGAATAAAAGCTGGGATACGGATGCTGCCTTGTAAAAGCCAGATATCCCAGTAAGCTCAGAGTAGCCAAACCTACTGTGAAAATCAAGGAATCTACAGAAAGCAGCACCTATCTTGAGTGCTCCCTCACTAAAGAAAGAAGAGGGATGTGCTCTACACCAAATATAAAATGAATTATTGTATAAGGAGTTTATGTGTCAGACATATGGTGTTTAAATATGTATAAGTTCAAATGAATTTTGAATCTCCAGCAACACATGATATAGGTAATATTATTCCCATTTTACAGATAAGGAAACTGAGGCTCAGAAGATTAAATACTTTTTATGAGGCCTCACAGACAGAAAGTGTCTAAACTGGAATTCAAACGCACATGTTAAAGCCCTTGTTAAAAAAATGTAGGCCTAACACCATTAATTAAGAACATGTTTGTAGACTTGCCAAATGTTGGTTATTGTTAAGCCTAACAGCAGTTATAGTCTTGTTTTTCCATGAATTCCTTAGGTCATTAGCTTAGGAACTATCCCCAAAGGTATCTGGTCCCTGCTAGATTGTCAACTACTTCCTTCAAAACCAATTCTGCAGAAAACTGAAGTGAAAGGACATGTGCATTACAGGGACAAACTCTACAGTCCTGAGAAGCCCAGCGGACACTCTTTGCTGGCTTCAGTTGGGGTGAGGGTTGGGGATAGGCAGCAGCCTGGAGCAGAAGGGTGGCTGGAGGAAGCAATGACAGGGAGAACAGGTAGAGGAAAGCTGCTAATCCTTTTGCATTGGTCTTTCTTATGTTTTTCCTAGGGACCATCATTGCCTACCCCTAAAGAGTGACAATCAGTGACAACAATCCAGACCACCCATGCCAGTATCCTTCAAGTCACAGGGCAGTCCACAAGCCATGCTGCAGTGAGCTGTTGATGAAAATATCTACAGACAGAGTAGCATCCCTTCAGAGTCATTCCTCCACCCCTTCAAACCCCCAGAGCTGCTTGATGATCAAAAGAAGACTGCTTCCTCCAGCAGCTGTTTTGCTGCAAGGGATTCAAAGACAAACCCTGATTTTCAACTTTTCTTTCTCGCTTGTCTGTATGCTCATATTCTTCTACATTTTTCTTAACCGATGTAATTTATTTTTGAAATAAGGAAAATAAATAGTTCCCCTTTTTGTCATAAAGAAATAAAATTAAAGCATTCTGAGAAATTGTTTAAAAACTGAAGCTGTGGGTGCCTGGGTGGCTCAGTCAGTTAAGCTCCTGACTCTTGGTTTCAGCTCAGATCATGATCTCGGGGTCCTGGGATGAAGCCCCAAGTGGGCTCCACACTCAGCAGGGAGTCTGGTTCAGGATTCTCTCTTCCTCTCCCTCTACCCCTCCCCCAGCTTGCACACTCTCTCTCTCTCTCTCTCTCTCTCAAATAAATAAATCTTTAAAAAAATTAATACAAGTAAAAAGAGTGACTTACCACTCCATATCTATTAAACAAGCAAAAATTATAAAGTTAAATAACATACAGCTGGTGACATGTACACATGTGCAGCTATCCAGAAGAAAAATCTAGCAATACCTATGCAAAATAAGTAAACAAACTTTGTTTGACCCAGAAATTCATTAGTATATATCCCAAATAAATGCTTAAGCAATTCCATAAAGGAACGTGTATAAAGATATTCATGTTTCTTTTTTTTTTTTAAGATTTTATTTATTTATTCGACAGAGATAGAGACAGCCAGTGAGAGAGGGAACACAAGCAGGGGGAGTGGGAGAGGAAGAAGCAGGCTCATAGTGGAGGAGCCTGATATGGGGCTCGATCCCATAATGCCAGGATCACGCCCTGAGCTGAAGGCAGACACTTAACCACTGTGCCACCCAGGCGCCCCAAGATATTCATGTTTCTATTCCTTGTGCCTTTCTTTTTTTTTCTGGCTAGGAGTTGAAGGTTATTTGGGTGCCCAGTGCCAGGACAATAAATAGGGTAAAATGTGGTGACACACATTCAGGGAAACCAGAAAACAATTAATTACAAGCAATAGATTTACACATAGCAGTATGAAGATATCTCTAAAATATTGTGCTTAGAGGAAAAAATTAAGTAACTGAATAAGATACATATAAGCCAATATAGTTTATATAAATTAAAAAATACACTCAAACCAAAAATATTCATTTTTCAAGAACATTTAACAGACCACAAGATATGTATTAAATGTCATGGATTCTATGGGAGGAGGGCAAAGGGGATGAGGGATAAGGATAAAAATAGGAGAGAGAAGCCTTGAGTGGACCAGTGATGACAGAATTCCATGAACCATTAATTCAATTCTCTCTACCATCTATGTTGATACTTCCACCTCTACCACTTTCCATCATTCCTGGGACTATCAGAAAAAGTCTTATTAGAGAAAATGCATGGTTGGTAGGCATAGACATTGGATGGGTAGCAGGCATGGACACTGATATGCTCATCAGGCAATCCGAATCGAACACCCATCAGTCTCATCGTAACCAGTGGAAAACGGTGAGGTAGAGGATCAGTTTTCCTTGCCTGTATCCTCCCCCCTTAATGGACATCTGCCATTTAGAATTCCCCTTAGTTTGCCATGTTCTGCTGTCCCCCAAGACCCATGCTAGCATGCCTTCATATGGATATGTGGGAACACAGAGATGATGCAAAGCACCACACAAATATGAGATATTATTTACCAGGTCTCTGACACATTACCTCTTATTTACCCATTATTTATTGCTCTCCCAATTCCCTACATATTCTCTTAAGTAACAGGACAGACTGAGGACATAATGAGATATACCTGGGAATCAAACAGTCCCCAAAAACACCCTATTAATTTTTAACTCACCTCGTTGCTGTGAGACCAGCAACAGGAGACATCTGGACAGGTAAACATCCCAACATAGTCAATTCATTAAAGGCCCAAGAGGTGATTCATCCACTTCAGAGATAAGAAGTACTGAAAGAAGAGAGGGAACAGGAAGAAAAGGGGAGAGAGCAGAGAAGAGGAAGGAATAAGAATGAATAAAGTCCTTGCTTTGGTATTTGAGTAAGTATTGAAACATTTCAAATTTATTATGTTTAGTGGCTGTTGATAGAATTGTGTCATAATAAATGAAGTACTTGTAAATGATGCAAAAATAAAAAATAGTAGACAAATTTTCATTGATTCTGCTATTTAGTTCTGATAAAAACTAGGGACACCATATTTTCAGCATGAGGTTAATATTTTCATGAGTAATATTACCAACTTTCTTGGCATTCCTTTCTTTGCAGAAGGCTTGCCTACACCAGAGCACAAGTGTAAAGTGAATGTGAATGTTTTGCATTCACATTCAATATTTTATATTCATTCAATAAAGCTCCCTGTGGTTTGAGATCTGAACAAATTACCACCAGCCAGAGAGTTGTTGCTAATAGTCTACAGTTTCAAACTTTGGGAACCCAAGGGAAGAGTGAATTCCACAGAGGTCTTTAGTTTTGGCACACTCCTGCATCACATGGCCTGGTCATATCAATGGCAAAATATTCACAATATCTTGTCAGGGATTAAAATGCTATTGGTGACTCCAAACTGTAATAATCATATAGCATGTGTGACTTCAACCAACTATCCCAACCTTTAAAGACTTTTTGTGGCCACATTTTGCAGACTTTTATTTTATGTTAGTGCCTCCAACCAACAGGCTATGCAGGCCCTTCCTCAAATAAGTCATTCTCTCTAAGCAAACACTCCAGAGAGTTGGAAGTTAACATGTAAATACTGATTTTCATTTTAAGCCTTTCTAAAATGTGCAGTTGACTTTACTATTATAACTGTAAGTTGCCATGCTAGAGCTTTGGAGGCTGACAGCGTGGACCAGAGGGCTGAATGACCTTGCTTGTCTTCCTAGAGGCAGTGACAGCCAGACCCAACACTAACCTGTGTGTTAGTAGGTATGCTTTTAGAAAAAATCACTTCCTCCCATAGTCAACATCTTCACACTGTAGAGCTCTGTGAAATGGAAAGTGCCTGGACTCTGCAGTCAGACACAAATGGAATGGAGTCCTCACTTTACCCTTTATTACCCTCTGAAGTTGAGGCCCTTATTTTACTTCAAGTTTTCCACCTAAATTAGAGACACAAATTCCTACCTCAAACTATTAGTGCAAAGATTAAATATGACATTTGCTACCATCCTGAAAACTTTTTAATAGCTTCCTCTTTATCTACACAGTATCTAACTTAAGTTCCTTTGCAACATCTAAGGTCTTGCAACACTGGCCCTTGCCCTTCTCCTCTTACACCACTCCTTGCACTCCCCCTTCCCTCCAGCAATGCTGCCCAGAAAACACCTGACCTCTCTGTGCAAGCTCCTCTACCTAGATCACCTTGGCCAACCTCAGTTCATCCTTTAGGCCTCAGTTTAAATGTCTTCTTTATTCCAGAAGACCTCTCTGGAAGTCCAGTCTGACTTCAGTGCTCCTTCTCCAATGCTCTAGAACACTGTACCCATACCCCATTAAAGTAAGTATCATACTATATTCTAATTGCCTTATTGCATATCTATCTCTGCATCAGACTGCAAATTCCCTGAAAGCAGAGACTGTTTCTTTCCACTGAGGCAGTCACAAGATCCTACACATGGAAGGCACTTAGTAAATGGGAATTCCTCCTCCCCTCTTCATCTGTAGGGATACCTTCATCAATGGCCAAAGTCTCCTGCTCTCAGTCTCCATCCTTTCTTCCCATTGTTAATGCTGACTACTGCCTCCTCTGATCTTCTCATTTCCGAAAGCAGCTAAATTCTGGTCCAGGAGACACATGAGGGTTTAGAGAGACACAATCAGGGAAGTGAGGAAAGAGAAACCAGTAAAATTACCAATTCTATATATCTCCCACTGGCTATCTTTTGTTAACCTTCTGTTTCCTTTTAGCAATGAACATTAAAGCTTGAAAAGAGAAAGAGCCTGTGTGCTTATTTTCAAATGAGCAAAGAGGAAGGCAGGAAGAGCACACCCCACTCACTCTCCACTTGCTGGGAACAGAGGCAGGCGGTGGCTGTTTCACAGAAAAAAAGGAAACTGCCTCAGGACTTGGGAACACTGACAAAGCAAAAGCAGCCCCCGGTTCTGAGAAGGATGTCTCCTTGTTGTTCTCACAAACTGTTTCAGAGATATGGGTGCCCCTTCCCCTTTAGGGACCTTACCAGTCAATCAGAATTTCTAACATGTTAACTATAGCTGCTTCCCTGCCATTCTTGCCTTTCTTCACTGATGCTGGGAGTTCAAAGACCCCTTTTTTGGCACCAAGATACTTTTCTTTCTTTTCTCATTTGAGTAAACTGGATATTAGAAAATACGCAGTATTACGATATGCTGTAGCACAATGAAGTAAGCTTCTCATGAAACACAGTATGAAGAGGCCCACATGTGCCCACTCTCTCTCCCTGGCCCTAAATCCCTCAACACTAAGAAGGATAGGTCAGGGCCAAGCACACATAAAAGTCTCACCTAAGACACTGGACTTATACCAATTTGTGTTTATTCACTGCTTTTCATACTGAAATTTTTATGTGTCATTTCCTTACCCATAATCACCTACAAAGTAGTGCCATCTCCACAAAACAAGCTGAGTAAATCTCCAGGCCTAGAAAAGGAATGTACAGAAATGCTAATAACTAGGAAGTGCAAACAGTACACATTTGCCCACAAACCAGTAGAAAAGAGTCTGGAGGTGACTCAGCTTATGTGGGATTCGGAAAGGCTTTCTCGTTCAGTCATCTTTCTAATCCCACTCATTAAGCTTCCACAGTTTTTCTGTTTTGAAGTTAGATTTAGCTACATCTTCTTGCCTACCTAGAGTTTCCAAATAAAATACAGAACACCCAGTTACATTTGTAGTTCAGATAAACAACAAATAAATTTTAAGCTTAAGTATGTCACAAATATTGCATGGGATATACTTATATTGAAACTCATTCATTATTTATCTGAAATTCAAATGTAACTGGGTCTTCTGTGTTTTGACACAGTTTATTTTTCCAAGATTATAAAGAATTCTTGGATTTATGTATTAAGGAATTATCTGAGATTAAAGATTCCTACATCCTTACTTCACTTAGAGTTCATAACCAATCCCAATCTCTGGAGTTGATTAAAGTAGCAAGTATTAATACAATTCATTTCGGTTTCATTTTTTTCCTGCTTACTTCTGGAACAGAGTATTACAAAGATCCATAAAGCAACAGAAATAGAGGGGTACCTGGATGGTTCAGTTGGTTGTGTCCAACTCTTAATCTCAGCTCAGGCCTTGATCTCAGGATCATGAGTTCAGGCCCCAAACCGGGCTGCATGTTGGGCGTGGAGCCTACTTTAAAAAGAAAAAAAGAGCAATCTAAATAGAATAAGGTAGAATGGGAACAAATTATGAGAAACCACAGATGTTTCTCAATCCCAGCACAGTCTGGATGTCAAGTTATATTGATTATGGCTTTATTGTTCCTTCCTCCTGTTTTGGTTTGAAGGCTTGGATAACAAATGAGGCATTTTTAATGAACCTAAGCTAAATATTGATTCAAGGAATGAATGCAATTCCAATTAAATTTTATTCAATACAAACTCAGCTCACTTTCCATTAGTTGTATTTTTTTTTATTTTTTAATGTTTTTTTATTATATTATGTTAGTCACCATACAGTACATCCCTGGTTTCTGATGTAAAGTTTGATGATTCATTAGTTGCATATAACACCCAGTGCACCATGCTATACGTGCCCTCCTTACTACCCATCACCAGTCTATCCCATTCTCCCACCCCTCTCCCCTCTGAAGCCCTCAGTTTGTTTCTCATAGTCCATAGCCTCTCATGCTTCATTCCCCTGTCTGATTACCCCCGCTTTCTTTATCCCTTTCTTCCCCTACCGATCATCCTAGTTCTTATGTTCCATAGATGAGAGAAATCATATGATAAATGTCATTCTCTGCTTGACTTATTTCACTTAGCATAATCTTACTACCCATCACCAGTCTATCCCATTCTCCCACCCCTCTCCCCTCTGAAGCCCTCAGTTTGTTTCTCATAGTCATAGTCTCTCATGTTTCATTCCCCCTTCTGATTACCCCCCTTTTCTTTATCCCTTTCTTCCCCTACCGATCCTCCTAGTTCTTATGTTCCATAGATGAGAGAAATCATATGATAATTGTCTTTCTCTGCTTGACTTATTTCACTTAGCATTATCTCCTCCAGTGCCGTCCATGTTGCAGCAAATGTTGAGAATTCGTTCTTTCTGATAGCTGAGTAATATTCCATTGTATATATGGACCACAACTTCTTAATCCAGTCATCTGTCAAAGGGCATCTTGGTTCCTTACACAATTTAGCTATTGTGGAAAATGCTGCTATGAACATTGGTGTGCATAAGGCCCTTCTCTTCACTACGTCTGTATCTTTGGGGTAAATACCCAGTAATGCAATGGCTGGGTCACAGGGTACCTTAATTTTTAACNTGATCGGGATAGCATTGAAAGTGTAGATTGCTCTGGGTAGTATGGACATTTTAACTATGTTAATTCTTCCAATCCATGAGCATGGAATATTTTTCCATCTTTTTATGTCTTCCTCAATATCTTTCAAAAGTGATCTATAGTTTCTAGGATATAGGTCCTTTACGTCTCTGGTTAAGTTAATTCCAAGGTAACGCATGGTTTTTGGTGTTATTGTAAATGGGATGGATTCCCTAATTTCTCTTTCTTCAGTCTCGTTATTCGTGTATAGAAATGCAACTGATTTCTGGGCATTGATTTTGTATCCTGCCACCTTACTGAATTGTTCTATAACTTCTAATAGTTTGGGAGTGGATTCCTTTGGGTTTTCCATATAGAGTATCATGTCATCTGCAAAGAGAGACAGTTTGACTTCTTCTTTGCCGATTTGGATACCTTTGATCCCTTTTTGTCTTCTGATTGCTGTTGCAAGGACTTCTAGTACTATGTTGAATAATAGTGGCAAGAGTGGGCATCCTTTTCGTGTTCCTGATCTTAAGGGAAAGGCTTCCAGCTTTTCCCCATTGAGAATAATGCTTGCAGTAGGCTTTTCATAGATGGCTTTTATGAGATTGAGAAATGTACCCTCTATTCCTACACTCTGAAGGGTTTTAATCAGGAAAGGATGCTGTATTTTGTCAAATGCTTTTTCTGCATCAATTGAGAGGATCATATGGTTCTTGAGTCTTTTCTTGTTGATATGATGTATCACATTGATTGATTTGCGAGTGTTGAACCATGCTTGCATCCCAGGTATGAATCCCACTTGGTCATGATGGATAATCCTTTTAATGTACTGTTGGATTCTATTAGCAAGGATCTTGTTGAGGATTTTGGCATCCATATTCATTAGAGAAATCGGTCTGTAATTCTCCTTTTTGAGGGGGTCTTTGCCTGGTTTGGGGATCAAGGTAATATTGGCCTCATAGAATGAGTTTGGTAGCTTTCCTTCTGTTTCTATTTTTTGAAATAGCTTCAGGAGAATAGTTATTATTTCTTCTTTGAATGTTTTGTAGAATTCCCCAGGAAAACCATCCGGGCCTGGAGTTTTGATTTTTGGTAGGTTGTTTATCAC
>NC_048221.1:59277549-59375464 GCF_002007445.2 Ailuropoda melanoleuca | reverse complement strand
TTGGTCAACTGCTTCCTCGTGCATGGATTAGGTCTGTCCCTCTGTTGCTGTTCCAGCTTCTTGAGGTGAGAGTATAAAAACTGCATTTTAGATTTTTCTATTCTTTTGAGTGAGGCTTGTATGGCTATGTATTTCCCCCTTAGGACTGCCTTTGCAGTATCCCATAGGTTTTGGACCATTGTGTTTTCATTCTTGTTGGTCTCCATAAATTGTTTAAATTGATTTTTGATTTCCTGGTTTATCAAGTCATTCCTGAGCAGGATGGTTCTTAGTCTCCAAGTGTTTGAGTTTCTTCCAAATTTTTCCTTGTGGTTGAGTTCCAATTTCAGAGCGTTGTGATCGGAGAATATGCAGGGAATAATTTCAGTCTTTTGATATCAGTTGAGACCTGTTTTGTGACCCAGAACATGGTATTCTTGAGAATTTTCAACGGGCATTAGAATAGAATGAGTACTCTTTGGTTCTGGGGTGTAGTGTTCTATATATATCTATGAGGTCCAATTCATCGAGTATGGTATTCAAAGCTCTTCTTTCTTTGCTGATTTCTTGCTTAGGTGATCTGTCAATTGCTGATAGTGGAGTGTTGAGGTCTCCTACTGTTAGTGTATTTTTATCTATATGTCTCTTCATTGCGGTTAAGAGTTGGCTTGTGTATCTTGCTGCTCCCCTATTGGGGGCATATATATTTATAATTGTCACATCCACTTGTTGGATAGATCCTTTAAGATTAATATAGTGCCCTTCTGTGTCTCTAACTATAGTCTTTAGTTTAAAATCCAATCTGTCTCATATGAGAATTGCTACCCCAGCTTACTTTTGAGGTCCATTGGTGTGAAAGATGGTATTCCATCCCTTTACTTTCAGTCTGAATGTATCTTTGGGTTCAAAATGAGTCTCTTGTAGACAGCAAATGGATGGGTCATGTCTTTTTATCCAATCTGCAACCCTGTGGTGTTTTATTGTAGAATTTAGGCCATTTACATTGAGACTGATTATTGAAAGACATGATTTTAATGATGCCATGTTGCCAGTAAAGTCTTTTTTTCTATAGATTGTGACTTTCTGTTCTGTATCACTCTTGGGGCCTTTTTACTTTTATAGAACTCCCCTTAATATCTCCTGTAGGGCTGGTTTCGTGGTTACGAAATTGGTCAGTGACTGGCGATTCTGGAATGTCTTTATTTCTCCATCAATTCTGAATGACAGCCTTGCTGGATAAAGGATCTTTGGCTGCATGTTTTTCCCTGAAAGAGCTTTAAAAATGCCCCCCCCCACCCTTTCTCTCCTTCCAGGTCTGTGTAGACAGGTCCGACGTAATTCTCATACCTTTGCCTTGGTACGTGAGAAATTTCATTGCCCTGGCCGCTTTCAATATTGTATCCTTGGATCTAACATTTGCGAATTGCACTATCATGTGACGTGGCGTAGGTTTGTCGTGGTTGAGCTTGGGAGGGGGCCTCTCTTCTTCTTGGACACGAATGTTTGTTTCCCTTGCTAGATTAGGGATGTTATCAGCTACAATTTGTTCAAATATCTCTTCTAGACCTCTGTTTTTCTCCAACCCCTCGGGGATGCCGATGATTCTGACATTGGAACATTTCATTGAGTCAGTAATCTCCCATAACCTACATTCCTGAGCGTGGATTGTTTTGAGTCCAGATTCTATTTTAGTTTTTTCTTCTACTAACCCATCCTCCAATTTGCTGACACATTCTTCTGCCGCATTCACCCTGGCCGTCAGAGCCTCTAGTTTTGACTGCATTTGGCTCATAGAATTTTTAATTTCTGCCAGATTCACTCTCACTTCCACCCTTAGAGATTCTATATTCTCATTAACATTTTCATTAATACTTTTTTCAAGTCTACACATCATCTTGACCATTGTTACTCTGAATTCCATTTCTGATAATTTGGTTATATCCATATCCATTAGTTCTGTGGCAGAGGCCACAGACTCATTGTCTTTTCTTTGCTGGGGGGGGAGTTCTCCTTCTCGTCATTCTGATGAGGAGAGGTTGCGGGGTTGTCCAGAGCCCAAATTATTGACCGGGACCCAGACTGTGCACCCTTGTTTTATAGGGATCTTAGGGATGTGGGCTTCTTGATTTTTCAGCCTGCCTTCTGGGGCAGGGGCCTGCCGTGCCAATACTCAGGCAACCGTGTTTGGGTAGAGTCTCCATGTCCCCTGCGAGGGGGGATGGGGATGGGCTCACTGTGAGCTGGTATTTCCAGGCTTTTGTTCTCTGGTGGCTTTCCCTGGAGGTTTGCTGTGCCTCTCTGAGAGTCAGAACAGCAGTGGCCGAATCTCAGCCTCTGTCTCAGAACAGAGGGATCGCGGACCATTCTCCACTGATGTTCTGGCTACTTTAACTCTGTTTCTGTTGGTGCTGCTCAACCCTGCAGCGTCCCGGGATATGCACCCCACACCCGGTGTCCCAGCCCTCACTTCCAGGGCCGGCGCGTCTCTGTCCTTTGTATTTCTAACACTGCCAGCCTCCAGCTGCCAGCTGCCCCCATGCGCTCCCGGAGCTCCCGGTCTCAGTCTGGATCCAGTGAGCACACCGGGATTCTGGAGTTCCGTGAAAAGTCTGGTGGCACGCGCTCCCGGCTCACGGTCTCAGTCTGCTCTCTTGTGGGTGCCGGTCCGCGAGTCCGCCCACTTCCCCGTGCAGGTGGCTATGGCTTCCCGGTGCCCGAACGTGGTGGCTCCCTCCCCCTTCCATTTATCTTCTGATATCTGTGCGCGGTTTCACGGCTCCCCCCTTCGTGCCTCAATACTCAGCGCTGGAGATGTTCCTTTGTAGAGATCCAGATGTATCTTCCTGCATCTCAGGCTGATTCCATGGATATTCAGGCTGGTCTGGTACCTATCCAACTCGACTCAGGGGACCGGCTGAAATAGGGGTCCCCTACTCCTCTGCCATCTTAACCCCCCCCATTAGTTGTCTTTTAAAACAGTTTATTGAACCAAAATATATTTTAGACAGAGTCTTTTGTGAAAACACTAAAAAAGAACCTATTTAAGGAGGGGTACCAGCACTCTGACTTTTCTTAGAAGAACAGATTAGAAGTCCCAGTCCTAATATTTTCAAATGGATCACATTTGTGGTCTGAATGGGTTACTAAAGTTTGCAACTGGGACATCCAACGAGTGCACAGAGAGTTGGAATCTCCTTTCCAACCCAGAAAAAAACAAACAAACAGTAACAGAAGAAAAAGAAGTAGAAGTAGTAGTCATATACTGTAGTAGTAGTTCGGGGAAGAACTGGAAGAGGAAAGGGTATAACTTCATCTTTGGTGCCCAATGTGTGACAAGTCTGTAGGCCCACAGCTACTAGGAGTTGGCATAGAATTCAAATACAGTCAGTCTGACTTCTGTCTTTAGACTACCAAGCCATAGCCACCAGGCTCACCTAATCCCCACAACAGTGATGCCCCAGAGCACTCACTTCTTCCATTTTCTACTTAGGTTTACTCATTCTTTATCTCAGGAAATAGTGGCATGCTAGGCACTAGGCATAGAGCTGGCATGGAGGGAGAAGACAAGATGGAGCCCAAGCCCTGTTTTACATATCTAAGAGTATAGGATCGGAGGTGGAAAACGTTAACAAGTAAATAAGCAAGACTAAATTCTGATGGCTGTTCTAAAGGACAGGAAGGTGCCACAAGCAAGGAAATAGGAGGGACCTAGTTCAGACGACACTGAAATTCAGGGAAAGACTCTCCAGAAAGGGTACATTTAGGGAAGACATTAAAAAAGAGTTGGCGGAAGCTAAAAAACCAAACAAGAACCAAACAGGCAACAGCCAAGACAGTATCAGCAGAACAAACACAGTGTCAACATAGGAGGGAGCCCGGGGCCTGCCAGGATGAGAACAAAGGCCTTTCTGGCTGCAGTCCTATAGGAGGTGAAGGCCCTTATGGGATGCTCTAAAGGTTTGGGTGGGAAGGGCTTTAAGCAAAAGTGAAATTCCTGATTGCCCAAAACAGAATGGATTCTGAAAAACCCTAAGGCAAGAAAGATATTCCAACAATAATTCTCTGACACCTATCAATCGGGTGTTCTGCAATTCAATTCAGTTTTGACACTAACTACCTAGAGTTAGAGCAGACCCCAGGTTAAGGCAAAGTTATTCACAAAACTGCCCCCACTTCAGATGCCAGCCACAAGTCTTGGGACCATCTGCACTTCTGACAAACCAGCTATAAATTTGGAGTTTCCCATGACCCCTTAGGTTCAACAACTCACTAGAATGAATGACTTACAGAACTCACCGAAAGCACTATACCTACAATTGGAGTTCATCCTAAAAGATACAGATCAGGAATAGCCAAATGGAAGAGACGCCCAGGGCAAGTTCTTGATGGAGAGGAAACACAGAGCTGCCATGCCTTCTTCCCATGGAATCCAGATATACCACCTTCCAAGCACATCAATATGTTCACCAACCAGGAAGCTCCACTGAGCTTCAGTGAGCAGTTTTATTGAGGTCTTATCATGTCATTGGCCGCAATACGGGACACGGTCTCTAGCCTCTCTCTTTTCGTTAGAGGTTGGAGATGGGACTGAAAGTTCTGACCCTCTAATCACCTGCTTGATCTTTCTGGTGTGGCCAGCCTGTCCTCTGAAACTATCTAAGGGGCCCACCAGGAGTCACCTCATTAGCATAAGCTCAGGAATAGTCTAAAGGGACTCATTATGAATAACCAAAGATACTCCAATCACTCAGGAACTTCCAAGAGTTTTTGAAACTCTGTGCAAGGAACCAGAGACAAAGACCTGATATATTCTTTATTATATCACAGTAAGATACAGGAAAACTAGGTGGGTGACCTGTAATATTTAGCAGTTAAAAGCTAAAAGGAGGTGCCTGGATGGCTCAGTCGGTTAAGCGTCCTACTTTTGATTTTGGCTCAGGTCGTGGTGTCAAGGTTCTGAGATCAAGCCCTGCATAGGGCTCTGCACTCAGCAGGGCGCCTGTTTGAGATTTTCTCCCTCTGCCCCTCCCTCCACTCGTGTGCATGTGCTCACTCTCTTTTTCTCTGTCTTTCAAATAAATAAATCTTAAAAGAAAAAAAAAAAACCACTAAAAGGAATCTGGCCTTGTTTTAGAGGTGTCCAGAAGAGAAGCGGTAATGGTTGAAACAGAAGAAGAAAATTCAAGAGGGAACCAGACATGGTTCCAAGGAAAAAGCAACAAGTTGTCTGCATCTCTTTAGCTTTAAATGAGACATGCTTGTTTACTGACACTGTACAGCCTACAAAAGGAAAGAGAACCTTCTCTAATACAGCATATTTTATTTTACTCTTAAAAGTAACACATTGACCCTTCCAGATATTTGTGCTAGGAGATTCAAATCTAAGACCTTCTTGCCAAGAGCCCACAGAAATTTCCCTTCAACTTTTCAGGGAAGTTATTCTATATATTGCTATCTAATTCCATGAGCAAATTCTCTGTAACTTTTTAATTGGCTTAAAATTCACAGAAGAAACAATTAATGAATATCTGTGAATTTTTTTTATGAACACAAAGATGAAAACCATAAACAACCAACTCTTGCTAAATTGACACAGAAGAGCAGGACTGAACATGAACATGATACAGCAGCCGGGATTTGGGAGGGCCTCTGGTATTACATCATCGCCTGGCTGGGAGGCGGGCTGGAGCTCATTAAGAAAACGCCTGTGTACAAAGGCCTAAACTGTAGTTCCAAGCTTCCTGGAACTTGGGCGGGCAGACCTGTAGCTATTTTCCCCCTTGACTGCCAGCCATCCCCAGGCTGTCCAGGAAGAACTTGCAGACTGTTTTGCATTGTTTGTACAATAAATAGAATTCAGCTTTGTGCTGATTGAGCAGGAACATTTTATCTGGAGCAGTACTCTGATTTCTGACACTAACGGCCTTAAACAAAATGGAGGATTTTAAATTTGATGGAACAGAGCGCCTGGCTGTCGACTATGTGAAGGGGATTCTGCAACCCACACCTACCTGTGACATGTGGGATCAGATCTGGAACTTCCAAGCCAAGTCTGATGATCTGCTTATTGCCACCTATCCCAAAGCAGGTACGTAGAAGGGCGGGGGGGTGGTGTGAAGAAGAAAATTAGGAAGGTGAGTGGGGAAAATACTAATAATGAAATAAAGAAACTGATCTGGGTTAGAAAATTGTTTACTGGACAGACTGATATGGCTAGGTCAAATCACTTGTGGAAACTGAAACTACAGAAAAAAATATTAAAATGATGCACAAAATTTCAAGAATTTCATTCTTCCTATAATGTACATATTTTTTTTACTTCCCCAGGAGAGAGTGATTCAAACAGCCAAGAACTAACGGACTAGATATGTTGATTTGTTTGTTCCCAGTGCAGGCTCTTATTGCAGAGCCTGTAAAAAAAAANGAAAAAAAAAAAAAAAAAAAAAAAAAAAAAACCAACCAAACAACAACAAAAAAAAAACCCTGCTTTGTGTGTGTAAGCTAAAAGATCCTAAGGCTGACTTGTGGAAGAATTAGAGGAGTTTTGGTCTTGCAATGCTGATTTCACCCCAGCAGCCCCCAGAAGCCCTCAAAATCTCCCAATTCAGAGTCTGAGAACTGTTCTTGTGATTTCTATCTTCCCTTGTGGTATGTTGTGAAACTACTTCCTTGTTTCAATAATAAATTTAACAAAAGTTGCTATAGAAGTAAGACTTCTTCAGCCCAGCCACTGTACCATAAAAAGTTTAGGATGAACAGGGAAAAATAGTTCCCTGCAGATATTTGTGCACGTCTACATATATACTAAAACACACTATTCAATTCGCACCCAGATTGCATATACATTTGGTCTTTGCAAGATCAAGCTCCCTGTCAATAACTCCTCTTACACACACACACACACACACACACACACACAGATGTTCACATCAGAACACACACATGTACACACACACCAAAAAATCTAAACCTAAGCATTTTCTGAGATTGTATGTTCAAACCACTCGAGTCTTGATCTCTAATGAGCCTGGTAAAAGATTCTGCCAGCAGGTGGCAGCCTTAGACTCTCATTTATCCATCAGTTTCATAATGGTGCTAATTTTCTAATCTTAATCATGAGACTGTTCAGGATTAATCTTTCCTAATGTGAATGTAAAAGTAATCACTGGTGAGAATCACATCTCACAGTCTTAATTTTGTCCACAACTCTACTTTATCATCATTTCAGTACATGTTTACATCATTTAAATATAATATTTAAAAATAAATCTTTTCTCCACCTGCCAAATGTGAGCAGTAAGATTTGGTTCATTTAAGGTTTTCATGGGTTAGGGTTAATAGGGCTTGAATGATTCAAATAACACACTCAAAAAAAAAATACTTGCCAGTTAATGTAACATTTAATCATCACTAAAACCTTACCCATTAATAAAGGTTATATTTATTAGAGGGAAGAAGAAATAAGCATAGATGAAAAATGTGGTTTACACCTAAATTTTTTAAAGAATAATAAATACTCTGGGAATGAGCCAAAAGAAAAATATATTATAAAATCACTGATTTCTAGAGGATGAATTGAGAAGTCATTCCACTCATCCCCAAACCTCTAGCAACATGTGAATCTGCTCCAGTGCTAGCTGGTATTAAATGGCTGTAAATTCAGAGTGAAAACATAAAATAACTACGAATAGCTCTCTCTTTGATTAGACAGCTAAAGAAATATTGGTCCTTTATCCTGTAATGAAAGAGTTAATACCAGAAATTATTAAAGACCTAACTCATCTAGGATATAAAATGTAGTGTCTTTTTCATTGTTTCCTAACATGTATGCCCTTCCCATAGAACCAAAAGCACTGAATTGACAGTATGAGAAAAGACGTCCGTAATGAGAGCTGGTGTCAAAGAATCCAGGAAAATCAGCCCAGATCCAGGATTTAGACAACCATCCTAAAACTGTCAAACATCTTCCCAACATGGATTTGTCAAAATATCTGGTACAACAGTTTCTCATCAAAGTATGAAGATTCAGTTGGTAGGAACTATATCAGTCAGAATCAGGCAGCACACAGAAACTGACTGAGGCTGAAGACAGAGGCCCTTCTTCCAGTGGCTGCGTGGGTTCAAGGCACTAGGTAGCAAAACCTGGTATGGCCTATGCAAAATTTCTAGCTGTTGGAGCTACCATCAGTGTCACCACCTCGGGAAGAATGACCTTTACCTCTCTTCCACCTTCCAGTGCATTTCATCGGCAAAATCTAAATAGTATTCAAAATCCTAGGGGTGAAGAAGTCTAGGGAATACACGTTTTAGACTTCCAGTCCCTGAGATGAGGGGAAAATTGAGAAAACGTTGAAAATGGATACTAAGTACTAATGATCAATATCAAGCCCAGGTACTAATCATTCATTTGTTCATTCAGCCAACACATAGTAAATACCTCCTATGTGGCAGACCCACACTATGTGCTTGGGAAACAGTCTGAAAACCACAAAGTGATTACTCTCCAGGAGATTATAATCAGGTGAAAAAGACCTTTCATTCTGTCTTCTTAGAACAATGCAGCTACATCAATAGGATAACAATCCAAATTAATGATTGTGACAAGGAAAAAAATGAACGCATATTTATCAATATAATATCCACACTAAATTGCAACCTTTGTATAAAAATTCATATTATGATAACACAAGACATAAAAATGGTGTTTTCTGAATTCCACTATAAACCTAGTTTTAAAACTCAGAGAAGTGCTGAAATAAGTATAATAATATCTTAAGAAATATAATATACTAAATGTCTATGCATCTTCATCTTACATGTGGAATAAGGAACAACATGGACTCAGGAGATAGTGGACTTAATACAAAATGAAGGTGATGTTGAGAAAAGCCAACGAGCACCTACTCACATACGAATTCCTTTCATCGAATGGATAATCCCATCCATAGGATCTGGTAAATATCAAATAGCCACACTTGACTAAGGTCCTAAATGTACACCTAGGATTTTTACTATCACATAGCCCTCTCAAAATTCTAGGCATTCAAGCTGAAAAAATAATTAATACAATCACTTTGAAAAACTGGGAAAAAAAATTAAATTCTGGGCATTCAAACAATTACTGATGAGTTCTGTGACTTTGCATTTTTTTAACTATGTCTGGCCATTGTTGTACTCCAGACATCTTCTATTGGGGTTACTGCTTATACAAAAGTTAAGTTTTATTCTCCAATAATTTTATCCCACACGGATAAGCCCAAGTAAGATAATTTTATGGTGGAAGGGTTTGAATTTTTTAGGTTCTTATTTATCTAGTTTCTTGTTTGTTATGGTTAAAAACTGTTCCAGCTTTTAAAAAAAAAACAGGCTAGAAATAGTCTCTCAGATCAAATTTACAGTTATAGTGCTCTCACAGGTGACTCGAATTGTTCAATTGTTCCTGAAATAGTAATAATGGAAGCAGCAAGATTTTGAAGCAAAGAGAAATAGCGGAAAGTGATCAAACATCAATTTTACAGGTTTGGACCAAGCTAATGAAATGCCCTCACCACGGACCCTGAAAACGCATCTTCCCATCCACTTGCTGCCACCATCCTTCCTAGAAAAAAACTGTAAGGTAAAAAGCTAAAGAAATTCACAGTTTACTTCTTAGAACAACCCTAGGTTAGTCTTCAATTTCCTCTTAAAACACTTTACTTGTTGGAGCACCTGGGTGGCCCAGTCGGTTAAGTATCTTACTTGGTTTCAGCTCAAGTCATGATCTCAGGGTCTTAAGATTGAGGCCCACATTAGGCTCCATGCTCAGTGGGGAGTCTGCTTGAGATTCTCTCCCTCTCCCTCTGCCCCTCACCTCTGCTTCTCTCTTTCTCTCTCAGAAATAAATAAAAAATCTAAAAACAAACAAACAAAATAAAAAAAAAAAACCACTTCACTTGTTAAAGAACAGAGAGTCCATCTCTTCACAATAATCGATACAAATTGATCTGAATCCTTTTCAATTCCCACAGGAACCAAGATCACAAGAACACAGCATCAGAAAATCTCATCTGTATGGAACGCATCCACTTGAACATAATTTGTGTGGGCAATAACTACATATAAGTCTAATCCTATTTTTGCTTCTTTGCCTCCTCCTGCCATTCTTAGATAATCTATGTAGCAAGAAATCCAAAGGACAATATGGTATCTTATTACCATTTCCAAAGAATGAATAAAGCTCTTCCTGCTCCAGGAACCTGGGAAGAGTATTTTGAGAATTTTCTGGCTGGGAAAGGTAAGATAATTCAGCTTTGTTTCCTTCTTTTCTCAAAATCCTCAAACACTCTAAAAAGAAAGAATCATTTCCTTAGAACACCCAGGGCTCTGCCTGCTATCCTGTGAAAAAATCAGTGTGATACATTCCCTCTCTTTAGGAACTTTCCTTTCAATGTAATATTTGTTTGTTGAGCTTCTGTGATTCATTACCCTGTTTTTCATCCCTCCTTGCAGTGTGCTGGGGTTCTTGGCATGACCATGTGAAAGGATGGTGGAAAGCCAAAGACCAACACCGCATTCTCTACCTCTTCTATGAGGACCTGAAGAAGGTGAGAGGCAATGCTATTTAATGTGTTCCTATTGGACCATAAGACATTTAAGTCAAAATGTGTGGACCACACTGGTGACTCACAGACTGAAACAGGGAATAGAAAATGCTGCATTTCATTGGCTGCAGCTGTCAGTAGCATCAAAACACACACAGCATATCATGAGTTTACCTATCATGTAGTTTCACCTCCAACTTCCTGGTGTTCCCCAGAGCATATCCCATATGGTACACCTTTTCCAGACAGGCAAAACATGAGTGATACCTTTTTTTCCCTTTCATGTCTATCTTAAAATTCTGTTTATAAAGGAAAACATTTTCTAGTACATTTTGGGCTTTTTCATTAGTATTTGAGAAACATAGTAATTTTAAGAAATGGTTTAAGAATTTAGGGTGTGATGGAAAATACTAATGATTTAGATTCAAAATTCTTGAATTCAAGTTCTGGCTTTACCACCTACTGGCAATTATTCTTGGTGAGGACACTTAACATCTTAGAGACTTACTTAGTTTCCCTAAGTGCAAAAACTAGATAGTAATATATACTTTTCCAAGATCTACTATGAGGACTAAATAAGATGATGTTCATGGGAGTTACCATATAATGATATAGTATCACTATACTCTATAGTATATATAATGATATACTATCATTATATTATAAATGATAATATGCTAAATACTATCTGTGGCTTAACTAAATACAGGGATCTAAAATTACAGTCTTTGTTCTTCAATTTATCATTGAAATTCAAGCCTTGGTACTCAAAAGGTGCTTCACAGATTAGCTGCTTGGGGCTCTCAGGACCACATCAGGCCTGCTAAGTCAGAATGTGCACTTTATAAGATACCTAGGGGATTTGTGGACACATTAGTTTAGATGCACAACTCCTAAGTTCAATCACTGCTGGGCCTCATCTAGAGTTATTTCTACAGAAAATCAAAAGAGTGAAACAGAATCATTTTTCTATTTTTTTAGTTGAGATATAATAGACACTTAACATTGTATTAGTTACGGGTGTACAACATGCTTTAGTATTTATTGTGATATAAACACCACAACAAATCCAGTTAACATCTATCACCACACATAGCTACAGAATTTTTTTCTTGTGATGAGAATTTTTAAGATCTATTTCCTTAGCACCTGTCAAATATACAACACAGTATTATTAACCACAGTCACCATGGTGTACATTACATCCCCAGGATGTACTTATTTTAGAACTGGAAGTTCTATCTTTTGACCACCTTCACCCATTTTGCCCCCCCCATTCTCACTCCCCACTCCCCACTTCTGGCAACATCAGTCTCTTCTCTGTGTCTATGAGTTTGTTGTTGCTTAGATTCCACTCTAGTTTTTTCAAACAGAAAAAGTCAGACATATCCCTATTTTAGTGTAGAGAGTTATCTACTCACAGAATTCTAGATTTAGATACTCAGTTAAGAAATATTATGGCATGGAGTTGTATGCTATAAGGGGAGAGTTTCCCTTTCATGAGTAGATATGACAAACTGAGGACACCACAGAAGGAAGGGTGCTATTAAACTCAGAATAGGAAAACTCCATGTAGGTGATGCTTGTCTACCAAAAGCATCATAGCCGTGTCAAAGTAAGGATATGTCATCAGGAATGACGCTCTTTTAACAAGGTACATCCTAATGTATTATGAATGCCAGGAAGAAATTTTATTGAACAGGTAGTCTAACCTCAGAGTCCCTAGTACCCTTTTAAATATTTCTGTGATCATGTTCTGGAATGTCCCCTGACTCACTCAAAGCTCAATATTCTCACCACTCTTGCTGATTTCTAGTCTATGTGAGGCTAATTAAATTAAGTACTACTTTTTTTTAAAGATTTTATTTATTTATTTGACAGAGAGAGACAGCCAGCGAGAGAGGGAACACAAGCAGGGGGAGTGGGAGAGGAAGAAGCAGGCTCCCAGCAGAGGAGCCTGACGTGGGGCTCGATCCCAGAGCACCAGGATCACGCCCTGAGCCGAAGGCAGACGCTTAACGACTGCACCACCCAGGCGCCCCAAATTAAGTACTACTTTTGACATCCAAGCTTTTAAAGCAGAAGACACAGTTGTCAGGCTAAACCTTTCCACTTTCCCTCCACTACCACTCCTTTTAGAGATAGGGACTTCCCATAGCCACAGCTCCCTACAGTGGTGTGTCCTTCTGATGAAGAAGGAACTGAGCTCCTCTCAGGGATACATAAACACCTGGACATGCTGGGTAGTAGACTTACTAGGCATAGGTGCCTCTTGAGTATCTCATGGGTGCAAAATACTCATCTCTTATTCTCTTCCTACCACTTACTGCCACTACTGAGATGGTCTAGGACTTTTCTATCAATGTCAGAAATACGAGACAGCCTCCTTAAATTGTCTGCCCGTATGCTTTTGCAATGTCTTTGTTCTTATCATAAGTCTATGGACTCTCCCTCTTAGTCAATTGGCTGACCAAGACAACTCCCATAACTGACTTGCATAGGACACTTGGGCATAACTCTTAGTCAAGCATTCTCCATGCACTGCATGTCATTGTATAGTAAATGTTTCACTAATACCACTCAGTTTTTGCTTCAATGTTAGAGCAAGAAAAGCTTAGTAATTCCACTTAATAAAAAAAGAACAATATGGGCCATCATGTTAAAATGAGTCATTTCTGGATAGTTGAGTATTTGTGAGAGGTTTTTTTTTTTAAGATTTTATTTATTTATTTATTTGAGAGAGAGAGATTGCATGAGAGCAGGGGGACGGGCACAGGGAGAAGGAGAAAATCTCAAGCAGACTCCACACTAAGCATGGAGCCCAAAGGGGCTCAATCTCATAACCCTGAGATCGTGACCTGAGCCAAAATCAAGAGTTGGACACTTAACTGACTGAGCCACCTAGGTGCCCCTAAGATTCTTTTTTAATTTTAACTCATGACATGTTACTGATTACTGTTATTAATTCATTTCAATATTCTTTTTAAACCAATTATCTTATATCAAATCTTCACTTTTCTTTTGACTCTCATCGTAGAATCCAAAGCATGAAATTCAGAAGGTGGCAGAATTTATTGGAAAAAACCTAGATGATGAAGTCCTAGATAAAATTGTCCATCACACCTCATTTGATGTTATGAAGCAGAATCCAATGGCAAACTATTCGTCAGTTCCTACTAAAATCATGAACCACTCTGTTTCTCCATTCATGAGAAAAGGTTTTTATATTTTCTTTTGGTCATAATCTTAAAGAATTGTCCAATCTTTTACAGCTTTGAAGGAGTTTTCTATGGCTAAGAAAAATAAGATCTATAACAAATGCTTCTGGGAAAAGAAGTAGGAAACCAGAAATGAAATGAAAACGATTGGAGAGTGAGGTGTGGTGTGTACATCCAATTCCTTTATCCTCCCTTTCTCTCCAGAGATCTGCTGAGAAGGTGAAAAACAGAATTAAGTCAGATGGGGCAAAGAATCCATTTTATAATGGATTTATAAGGGCTCTATGCTACCAGATTTATTCAAAAATACTTATTGAGTGGCTACTATGTGTCAGACACTGTTCTAGATAATGTTCAGAGCAGTGAACAAAACACAGAAATTCCTTCCCTCATGAATATTATACTCTAGACACAAACAAAATAAACAAGAATACCCAGGATAATAGATGATGGTAAGCACTATGGGGGGGAAAAAAACAATCTGTGGAAAGGTAACAAGGACTGCAATTGGAGAATTTGGGGGATCTTCTTTTTTGGTTTTCTTCCTCAAAACCATACCTTGAATTCTCTGACATACAAGACCTTCTCACTGGGTCTATAGATGGAAACTACAAGCATAAGCACCTACCACACTTTGATGTGCAAAGAGCAGGATAAAAAGACAAGAAATTCCCATAGGCCTGCTGTTTTAAATGTGGTGGTTTTATTTCCCCCATTAATGTGACTCAGTAAGTAATGAGCTCTCCCTGTCCCACAAATCAGATAAGAATTCAAAATGAAATTGACAGATTAGCAACAGAAATATTTTGTCCAATATTGCCCCCCTGGAAGGTAGAACAGAAATATTCACACAGAAACAGAAGAGTAGAGAAATGCAAACTGACTCTCTCCCACATGACTATTTCAGGGACAATTGGAGACTGGAAGAATCATTTTACTGTTGCTCAGAATGAGAGATTTAATGAAGACTATGAGAAGAAAATGGCTGATACCAATATAACTTTCCACTTCCAATTGTCGTAAAAAAGAAAAGAACCAAAATTTTTTTAGACTATTACCTAATTTACTGGTAATAATCAATAAAACTTTATTACCCAGACCACATGATATTGGATTCAGGTTCTCAGACTAGTTGTTTATTGTGTTTGCTTTTGTTCACTCTAAAAAATGTAGGGATAAAGCTAGCAGAGATTGGGGACAAGGTGGAGAATGGGAGCAGGATGGCAAAGTGGAAGGAAGAGGCTCAATAATTACTAGCTACAATCATGGCATCATTGTTGATTATCATTATATTTAAGTTTTCTATATATCATGTGTTTGTTGACTATTAAAAATGCTTCATTCCTTATATAAAAAACATGAAACTTTTCAGAGTAAGTATTGGTTCAGGCTAATTTTTCAATGCATCACTAAAATATATAGATAGTGACTATTTCTCCTAGAAATTTCTTCGTAGGCAAGTAACCATCAAGTGACTGTTTCCCCATGAAACTTTCCAATTCACCTCAATATTCTCACTCTAATACATCTATCCCTATCTCTTACCACATCCTATATACTTAAGTCTCTCTCTCACTCCAGCCAATGCTCTGATTGAGTCTTGGAGCCATATCTTGACTCACCTCCAGTGCATCCACAGCAATATCTGTCAGTTTTACCTGTATGGAGTCTCATTTGTATATCCACCCTTCTAGTTCAGAAACCTTTTACCTCCTGTCCATACTAGTATAAGCTTCCTAACTCATTTCTCTGTTTCTTGCACATCTACCAGGTTTACTTTCCTGAACTAAGATTTTTATTATATTTCTCTTTAGCTCTGAAAACTTCAGTAATTCTGAATTTTTACTGCCTGAAAGATAAATCCCATGCTTTTTAGCTATCAATTCAAAGGCAGCTATAATGATATGATATGGTGGGTCTCATCTCCCAAACCACTTCCCTAGCTTAATTTCACCTTCTAAACCACCTCCATCCTTCAGCAAATAAGCCTACTCACTGAGCCCTGATCACTACTAGTTTTATTTTCACCAGGCCTCCATCTGAAATTTCCTTTCCTTTCTACCTATCCAAAACATATAATATGCTTCAATGACCAGTGCAAGTGGTTCATTCCTCCTGCAAATACTGAAAGCTGAAGAGAGCATTTGCATTTCTTTTTTTTTTTTTATTTTGGTCAGTTAGCCAGCATATAGTACATCATTAGTTTTTTATGTAGTGTTCAACGATTCATTAGCTGTGTATCACACCCAGTTCTCATTATAACACCAGCATTTGCTTTTCTGAAGTCCTCTACACTTGGTATAATTATTTTGTGATTAATAATAAAGTATATTATATCTCTTGTATGTATATATTCTCTTTTATGCTTATTAAAATTTTTGGTTTTTTCTTCAAGATAGAAATATTGCTGTATATTTCATTGCACACCAAGCAAAATATGACAAGCAAAAAAATAAGTAACTGAAAGAATATATCAGTCAAGGAAACTCTTAAAAGCTAACTTTCTGTATTTTAAGCAGTCCCCATAACAGCTATCATTTATAGCTGTTGTCCAATATACTAGCTACTAGCCACCTATTTAAATTAATTAAAACTAAATAAAATTCAGTTACTCATTTGCACACATGGCTAGTAGCTATCACTTGGATATTATAAAACATTTATATCATCAGAGAAATTTCTATTGGATTAGACATTTTATTTTTACAACAATCCTTTGAATGTGGCATTATTATCCCAAAGAGAAAACTAAAACTAAAGTTCAGAGATATTAGTTAAGTTACTCAAATAAGAAATATTGGCATTTAGTTTCAAACATGGCTCCAATGCTTCCAAAATCTGCATTTTTAACTGTTCAGAATAGAGCCTCTCCCTTCTTGTTCCTGCTACAGTCTCATCACAGGTTCATCATTATCACTGCTAACTAAAGGCTGCCCAACTCAGACCCTGATCCAAAACCAACCAGACTGGCAAAAAACTGTCAGCCATTCCCCGCCATGATCAAGTGAAGCTTAACCATAGTCTACTGGATAACTAAAGCATTCCCACTGTCTACATGCTCTGAAGTAGACAGAGCCTTAAGCCAACAATAGCCTCCCACCTGGCATCCACCTCGTGCCCAGTCTGAAATCCGTCCTTTATATGTTATATTTCTAAGGTTCCCCCTGAAATTGGGTAAAATTTCTGCAGGCCCTTATTCTGCAGTGCCTTTTGTGGCTGTGTTCATTTCTGCCCCCCATACCACCACTCCTCCAGGACACCAAAATCCATGCCCTACCCTGCTGCCTCACATAGACAACTCAGGGGAAGGGGGCTCATGTCAGCCCGTGGCTCTTGGACTTTTGACCTTGCACTCATATTGCTACCTCTTACTTTCCTCCAAGCCACCTATATAATCTTGGCAGGCAAAACCAATCTGTATAGTTTGGTTACTTAGCCCTAGCCCCAAACAGACCAATCAAACTAGCCTCAACTTGGCCTATCCCCGTCAGTCTTTCAAAACTAGTGATTAGCATATTACGTTCTAGATCTAGTTTGCATTATTTCCATTTCAGCAGAAAATTACAATAATGCATTTAGGCTTTGTAATCCTTCTGATACATAGAATCGACCAATGGAGTACACATTCTGTGTTGTGTTGTTTTGTTTTGTTATGTTTTGTTTTGTTTGAGGGGAGAGAGAATGGGTGTCGGGCACAGGGAGAGAAAGAATCTTAAGCAGGCTCCATGCCAAGTGTGGAACCCAATGTGGGGCTTGATCTCACTACCCTGAGACCGTGACCTGAGCCAAAATCAAGAGCTGGACACTTAACCAATGGAGCCACCCAGCCGCCCTACACATTCTGTTTTCGCACATGGGAGCAATAACTTTTAACCCCTGTGGAGGAAGTTTAGCTTTGAATCAAGAAATATTAAAGAAAATCAAACTGCATGTATAGAGATGAAAGAAGTAAAGTAGCTCAGAAAAATCAATATTATAATTCTATATAAAACATTAAAAAGAATACATATTCTTACCAATGTTAAGAGACAATTTGGTGTGAATGAATCATAATGCTACCTAGCTCCTGTCTATTAGTAAAGTACCAATAGAAAAATAGTTTTTTAAATAAATACATTTCAGGCTACCCTACCTGTGTGGCTCAGTCAGTTAAGCATCCAACTCTTAATCTCAGCCCAACATGGAGCCCACTTTAAAAAAATAATAATAAAAATAAATAAATAAAATAAAAATACAAATAAATAATTTCACACCAATTCAAACTTAAATCCAGTGCTAGAGATATAAAAACTCACCCTATGATTTGAAACACCACAATAAAATAGGAAATTAGAAAGTAAATGGTTTTTGTCTTGCCAGGCTCAGAGCACTAATGAAAAAGGCAGTATACTTTGAATGCCAGATTGAAAGACACTGAGAACAAGGTAAATACCACAGCTTTCCACAGCACCAGAGAGGCTATAGTATGAAAGATACCAAGGTGAGAAAGAGATTACAAGTCCTTAATTAAAAAAAAAAAAACAAAAAACAAAAAACAACAACAACAAAAAAAAACTTTAACTGGGAAAGTATACAAACAAGACCAGAGAAGTCATATTCCCAGAAAAGGCATGAGAGAACCCCAGAGTTTTTTGCTAGACTGATTGATAGAGCCCTTCCCTTGTACAAAGCAAATCTATAAAGACTGGAAGAAGTGACAGTTTTTTTCAAATGCCTAAATCTCAACAGGAGATCACAATGTATAAAAGGAAATAAAGAAACATGGCCAATCAAAGAAACACAGTAAATCTCCTGAAATAAGTCCTAAATAAGCAGATTATCTATGAATTACTGGACAAGGAATTCAAAATAACCATCTTAAATATGCTCAATGAGCTAAAAAAAAAAAAAAGAACACAGGAAGGCCAATGAAATGAAATCAGGAAAACAATGCATGAATGAAATAAGAATATCAAGAAAGAGACAGAAACTATTTTTTAAAAAATCTTAAACAGAAGAAAGAATCAATGAACTTGAAGAAAACAAGTCAGAAGAGCAAAAAGAAAAAACTATGAAGAAAAGCAAAAAGAGCCTAAAGGACTCATGAGAGATCATCAAGAACAATGTGGAAGTCCTTTAATACAGTCCCAGAAGAATAGAATAGAGAGTATATAATTTTTATACATAAGAATAGAAAAACCATCCTTCAAAAATGAAGGAGAAATTAAAAATATTCCCAGATAAACAAAAGCTGAGGAATTTGTTACCATTAGATCTGTCCTGCATGGTGAAATGAAAGGACACTAGACAGTAACTCAGAGTCATATGAAAAAATAGATCACATGTTAGGCCACAAAACAAGTCGCAATAAATTTAAGAAGACTGAAATCATACCATGCATCTTTTCCAAATACAACTGTATGAAACTAAAAATTAACCACAAGAAAAAACTGGGAAAAAAACACAAACACTTGGAAACTAAACAACATGCTACTAAACAGCCAATGGGTTTATGAAGAAGTCAAAGAGGAAATCAAAAAAGACATAGAGACAAACCTCAGCAATCAGACAACAAAAATAAATAAAAGGCATCCAACTCAACAAGGAAGAAGTCAAACTTTCACTATTTGCAGCTGATCTCAAACTCTATGTAGAAAATCTGAAAGACTCCACCAAAAAATTGCTAGAACTGACACACAAATTCAGCAAAATTGCAGGATACAAAAATCAACATACAGAAATCTGTTGCATTTCTATACACCAATAACAAAGCCGAAGAAAGAGAAATCAAGGAATCAAACGTCTTTGACCTCGGCCGCAGCAACTTCTTGCAACACACATCTCTAAAGGCAAGGGAAGCAAAAACAAAATTAAACTATTGGGACTTCATCAAGATAAAAGCTTCTCCACAGCAAAGGAAACAGTCAACAAAACTAAAAGGCAACCTACAGAATGGGAGAAAATATTTTCAAATGACATATCAAATCTAGTATCCAAGATCTATAAAGACCTTATCAAATTCAACACCCCCCCCAAAAAAAAATCCAGTCAAGAAATGGGCAGAAGAAATGAACAGACATACAAATGGACAACAGATACATGAAAAAATACTCCACATCACTTGGCATCAGGGAAATACAAATCAAAACCACAATGAGATACCACCTCACACCAGTTAGAATGGCTAAAATTAACAAGACAGTAAACAACAAATATTGGTGATGGTGTGGAGAAAGGGGAACCCTTCTACAATGTTGGTGGGAATGCAAGCTGGTATAGCCACTCTGGAAAATGGTATGGAGGTTCCTCAAGAAGTTAAAAATAGAGTTAGCCTAGGACCCAGCAAGTGCACATCTAGGTTTTTACCCCAAAGATACAGGTGTAGTGATCCGAAGGGGCACCTGCATCCCAATGTAAACAGCAGCAATGTCCACAATAGCCAAAGTGTGGAAGGAGCCAAGATGCCCTTCAACAGATGATTGGATTAAGAAGATGTGGTCCATATATACAAAAGGATGAATACCTACCATTTGCATTGACATGGATGGAACTGGAGGGTATTACGCTAAGTGAAATGAGTCAACCAGAGAAAGATGATTATCATATGGTTTCACTCATATGTGGAATGTCAGAAATAGTGCAGAGGATCATAGGGGAAGGAAGGGAAAACTGAATGGGAAGAAATCAGAAAGGGAGACAAACCATGAGAGACTCTTGACTCTGGGAAACAAACAGAGGGTTGCTGAAGGGGAAGTGGGTGGGGGGATGGGGTAACTGGGTGATGGGCATTAAGGAGGGCATGTGATGTGATGAGCACTGGGTGTTATATGCAACTAATGAATCACTGAACTCTACATCCAAAACTAATGATGTACTTTATGTTGGCTAATTGAATTTAAGTTAAAAAATAATAAGTGTTGGTGATGATGTGGAAAAACTGGAACCCTAGTGAACTCTTGGTGGGAATGTAAAATGATGCATCTGCTATAAAGATAGTATGGCAGGTCTTAAAAAATTAAAAAATGGAATTAACATATGATCCAACAATCCCACTTCTGGGCATATACAAAAGAGTTGAAATCAGGATCTCAAAGAAGTATTTGCACACCCGTGGTCACTGCAGCACTTTTCACAATAGACAAGGAGTGGAAGCAACACACATGTCCATAAATGGATAAATAAATAAGATGTGGTATATGCACACAATGGAATATTATTCAGCCTTAAAAAATAACAAGAAGGAAATCCTGTCACATTCTGTAACATAGATGAACTTTGAAGGCATTATGTTAAATGTAATAAGCCAATCACAACAGGACAAATAATATATGATTCCATTTATATGAGGTATCTAAAACTAGTCAAACTCATACAAATAGAAAGTGGAATAGTGGCTTCCAGGAGATGGAAGGAGGAATAATGTAGAGCTGTTGTTCAGTGGGAATGGAGTTTCATTTTTAAAATGCAAAAATTCTAGATATCTGTTGCACAACAATGTGAATATACTTAACACTATAGAATTTTACACTTAAAACTAGTTAAGATGATACAAATTTTATATCATATATTTTATCACAATTAAAAATAAAAATAACCATAGGAATCAAACCACATATAAAACCGAACAATCAGAAAATGACTCCACAATTCAAAATTGTTAATCCAGCTAAAATAGTATTCAAAGGAAGTTTCATATTAAATGCATACTTGGGGGTGGGGAGGGTTAAGTAGGAATGGAAGAAAGATTAAAATCAAGTCCAAAACCAAAGAACTGTAAAAAGAAAGCAAAATAAGCATAAGTAGACAAAAGGAAATAATAAGAGACTAGAGTTAGAAAACACACAAAACTGAAGGCTAGATTTTGGATGGTTTTTTTGAAAGACTAATAAAATGTCAAAATTCTGACAAAAAAGAAAGCACAAATAATAGCATAAGCATTTCTTGATTAAATTAATACTCCTTTCCTGTAAATCTTATATTTTTTCTGAAAACACTAACCAGGAAACCTATTTCCTTTTACTTTTTAAAATTTTTTTAGAGCAGTTTTAGATTCATAGCAAAACTGAGAGGAAGGCATAGAGATTTCCCATATACTCCTCTACTCAAACACATGCATAACATCCGCTAAAATAATAGATTTGTTACAATTAATGAGCCTACACTAACACATCAGAATCACCCGAAGTCAATAGTTTACCTTAGGGTTCACTCTCGGTGTTGTGAATTCTATGGGTTTGGACAAATGTAAAATGACATGTACCCATCATTATAGTATCATACAGAGAATTTTCACTGCCCTAAAAATCCTCTGCAGTTTGCCTATTCATCCATTCCCCCAACCCAAATTCCTGGAAGCCAGTGCTTTATTTAATGCTTCCACAGTTTTGCTTATCTACAATGTGATAATCAACCTTTGAATAATACAAGGGTTAGGAGTGCTAACTCTCTGCACAGTTGAAAATCCATGTATACTTTTGACTCCACCAAAACTTAAGTACTAGGAGCCTACTGCTGGTCAGAAGCCTTCATGATAACCTAAACAATTGATTAGCACATATTTTGCATGTTATATGTATTATATACTGTATTCTTACCATAAACTTAGAGTAAAGAAAATATTAAGACACACAGAATGAAAGTAGAGTGATTAAAAGAAGATATTCTATGCAAATGAAAAGAAGAGAAAAAGGGATGCTACACGTAGACAAAATAGACTTGAAGCTACTAGAGTGTAAAAAGAGACAAGATAATTACATAAAAATGAAGGAGTCAATCCAAAAAGAGGATATAATGCTTGTAAATATTTATTCACACAACATAAAAGCCCCTTCATATATAAAGCAAATATTAAAGACCTGATGGGAGAAATGGAAAGCAATATTTTAATAACAGTAGGGGACTTTGATACTCCACTTTCAACAGTGGATAGATTATCCAGACAGAAAACCAAAAGGCAACATTGGATTTAAGCTACATATTAGACCAGACGGTAACACCTGTTACAGAACATTCCATCTAACAGCAGCAGAATACACATTTTTCACAAGCACACATGGAACATTCTCCAGGACAGATCATATGTTAGGCCACAAAATAAGTCAAATAAATTTAAAAAGATTGAAATCATATCGAGCATTGTCTCAGACCATGGTAGTATGAAATTAGAAATCAATTACCAAAACCAAAACTGGAAAATTCACAGATGTGTAGAGATTAAACAACATATTACTGAACAATCAATGGGTTGAAGAAGAAATTAAAAGAGAAATTAAAAAATTGAGACAAATGAAAATGGAAATACAATAATCACAATTTATGGGATATAGCAAAAGCAGTTCTAAGAGGGAAGTTCAGGGGCACCTGGGTGGCTCAGTCAGTTAAGTATCTGCCTTCGGTTCAGGTCATGATACCAGAGTCCTGGGATCAAGTCCCATATTGGGCTCCCTCTCAGTGGGGAGCCTGCTTCTCCCTCTCCCTCTACTGCTCCCCCTATTGAGCTCTCTTGCTCTAACTCTCTCTCTCTCAAATAAATAATAAATAAATAAAAATTTTTTTTTGAAGAGGGAAGTTATAGCAAAATAAATGTCTATATTAAGAGTAAGGGATCTCCAATAAACAATCTAACTCCTAAGTAAGAGTAAGGAAATAACAAAAATCAGAGTGAAAATAAGAACTAGAAAGAAACTAGAAAAGATCATGAAACTAAGAGCTGATACTTTGAAAAAATAAGCAAAATAGGTAAACCTTAAGCTAGACTTACCAAGAGGGAGAAAAAGAGAATTCATAAAAATAAAATTAGAAATTAAAAGACTTACAACCAGTACCACATAAATACAAAGGATCACAAGAGACTACTAAGAACAAATATACAAACAAGCTGGACAACCTAGAAAACATGGATAAATTCCAAGAAACATACAACCTACCAAGATTGAATCATGAAGAAATAAAAAATTTGAACAGACCAGTTACTAATAAGGAGATTGACTCAGTAATCAAAAACCTCCCAACAATGAAAATCCAGGGCCAGGTAGCTTTACTGGTGAATTCTATCAAATATTTTTAAAAATTCATATCAATCTTTCTCAAACTCCTCCAAAAAAATAGATCAGGGAACACTTCTAAGCTTATTTTACAATTTTACCCTGACACCAAAACCAGACAAGGACAAGGAAATTACAGCCAATATTTCTAATAAACATAGATACTAAATTCCTTAACAAAATATTAGCAAATCAAATTCAATAATATATTAAAAGGATCATATTCCATGATCAAGTGGGATTTATTACAAGGATGAAAGGATGATTCAACGTCCACAAATGAGTCAATGTGATACATTACAATAACGAAATGAAAAACAAAAATCATGTGATCATTCCAATCAATCCAGAAAAGCCATTTGGTAAAAAATCAACATCCATTCATGATAAAAACACTCAACAAATTGGGTATAGAGGGAATGTACCTCAATATACTAAAAGTCGTATATGACAAGCCCACTGCTAACATCAGACTCCACAGTGAAAAGTTGAAAGCTTTTATTCTAAAATCAGAAAAATACAAGCAGCCTACTCTCACCAATTTTATTTAACATCACTGTAAGTCCTAGCCCAAGCAATCAGGTAAGAGAAAGAGAAAGAATCCGGATTGGAAAGGAAAAAGTAAAACTGTGTCTATTAGCAGATAACATGATTACATATATAGAAAACCTAAAATCTCCACCAAAAAACTATTAGAACTAATTAGTGAATTCAGCAAACTTCGAGGATACAAAATCAATATAGAGTAAGAGGGGTCAGGTGACCAGGTAGTAGGGGGTACAAAATCAAATATATATATATAGAGAGAGAGAGAGAGAGAGAGTGTTATGTTTCTATATACTATAATGATCTATCAGAAAGAAATTTTTTAAAGCCCATTTACAATTACATCAAAAAGAACAAAATACCAAGGAATAAATAAAACCCAGGTGAAAGATATGTGCCCTGAAGACTATAAGACATTGATGAAAAAAAATTAAGACACAAATACATAGAAAGATATTCCATGCTCACGGACTGGAATAATTAATAGTGTTTAAAAGTCCATGCTACCCAAATTAATCTACAGATTAGATGTAATCCTTACCAAATTCCAATGACATTTTTCACAGCAATCAACACTAAAACTTGTATGGAAACAGAAAAGATCAAATAGCCAAAGCCATTTTGAGAAAGAAGCACAAGCTGGGGGCATTATACTTCCTGCTTCCAAACTATATTACAAAACTATATTAAAACAATATGGTATTGTCAAAAAATAAAGATAAATGGAACAGAATAGAGAGCCCAGAAATAAACCTACACACAAATTGTCAATTAATTTACAAAAAATAAGCCAAGAATATACAATGGGAAAAGAATAGTCTTTATAATAAATGGCATGGGGAAAACTGGATAGCCCTATGCAAAAGAATGAAACTGGATTGCTATCTTACACCATATACAAAATTTAGATCAAAATAAATCAAACACTTGACAATCAGACCGAAAGCTACAAAACTCCTGAGTGAAAATAAATGGGGTAAAGCTCCTTGACATCAGCCTTAGCAATGATTTTTGGATTTGACACCAAAAGCAAAGGCAACAAAAGTATAAATAAACACTGGAAATAAACTAAAAGGCTTTTTCTAGATATGTCTCCTGAGGGAAAGGAAACAAAAGCAAAATGAACTATTGGGAATTCATCAAGATAAAAAGCTTCTGCACAGCAAAGGAAACAATCAACAAGACTAAAAAGCAACCTATGGAATGGGAGAAGATATTTGTAAATGACACACCTGATAAAGGGTTAGTACCCAAAATATAAAAAGAACTTATAAAACTCAACATGCCAAAAACAAATAATCTAATTTAAAAATGGGCAGAAGACATGAACAGATACTTCTCCAAAGATGTACAGATGGCCAACAGACATGTGAAAAGATTCTCAACATCACTCATCATCTGGGAAATGCAAATCAAAACTACAGCGAGCTATCAGCTCACACCCGTAAAAATGGCTAAAATCAAAAACACAAGAAACACTAGGTATTGGGTGAGAATGTGAAAAAAAGGAACCCTGGTTTACTGTTGGTGGGAAAGCAACCTGGTGCAGCCATTATGGAAGAGAGTGTGCAGGTTCCTCAAAAAATTAAAAATAGGATTACCCTGTGATTCAGTAATTCCACTACTGGATATTTATCCAAAGAATATGAAAACACTAATTCATAGCATTAGTTTCAATAGCCAAAGTGGAAGCAGCCAAAGTGTCCATTCACAGATGGGTAAAGATGTGGCATATCTAGATAGATAGATAGATAGATAGATAGATAGATAGATAGATAGATAGATAGATAGATAGAGATATATCACACACACACACACACACACACACACACACAGGAATATTACTCAGCCATAAAAAAGGAATGAAATCTTGCCATTTGCAACAACTTGGATGGATCTAGAGAGTATACTGTGAAGTGAAATAAGCCAGCCAGAGAAAGGCAAATATCATGTGATTTCACTCACATGAGGAATTAAAGAAACAAAGCAAATGACCAAAGAAAAAAGAGATAAACAAAAAAACAGACTCTTAACTATAGAGAACAGATGGTTACCAAAAGGAAGGTGGGGGAATGGGTGAAATAGAGGATGGAAATTAAAAGTACACTTATTATCATGAGCACTGAGTAATGTATAGAATTGGTGAATCACCACATTGTACACTTGAAATTAATACAACACTGCACACTGGGGCGCCTGGGTGGCCCAGTCGTTAAGCGTCTGCCTCCGGCTCAGGGCGTGATCCCAGCATTCGGGGATCGAGCCCTGCATCAGGCTCCTACCCTGGGAGCCTGCTTCTTCCTCTCTCCCTGGCTGTCCTCCCCCTGCTCATGTTCCCTCTCTCACTGGCTGTCTCTTTCTGTCAAATAAATAAATAAAAAAACATTTAAAAAAAACACTGTACATTAATTATACTGGAATTTTAAAAATAAATAAATAATTTTTTCTAATTAAAAAAAAAAAAAAAGAATCCTAGTTATGGTCCCGATTCTGACTAGCCATTTTATGGCCTTTGACCAACACCTTACACTCTGGCCTTGGTTTCTTATGCCCATGTATAAATAAGTGTGCAAGATTCATACTTACTTTAACAAACATAGTTGAGGCTCTAATGAGCCAAGAACTAATTTCTTGAACTATAACTTGCTAATGTACTAACAAAAAAAGATCAGAAGTCACTCAGAACCCTAAATAGCAGGTGCATTGTAATGAGACTCTTCTGGAAATAATGCCCCACCTTTGTCATTTAAACCATATAAGGAGGAAATGATGGCACCCTGCCAACTGGTGAAGAAGATATATTTACTTAGGCAGGGCCTTGCAACAACCTCAAATTATATTATGTGAATAGTGCTGGTTGACACAAAGCAGTCTCCATCTAGCATTCAATGTGCCCAGTAATTTAGCACGTATTACTGATAAACACGATAACAAGGGTCCCTATTTTCTATTTCTATGACATGTTCAAGGTGACTTTTATTTTCTTTCTGAGATTTTCCTGTATTTTCCAGATGTTCAATAATAAGCCTGAGTTACCTGTACAACTGGAAAGAAACACATCGTTAAACTGATCATAGTTAGTCTCATTATGCTAATATATGTTTTAAAAACATGAACTCATCAGTCCAAAGAATGTGAAATATAAAAGATAATTTTTCTAAAATCTAAATATGTGTTTACTATGGACTTAAGAATATTAGGAAACCTCAGAGGGCTCACAATCAATTCACAAATATTCTTTAATTCACTTTAAAAAGTATGAAAGATGATAAATATATTTGGGGGATTTCAGAGCTAACTGTAACTAGTGAGATATGAAATAAAAGAATTTTTTCCTTCAGAGGAACAAGAGCAGAAGCTATCAGATGGTCAAGGACATATGCCCATCTCTGTCTGTCATCTCAGAGAATAAAATTCTTGAACAAATAATATCCAGAAAGACAGGTGGCAGTGAACTGGAACTGGAACTGAGAGAGGTATTTAGTTGCTAGGTGGCCTGGGGACGTTGTTAAGGATGCACTGACCCTGTCTCCCTGAGGATTCCATGCTGCACTATCTGACCTAAAATTTATGGACAGCATTACTCAACCCAATGCCAAAAGAGGACAGGATGAGGAACAGAGGATCGAAAGGAAGAAAAGAAGTCTTTTTTTGGTGTCAGATGTGAGAAAAAGAAAATTCTACTGTAACAACATCAATTCTTCTGCAGCTATTCATATAGCTGCATTTCTGGAATGTAACTATTTCTTGCTGTGCTTCTCTGAACAACCTCTACAGGATTGGAGTGAGCACAGTATCTGGTTAACCTGCTATTTTACTGAAGGTGATTTACATATAGAGATGATGCTGTTTACCTTCAGTTATGAGGAACAAAATTTGAAGAGTGGGTTAGATTAGAGGAGTTGAAAAAGAATGGAATGATTTGGCACAACAAGTTAGCTGTAAGTACATAATTAGGGCATCTCAGGAAGTCTCCATGAATGGTAAGCAGAAATGAGCATCAATGGAGCATCAATGGAGATTAAACCAGCTGACCTCTAAGGTACCATCCAACCTAGAAAGCTAAGCACCAAAGTCCTGTGTTGAAAGAACATGGCCAACTACAGAGGCAACTTGAAGGGCCTCGCATAAATCAAAAATGGGACAATTTGAACATCAGAAAGAATAAGAGCTGCAATAGATTGAAATAGGTGCATCTGGTTTTTTAAAAGATTTATTTATTTATTTTAAAGAAAGAGAGAGAGAGAGCAGGTGGGAGGGGCAGAGGGAGAGGAAGAAAGAGTCTTAAGCAGAGTCTGTGCTGAACATGGAGCCCAACCTGGGCCTCAGTCCCCCAACCCCGAGATCACAACCTGAGCCAAAACCAAGTCAGACGCTTAACCAACTGCACCACCCAAGCGCTTCCACCAACTGTTTTTAAATCCATGAATGTTAAATGGTTACAAGAGGAAAAATACCTAGTTCATCAATTTGGGATGATTATTTTGAAATCCATTGCTTTGAAAACTAGTTAAGTAAAGTGAGAATCAAACATTTATCCTCAGGGTAACAAAATAGTTAATGAGAGGAAGTTTCTCCTTAAAGAATTATTTCAGCGAATAAATTGAAGAATGATAGGATTAGAACATCACCATTTTGCAACTCGTAATGATCTAGGCAATGATCATCACTGACTGCTTGCATTACAAGACAACAGATTTTATATATCTCCTGATGGAAGCACATAACATCCCTTATCAAATACTCTGCACACACACACAAACCAGAGTCTGATCAAGACTTTAAATTTATCTAGTAATTTATAGGAAACAGAGTGGGAAAAGAAATACTGTAAATGGGACACAATCAGAAAAATCCCAACTGTAAGAAAATGCTTAGGATAAATGACTCCATTTCTTTAATAATTGAAAGGAAAAAGAAAGAGACGGGGGGGCCTTTAGATTAAAAGAGACTTGAGAGACATATAAATCCAATTGCAATGTATGGGACTTAACATTCTGAATCAAACCATCAAACTCTAAAAAGAATATTTTGTTAAGAAATTTAGCAAATGAGAACGTGGGGCACATGTGTGGCACAGTCAGTTAAGCATGCAGCTCTTAGTTTTAGCTTGGGTCGTGATCTCAGGGTTGATGGATTGAGCCCTACATCGGGCTCTGCACTCAGTGCACAGTCTGCTTGAAATTCTCTTCCCCTCTCCTTCTGCTCCTCCCACTCATGCTCTCTTGCTCTCTCTCTCTAAAACAAGTAAATCTTTAAAAAAAAGAAATCTAGCAAATGTGAACATTAATAGTACATGTCACAATAATTCTCTGGTTTGTGTATGATAACAGTATTGTTTTACTTACCTTAAAATGTCTGTCTTTTACAGATTCATTCAGAAATATTATAAATTAAATTATATGCTCTCTGGGATTTGTTTCAAAATATTGTAGGAGAATTAGGGAGGTAGTAAATGTGAATACAAGTGAAATAAGATTGTCTGTGTGTTGTCAATTATTGAAGATGGATGATGTATATACATGAAGGGGTAAGCATATGCTTGAGAGAGAAAGAGAAAGAGATAAAAGGATATGGCCATCTTCTAGGCCATGCTACCACAATGGAACAGAGGCCCCAAATAAACAAAAACATAACTTCTTGGGCCCCACTTAAAAGACTTAAATGCAATTAGAATGTTATCAAAGAATACACAGAATAGAAAGAGAGAGATGAAAGGGACACAACAAGAACAGAGGCATTTTCAGAAGTGTAGGGGACTGGGGCACCTGGGTGGCTCAGTCAGTTGAGCATCTGACTCTTGGTTTCAGCTCAGGTTGTGGTCTCAGGGTTGTGATATAGAGCTCCACATTGAGCTCCACATTGGGCCCCATGCTCAGCAGGGAGTCTGCCTGACATTCTCTCTCTCTCCCTCCCCTTCGGCTCCTCCCCCCACTTATGCATTCTCTCTCAAATAAATAAATAAATAAGTAAATAAGTAAATAATCTTCTAAAATAAAATAAAAAAGTATAGAAGACTGAGGAAAATCAGATTTTTAATTTCACCAGACTTAAATTTTACTTTTACAATAAAGGCATAATAGTGTTTTAAAAACAGAGGGTGTTATTATTATTATTGTTATTGTTATTATTGCATGTACAAAGGGTTGATAAAGGGCATCCACATAAAACCGATAGCTAACATCATACTTAATGTTCAAAGACTGAATGCTGCTCCCCCTAGGTCGGATCAAGGCAAGAGTATACACTCTCATACTCCTATTCGACACAGTACTAGAGGTCTTAGGCTGTGCTATAAGAAAAAATAAATAAAAGGCATACTTCTGAAAAGGAAGAAATAAATTTGTCCCTATTCTTAGATGACATGATTGTCTATGTAAAAAATCCAGGGGGAAAATATCTACAAAACACCTTCTAAAACTAATAAGTGTGTTAGAAAGTCCATAAGATATAAGGTGTTGAGAGGTGATTTTGGGGTGCCTCACTGGTTCAGTCAGAGGAGCGTGAGACTCTTGATCATGGGGTCATGAGTTCAAGCCCCACATTGGGTATACAGATTACTTTAAAGAGAAGAAGAAGAAGAAGAAGGAAAAGAAAAGAGAAAAGAAAGAAAAGAAGAAAAGAAAAGAAAAAAGAAGAAAAGGAAAAGGAAAAGAAAAGAAAAAAGAAAAAAAAGAAAGAAAAGAAGAAAAGAAAAGAAAAAAGAAAAGAAAAGAAAAAGAGAGGCAATTCTGCTTGGATTTCTCACTATTCTACGCAATTTCAGGCAGAGGCCCTCACAGTTTTTGATCTGACTGCCTTTTCAAAGATCTTGTGCAGCTGAAACAAATGGTGTCAGCAATGAGGATCTAGAGATTTTAGAGGATCAAAACATTAGACATTCATTTGGTTCAGCTCCAAGCAGCCACCACTCTGCTCAGAACAAAATGTAACATAAAGCCTTGTTTACTGGCACATAGCTGCTCTTTCCCTTCTCATCCCTGATCCCTCTCTTCCCATCCCTTCCCTCTACCCAGATGCTTTTTTTAAAAAAAAAGACTAGGGTTTAGGCAAAGGTCTTCCTCTCTGCAAGAGGAATATATAAGTCTATATTTATCTACCTGAATATGCTAGGGAACCTTGAGAGTGAGAGACTCAAATTTTTATGACCATCCTACCTGGACCCTTGTAAGGAGGGAGTACCCACATCAACTGATGGAGTCTGGACATGGTTCATCATGCAGAAAGGAAGCTAAAGTGACCTTATAGGAGGGGACCTGTCAGTTGATTCAACGACTACTGTTTCTACACCTGAATGTTAGGTAGGAATTGATGGGTTGTATGCTGGTACTTCCCCATCCCACAAGTGCCAGAGGGCATCTTCCCAATAAGAAAGAGCCTCATGTAAAAATGGGCTAATGGGACAAACTCTTCTACCGTGTGCTACCAGTGGGTGGGTTAGGATTTAAAGCAAAGGCCTCTCTCCTCTCATGTCCAAAAGCATTCGCTATAGACATGATGTGCATTTGGATGGTTGGCAAGTTAGAAGCCTCAATTTCAATGGCCCTGATGGGGAGTAACACAACCCTTCTAATAGAGAAGCCTGGTAAATCCCAAAAGAGTTAGGGGCTTGAAAACAAGCAAAGTTTCCTAGAACTATGAACCAAATAAACAGATTCACAGAGCTCAATCCTTCTGAAAGTCAAGGAAAAACTGCTGTCTCTTTGCTTCCCTCCCTCAAAATGGAAGCCTTCCTCTTTGGAAGCTGGGGATAGTACATACTTCATTTGGGCATTCTACTCGGTCTGTTGTACTGACTACCCCATAAATTGATATCATTTGAGTGTAGTGCAAAACAACAGACTTCACTGGAAGCTGTGCAGCAGGCTGTGGCATGCTTGCGACCTTGAGGGCTCCATATCTCTAATAACCACTTTGAACCAGAAGTCTTGTGACTGATGATTTTGTTGATGAGAACTGGGGAAAGGGAGGCAGCCTCCCTGTGGAAGTGCCTCTGGGGTTTTGGACTCAGTGCCTCCCTGTCAGGGTTACCAGGTCCAGCCCTTCTGAAAAGCAGCTATTAGCTTGCTACAGAGCTGTGGTCAAAACTGAATGACTGACCCATGTAAGCCTTAAAAATCTCTGGCCCAATATCCCATTTTTGGGTAACTCAACTCAAACTCTATGACTGAAAATGTGAACAGGGCTCACAAAACCTTGCTGTTATTATCAAATGTAAATGACATGTTCAAGAACAGCCAGGCTGGCCCCGCAGACATCCAGGCTTCACAAAAAAAAGAGGCAGCTATTTCTCTGAGGAAAATTTTGCCATCTACTCAGTCATGTGAGCTATTTTACTGGCTCATTGGACCCTCGAATTCACAGAGTCCCCTAAATCCTGAATCTGGTTTGGCTAAGCTAAAACTCAGTGGTTTCCCCTGGACTGAGGCCACTGTTCAACCTCAGTGCCAGCACTACAACACCAAAAATGGGTGTGGCACCTCCACCCAGAGGACAGAACTCAAGGTCCTTCTCAGAGCTCTGGCTAATACTCCCTGATGAACCTTGCTTTGCGTTTACTGACTCTTGGGCTTTTGCCAGTGGCCCAGACATCTGCTCTGCCACTTTGAAAACTGCAGATTGGCAGATTAAAGACACCCCTTTTTGAGGCCATGAACTGTGGAAACAAATTACAGCGGCTGACTAAACTTTCTGGGGCCCTCGTGTAGATGCCCACAGAAAGGGCCCATTCTCTGATGACACTGCTAGGAATCAAGGTGCTAATTGGGCCTGCACTGCTCTGGTTGCAACTACCCTGCTGCTTGGAGCCATCATCATACCAAACATGACAGCACATCCACCATCACAGAAAAGGCACAGCGGGAAGAGCTGTTTCTGTTGAGGCTGCCTCTGCATTCCAGACCTGTGACTCCTACCCAAAGTTGGCCTGGCTGTCTCCTGGCAGAATGACATTTAACATCCCCGACCCACCGCCTCCCACACCTCAGGCTATTTCTTGATGATGCCTCATCACTGATGACACTTTATCAGGTTATGGAGCTGTTGCTTCAGCCCAATCAGCCAACCACAGTCACTCTGTTGTGACCCCTGAGACCACTATGTGTCACGTGTTTGGTTTTCCGGACAATTTGCAACTTGACCATAGTACACCATTTATCAAAAAACTTATTTACAACAGGTTGACAAGATATTCAATGGATCTTCTGTACTCCCTGCCATCTACAGGCATTTGGTATTCTTTTTTTTTTTTTAAAGGTTTTATTTATTTATTCGACAGAGATAGAGACAGCCAGCAAGAGAGGGAACACCAAGCAGGGGGAGTGGGAGGAAGAAGCAGGCTCATAGCGGAGGAGCCTGATGTGGGGCTTGATCCCATAATGCCAGGATCACGCCCTGAGCCAAAGGCAGAAGCTTAACCGCTGTGCCACCCAGGCGCCCCTGGCATTTGGTATTCTTAAGCACTGAAACAGCCTCCATAAAAATCAACAAGGTTTTTGACCACTGCCCTGTATCTTGGTCTGCATACCTTACTAAGGCAGTTGGTCACTAAATGCGACTGTCCCTAGAAAAAGATCATTTCTGCTCTGCCACATCCTGCGTAATGATCAGGATGAAAGCTTGGCAGTTTCTTAAAAAATTAAGCATATGCTTACCATAGAGCCCAGCAAATCTAACTTCTAGGTATGTACCCTAGAGAAATAAAAACTTGTGTTCACACAAAAACCTGTACATGAAAGTTATAGTAAGCCTATACATAATCACCTAAAACTAGGAACCCAAATGTCCTGCAATTGGTGAATGGATAAGAATTACCGTATATCCATATAACGAATATTATTTAGCAACAAAAGGGAACAAATTATTGCTAAATGAAACAACTTGGATGACTCTCAAAGGCATTTTGCTAAGAAAAAAAGGCACTCTCAAAGGTTGCATTCTGCATCTTTCCATTTAGATGATATTCATGAGACAACAAAACTACAGTGATGAAGAATCAATATGCAGGTTGCCAGTGATTAGGGATGGAAGGGGTATGTGGCTAAAGTGGAGTAGTATGAAGGAATTTTGGGGGATAGTAAAGCTGTTCTATAGCTTAACTATCCCAGAGATTCATGAGTCTGTACATGTATTAAAATTTGAAGAACTGTATGTCAAAAGAAAAGTCAATTTTACTGAATGTTAATTGAAAAAAATAAAAGGTAGGGAGGACTACAGTCTTCAAAAAAGTCAATTTTTTAAATTCTTTTTTTAAATCGAGATATAACTTTCAAAATATAACATTTATTAGTTTCAGGTGTACAATGTTGTATATATTGTGAAATGATCACCATGGTAAATCTCGTTAACATCTGTCACCATAGACAAAAACAATTCTTTCTTGTGATGAGAACTTTTAAGACCACTCTTTTAGAAACTTTCAAGTATGCAATACAGTATTATTAACTATAGTCACCATGCTGTACATTACATTCCCATGATAAATAATAACTTATACCTGGAAGTTTGTACCTTTTCACCACTTTTACCCATTTTACGTGCTCCCCATCTCCTGACTCTGGCAACTACCAATCTGTTCTCTGTATCTGTGAGCTTGGTTGTTTGAGGGGGTTTTGATAAAATGTCAAAAATAGAAAAGAATTAACCAAAGTGTCAATTTTATAGACCAAGAAATGTCTGTAGAAATGTTCCAGATTAAAGATGACTAAAGAGACATGACAATTAAATGCAATATGACCCTAGATCAGATCTCATACTGGAAGGGGGAAAATATAGCTAGAATCCTTCATAGTAATAGACAGAACAAACATCACTGTAGTTGCAGGTCTAAGCTTACTCAAAACCTGGAAAAAATTGATTAGTGAGCTTAAGTTCCATTCTGCTGACTCAAGTAATAGATTCAATTAAGTATTCATAGAGTCCCTGTTACATACAGGGCAACAGAAAGTCCTCTTTTCCTCCAAAGACTGCTCAAAGTCTTGAGTTTTTCTAATTCTACTTGCCAAACTATTTATTCACTCTTCTTTAATAGTTTGCTGTCATAGAAACATTAAAATGTTTGATGGCTTTTAGGAGTTAGTTGCTAGTTTTTGAAAAGTTGTCTGAGATTATTTTTCTAGTCCCCAAGAAAGTCACTCATTTTACAACACTGCACAATGTCCAGATTTATGGATATATTCTCAAGTCAGCTCATTATAGAGAAATAATTTGTGTTTTTCTCAAGTTTGCAAATTTTTCCTCCTAAGATATGCATAATGCTGTTACAAGTAACAGTAAATCCCAACGCTAACTGGCTCACTTAGCAGAGATAATTTATTGATTCACTCATCATAGATTGATCAGCACTCCAGCTTTATTCTTCTGTGACTGTCTTGGTTCTGCCTCTTTCATCATAGTGGCAGATGTCTACCAACAGCAATCAGGGCTGTATGTTTCTTCAATCATATTCAAAGAAAGAGAAAACATTATCACTAAACCAAAATATTAAACAGAAGTCCCAAATGTCACCAACCTTACATCATGCACTATCCCTGAATCAATCCCAGCCAAAGACTAGGTACTACACACTATCAAAGAAGAACAGTGGGGAGGACACTATACTGTCTGCAATAATTCTTCTTTCTCTATTAGTTATATATCTCTCTCTTTACTTAGTAACAATTAACTACCATTTATTTGGTACATACCGTAGGCTGCCTCTTCACATCCTTACAGCCGGATCAAACTCCAGGGAACTAAGTTGTATATTCCAATTACCTCAGTTAATGAGCTCTGTTGTAAACATGATGGGAAAGTAGGGATGACAGCAAACCATTTCAGCAAACAGATGGGCCAATCAGGACACAACAGCAGCTTTGGCCACTCAAACAGCAAATCTAATGGTTGTGCCCTCAGAAGTAAGGATCCTTGCTCTCTTCTTTTGTTTGGTGTCTTCCCCCATCTCTGTCCCAACTCCCTGAGAGAGGCTGTCTCTTTTGCTTCCTACCGCATCAGCATGAGTTCAGAGCCCTCTTAGGTAGAGCTCCCTGGGGGGCCTCCTCACAGCCTCGAGAGCCAAGAAATGCCTGCTTCAGGGGAAGGGCCATCCTTGGCTCCATCAGCTCCCGTGGGAGCTCACACGGCACCCTGCTGGACCACATCTGCCTAAGAAACCCCTCGAAATCAAGCTGTCTGACAGGCATTCTGAGGCTTCCCCTAAAGAGCAAGGTAACTGGCCTTTCGGGATGCCTACCCCCCAATACAGTACTCCCATCATCCTTACAGGATTTTAAGATATGGAAAACGAGTCCCTGAGGGGTAATTTCCCCAATTCTCATAGCTAATAAACGGCAGTGGCAGGATTCAAACCTATCAGGGTTTGTGTCACTCAACACCAGGTTTTGACCCCGCCCCGTGAACTCGCGAAAACCTCCGCCTCCCCGGGTTAAGCCGCCGCCGCAAAGGCGGGAATGGGGGCTGAGCTGGCAGCCGGCGGGGCGGGGCGCGCGCGGGGACCCGCCTCCCGGAGCTGAAGCGGAAGCGGAAGCGTCACCGGGCTGTAGCCCTGGAGACGCGAGGGGGGCCTCCCCGAAGAAGTGCAACCTTTAACCTGCAGCCGAGGGTACGTCAGAGGCTGCCGCAGACGGAAGTGCGGAGCTGCCGGGCTCCTGGGCTGCTTGGCCACTGCGGGCCGGCTGCCATGGAGGTAACGCTGCCGTGGCGGCCGCACTGGGACCGGGGCCCACCACCTCCGTGCCGGGCCTTCCCGCGCCGCGGTTTGGGACTCGGGGATCGGCGCGGTGTGAGGGCTTGGCAGCCTCCGCCCCGCGCCCCGGAGCCCCGCGCTGCCCTGGTCTCTCCCCCTTGCCTCAAACTCAGCCCCTCACGATTACCTGGCCCCTTTACAGCCAGGCTGTGTACGATTTGCCACAGAGACAGACCCCTCCTTCCCTAATTCTTTTTCATCTAGGAGTTTCCTACACTTGATTCCACGGAAAGGCTTTTACCTATAAAGGTTCCAACATGCCGTCTGGAATTAGGAGGAGTTCTGACACCGAGGTTTGATTTTGTTTTGCAGGATCCTGTTCAAGATGGTGTGGCTTCACCAGCCACCCCTGGGACCGGGAAATCTAAGGTGACGAGAATACAGTACTTGACTAGCGGGCTCACCGAAGAGTGGAAGGGTGATGAATGGGGAACTTTGGCATGGGGGGGGGTGACCTATTTAAAAGAAATCCTTCTCCAAGGGATCTCAATTTTAATTAATTCAGTAACCAATATGTTTTTTTTTTTTTTGGAAGTTTCCTGCTATGAAAAGAGTTGACTTTTTGTTTACTTCCTGCTCCTGGTTAACATTGCCGAGAGATTCTGTAGTTTTTCAAACATTGAACAGAGCAATCTAATTTATGAGGATTTATGTAGTGTAGTGGAAAGAGCAGTGACATAAGTAGGAGTCAAGAGACTCCTTGACGATGTAAAAAAGAGAGTTGAATGAGGTAATTTTTATGGTCCCATACAACATTTAATAGTCAATGATTCTAAAAGGATAGTGGTTTATTGCTTGCATACTGAGTGTTTGGCACTTACCTGAACACTTGGTTACCTTTATTATCCGGGTTTTACAGATAAGAAAACTGAGCCCAGGGGTTAAGTAATTTCCCTGATTTCTTAAAAAAAAAAAAAAAAAACTTAATGCACCCTGATTTGTCTTGTTACTATAATTATGCTTACATATTTTCATATAGCCAAAGACTTACTTCGGCCTTGAACAGAATAATTTTACAGCTCCAAGGAACTTTAGAATTAGTCCCAGTCCCCTAATTTTACAATTAAATCAAAATCCAGGAAGTGTCTTAACCTAAACAAGAATATATGTACATAAGAGGATATGTGCTGTTTTTTACATCTCATCGTAATTGCTTAACTAGTAGCTATTGAGTTGATGTTGCATTAGCTACTTTTTAAAAATGTGGTTTGGTTGACATAAAGAATTATTCAGTAGGGTATTTTTAGGGAGGCATTATGTTTGTGTGTGTGTGTGTGGTATAATAGAAACATGAGTTATAACAAACTGGTAACATCATTACATCTTTCAGCTGGAAACATTGCCCAAAGAAGATCTTATCAAGTTTGCCAAGAAACAGATGATGCTAATACAGAAAGCTAAATCCCGATGTACAGGTATTGAGTTGAAAATATTCATCTTCACCACAGTCTCACTGAAACATTAAAAATAGTAGGTTTTTAATAGTATATTACCTTAATTTGTTTAAATCCAATAAAATTTTACTAAATATAGTGAACTCTATTATTTAACATTCTAACCATTTGCCTGTGAAATTTTTTTTTTTTACCATTTCACATCTCTAACCTGCAGTTATCTTTGAATTACTAAAGTGGAAGAGGATCTTAAAAAAAAATTTTGTTAAAATTAAGCACTTTTTTTTTTTTTTACTTCATTTGGATTGTATATTGATCTGAAAAAACATTTTTTTTTCTAGAGCAATCAGTTGAAATGTTAGAGACATAAGGTTGTGTGCCCAAAGAGGTAAAAAGAGGCCTCAAGTTAAGTAATAAAGATTTCCATTCCTGGAATGTTGAAGTATATTTATTTGTTGAAGCTGATTGATTGCCTGTTTACCTTTATATTCCAAAAGGATGTAGATATTAGTGTCCTTTTTAATATGTGTGGTGAGGCCATGAATTTCCAATGACTAACAAATGTTAACTGCCCAGCCTGAAAGCCGAAATTTATTTTCTACTAGAAAAGGTCAAATTGTGTTTAGGGAGATTGGATCAGCTTGTGATAAAGAAGTAATATGTTTGGAAAGGTGTTCTAGGCTCCAGACCTAGACATGAGTTAATGAAATAGGTTAGCATTTATGTTTAACATGAGGTTAGTTGTTGCTCTAAGATTAGCAGTAAGAAATTATTTACAGCTAAAATATGTCTGGGATTTGCTTCATAAGTATCAGGATGGGTAAGAAGAAAGGAAAAGGGAGAAGTGAATACAGGTTGGGATGAAATAAGGGTCCATGTAATAATTGCTAAATTAAGGTGACGAGTGTATTACTTTTCTTATTTGTCTGGAGTTTTCCATAAGAAAAAGAAAAAGAAAAGGTAATAATGGATAAAGTTAATACTTTCTCAAAATATCTGCTGCTTAAATGTATTCTAATTTATAGGGGTTTGGTTTTGGTTTTTTTTAAGGATGTATTTATCACTTTAGACAGTTATTTTCTTCATTTCTGAACTTGAATTTTTTTAATAATTATTTAGAATTGGAGAAGGAAATTGAGGAATTGAAATCAAAACCTGTTGCTGGAGGAACTGATGATATTATTAAGGTAATGCAACAGTTGCAAATATTGCTTTAATTTTAATAGAGAAAATGTCTAATGACAAATCAAATTTCCTTTAAAGCTGTCAGTCTGCCAGAGCCCTATCTGGCTTTCTGTCCCTATTTTTCCACTTCCTCCCTGCCCTTGGTTAAGTTTTTAACCTCTCTGGTTGCCTGTAAAAAGAGTTAAATGATCTCTCTGTCCCTTTCTGTTCTAAAATGAGTGTTCTCCTCTCCCATCTTCATCCCACACACTCTGTAATTAGGGGGTTGCCTTAATCACAGCCTGCTCTTCCCTCTCCCCCTCAGAAGACCCATGCTCCAGACTTTGATGATCATTTTTAGGCTGATATATACATATAATCTGTTAATAGACATATGTCCTTGAATGTGACTACTGACATTTCTAGCTCTTTAGGGAAAGAAATATTCACCCATTTTGCTTGTCTTCATATTCATATTCAGACCAAATACCCTTGCCTGGACAACCAGTGACATAGCACTGTTTTTCAGGACTTTTAACTTCAGAGACTCTTCAGTTTTCCAGTTTCCTTTATCTTCTACATTTGTCAGCCACCAGTGACTTCTAGTTCCCTCAGGATAACACTGCGGTTTACCAGTAGGCTTTCTCCATTTCCATGGCTATATGGTAAATGCCTCGTGTCATACTTTACTTTTTTTGATACCTCCCTAACCAGGCTCTCTTTTCTCTTTTCAGTTTTGCATACTCTTACTAGATCAGAGGGTACTGTTTTTATTGTGTTATTCCCTGTCAAAGAAGTTGAATTGGTTGTTCTTATTTACATGCCCTTAATGCTGACTAAATAAATGCCTCTTCCACCCCCAGTTTGGCCTAACCTTCTTTAGAGTTTCTTTTACTTCTCAAAGCTCTGCAGTAATTATTTTCGTTTTCTGTATTTATAATTTGAGTCTTGGTATCTGTTCTTTGATCATAAGTTTATAAATTATCTTATTTTCTTACTAGGGGGCTCCCAACTTGTGAGCAGTGTACAATTGAAGGACTCCCAGATAGTTACTATAAGAGAGCTTTAAATCCTGATGCATATCACACACTATTGCTTTGTTCTTTATTTAGCTAAGACAGTATATGAAGCACACATAGTGGGCACAAATACCATTCGGATTCACTGATTTACTTAAGTATTAGTGAATTCATAGTAGATTTCTTTGCTTATTTGGCTATTTTGTGTTTTCTTAATCAGTGATAGCTGAACTAAAACTACTTGATATTTACCTAAAAGTATTGACTCTAGAACCAGCCACCCTGATTCAGATCTTTGGGTCCTGCCGCATACTAACTATTTGGCCATAGCTAAGTTTCTTTCCTTTCAGTTCCTTCACTTATAGACTAGAGAAAATAATAACTACTTTTCATAGAGGTGTTATATTTTGAGTTAATACATGCTTAGCATTTAAAATTGCATCTGTCACATAAGTTCTCAATAATGTATTGTAGGGACACCTGGGTGGCTCAATCGCTTAAGCGTCTGCCTTCACAGCTCGGGTCATGGGATCAAGTTCCACATTGGGCTCCCTGCTCAGCGGGGAGCCTGTTTCTCCCTCTCTCCACTTCCCCTCCTTTGCACTCCCCTCCTTTGCTCATACTCTGGCTATCTCTCTCTCAAATAAATAAATAAAACCTTTAAAAAAAATAAAATAATTTATTGTACTAATATGTTAGTGGCATATTTTATTTATGAGGGTATTTAATACATACACACTAGAAGGGCATTTTTGTATTTGAAGAGAGAATCACAGAGGCTTCTTTCTAATTTAGTATCAGTTAACTCTTAGCCCTTGAAATACTTGTTATACAGTTGCGTTCTAGAATATCTAAATATCTGCCCCTTATTTCCTCGTTTGAAAAACAGGAATAATAATCCATATTTTCCATGTCAAAATTTGAGGTGTATGGTATTACAGGGAACTTTTATGCTGCTTCCAAATGCAAGGAGAAGGTGAAAACTGGATATTAAGATCCGCAACTAATGAATCATCGAACTTTACATCAGAAACCAGGGATGTACTGTACGGTGACTAACATAATATAATAAAAAAAAATTTTTTAAAAACTGACGTTAAGAGAATGGGATTTCTAGTACAGTCACCCTTGTTACTATCTCTTTGCTGGAATCAGATCTGTGTTTGCTAAAAATAACTGTCCATTCTGTGCCTCTAACCTTCAAGGTTTTTTACGGCTGTTTCAGTTATAATCTCCTAAATTTACTGAATGTATTTAGAATGTATTTAGACTTCCCCTGATATTTACCAAGCAGAAGTTTATATTGCAATACATTATGTAATGTGAAAAACTAATTTTAAAACTAAAATTGTTTTAACCAAAGTAATATATGATTTGCAAATAATGCTAATAAGTAAAGAGCTTATTATAATACTAAATAACTTGTGGGAATTATTTCTGTGTTTGTTTTTTAAGTCAGGTTTTTTTTAAGATTTTCTTTTTTTTTTTTTTTTATTTGATAGCGATAGAGACAGCCAGCGAGAGGGAACACAAGCAGGGGGAGTGGGAGAGGAAGAAGCAGGCTCCCAGCAGAGGAGCCTGATGTGGGGCTCGATCCTGGAACTCTGGGCTCACACCCTGAGCCGAAGGTAGACGCTTAACAGCTGACCACCCAGGCGCCCCTATTTCTGTGTTTCTAAATTATATAGTTATACTGCGATTCCTTGATTTATTCATTTTAGACATTTAGCTATTAACTTGCTGTTACAGCAGATGAAAATTTAGCTGTCTTTCACAACAACTCCTACTTTCCAATGGTCAAATAGATAAAATAATCTTTTCCGTTTTTTCTTGGACCACTTCCTTCTAGAGCTTTCTGTCCTGCATTGATTTGTTCTGGTCATTCTCTAGGTCTGCCTCACAGTTTTCCTGGAATTGGCCTGGAATTGGCCTTGTGCCGTTCTCATATGAATTTGTACACTGCTTTCCCTGTTTGTTAGGTGACATGTCATTGATTTTTTGGTTAACCTCATCTTTGTAGAGCATGTCCTTCTGTAGCATTCTAAGAACGGATGTATGGGAGGAAAAATGTTGTCATCCCATATTTTAAAATGTCTTTATTCTACCCCTGTCTGAATAATAGCTATAACTTTATATAAAACTAAATTTTCTGCATCTGTTTTGTTTTTGTTAAAGTTTTTCTTTATTTCATGTAAGTTCAGAGGCAAGCAAATCAAGGGTGATAGTGGATTATTTAGGATTTTAACATTTATCTAGATTTTAACCTGTAGGATTAACTTTATCTGGATTCATTGTGAATTGGATTTATGATTTTCCTGTTTGTAAAGTCCTCGGATATTTGTGTCAAGTTATGCAAATTTTATAGTATAACTTGGGAATTGCTTCTTTTGTCTAAACAAGTTCTTATTTAATTGGGATAATCTGTTCTTTGAAATTTTGATGGAATTCACCTGTAAAATTTTTCCTTCTGTTTTCTTTAGTGGACTAAGCCACTAGCTTGATTTTTAAGTAGTTCTAGTATTAATTATGCTTCTTAATTTTTTTCTTGAATTAATGAAGCTATATTTTTCTAGCAATTTTTATTCCTTTCATTTCAGTTTTTAATATTGTTGCCAAATAGTTGTTCGCAATATTCTCTTTAACTCTTTAATCTCTGATTTATATGTAGTATGTTTCCTTTTTATTTTTATGATTGTGACTCTTCTTTTGGTCAGTCTGCTAGAGGTTGTTTCATTTGCATTTTTTTCAAAGAACTGACTTTTGTTGATTTAGTTTCTGTTTCATTAACTTCCTGTCCTATTTAATTTCTTCAGAGAATAAACCTGTCTCTGAGGAAGACAGGACATGGGGGATTTCTTGCCTATTATTCTAACCACTCCCTATTCAGATTTTCGACCAATCCCCAATTTCTGAATCCCTTAACAGTATCTGGGGCCTCCAGTTTCCAAGCATTTAGTTTTCTAGAGTATTTGCCAGCTTCTCATATGTGTTTTTTTGTGAAGGTACTGTAAGTTATACTTTCCTCTTTCTAATTCAGTTCTTCCTCTACTTTTCAGTTTTCAGAAAATATGGTGAAATTTCCCATATCCTCACTTCTTTTCTCCTTTTCTCTTTGTTCTTGTGTATAGACCTTTGTAAGTCTTTTATCCTTACTTTACTGGTTTGAAAAAGATGAAGAGAAAATTATGCATGTGATCAATCCACCATGTTTAACCTCAGGCAAATAAATCATCCTGTTCCAAAACAGGCATTGACTGAACGTCTGGATGCCATTCTTCTGGAAAAAGCAGAAATTGAGCAACAGTGTCTTTGTCTGAAGAAAGAAAATATTAAAATGAAGCAAGAGATTGAAGTAAGGCAACAATTTAATGTTTGGTTTTTTATTTATTAACTGATATAGTTATGAATTTTAGAGCTAAGACCTTACCAAGCATCTGATATGGTGATTTTAATAATTTACAAGAAAACAAATTGATATCAAAAAAGAAAAATAATTAAAATCGCCTGGCTACATAGAAATGGAGCCAACATTGTTGCATTGCTTAATCTTCCTTATTGCTATGTCATTCTTTATTGAAAATTAATAAAGATTACTTATTTTGTGAACCAATACTTAAGTAAGTTGATTCTCACACATACTCTAAATAATCATTATCTGTTCAGTTCTAGAATACTCAATTGTCTATTAGGTCTGGGCTAATTTTCTCCAAAAGTCCCTTATTATTTTACTCAGGAGATACTAATTAAAGTCTTACGACTTAATGCAATTTACATAATTTATCACTTTTTAAAAGGAAATTAAACTCGGAGATTTCTTATTTTTTAGTTATTTGTGTTTTGGGTTTTTTTAGGTATTACTTTGAATGACATATTTAATACTGCTTATGTGCAGTATATTGTCATACTTAAGGTAGTCACAGCTTGCGCAGAATGCTTGGAACCTCAGTATCATATTTGTCTATGTACATTTTTGCTCACTTCCTTTTCTAATTAGCCTGTGGCTAATATTTTTCCTGAAGGCAGGTGTTTCTGTCTTAAATAATTTTTGTGTGCTTGTTTTTATAATAGGATTCTATAACTAAGATGGAAGATGTGCGCAAGGAGTTTGAACAATCGCAAAGGAACTATGTGAAAGAAATTGAAAATCTGAAAAATGAATTAATGGCAGTACATTCCAAACACAGTGAAGATAAAGCTAGCTTGCAGAAGGAACTGGAAGAAGCAACCAAGAAACAATTAGAACTTTCTGAACAACTTAAATTTCAGGGTGACTGTGAAGATAATGCTAAAAAACTACAAGAGGAGATTCAGAATATCAGGCCAGCCTTTGAGGAGCAAATTTTATATCTGCAAAAACAGTTAAGAGCTGCCACAGATGAAAAGGAGAAAGAAATTACTCATCTCCAAGAAGTCATTGAGGCTAACTCCCAGCATTACCGAGAAGATGTTAGTAGTTTGCAAGAAGAGCTTTTGCAATTGAAAGCTACACACCAAGAGCAGGTTAAAGAATTGATGTGCCAGATTGAAGCATCTGCTAAAGAACGTGAAGCAGAAGTAAATAATTTAAACCAGCTAAAGGAGAATTTAGTCAGACAACATGAGGCAAGTGAGAACATTCAGGAGAAATACGAATGTGAATTAGAGAATGCGCCAAATGCAAACCACGAAAATCAGATGGGTCCCTTGGTCTCGCAAGAAGATGCTTTTGTAGAACAAGTAGTAAACGAAAAAGTCAAACATTTAGAAAATACCTTAAAAGAACTGGAGTCCCAACATAGTATTTTAAAAGATGAGGTGACTTACATGAATAATCTTAAATTAAAACTTGAAATTGATACACAACATATAAAGGATGAGTTTTTTCATGAACGGGAAGACTTGGAGTTTAAAATTAATGAATTGTTGCTAGCTAAAGAAGAACAGGGCTGTGTAATTGAAAAATTAAAATCTGAGCTAGAAACTTCAAATAAACAATTTTGCTATGCTGTGGAACAACATAACAAAGAAGTACAGAGTCTTAAGGAACAGCATCAAAAAGAAATATCAGAACTAAATGAAACATTTTTGTCAGGCTCAGAAAAAGAAAAATTAACGTTAATGTTTGAAATACAGGGTCTTAAGGAGCAGTGTGAAAACCTACAGCAAGAAAAGCAAGAAGCAATTTTAAATTATGAGAGTTTACGAGAGATTATGGAGATCTTACAAACAGAACTGGGGGAATCTGCTGGGAAAATAAGTCAAGAGTTTGAATCAATGAAGCAACAGCAAGCATCTGATGTTAATGAACTTCAACAGAGGCTCAGAACTGCTTTTAATGAAAAAGATGCTCTTCTTGAAACTGTGAATCATCTCCAGAGAGAAAATCAAAAGTTATCCCAACAAGAATTAGTACCAGAACTTGAAAATACCATAAAAAGTCTTCAAGAAAAGAATGAAGTATGTTTAGTTAGTCTCAGTCAGAGAGATACCATGTTGAAAGAATTTGAAGCAAAGATAAGTTCTCTTACTGAGGAAAAAAGTATTTTCATAAGTGAAATAAAATCTTCTCATGAAGAGATGGATAATCTCCATAAAAAATGTGAAAGGGATGAAGGATTGATCTTAGAACTTAGGGAAAAAGTGGAACAAACTAGCCAGTACAACAGTGAACTAGAACAAAAGGTAAATGAGTTAACAGGAGAACTAGAAGAGACTTTAAAAGAAAAGGATCAGAATAACCAAAAACTAGAAAACCTTACGATTCAATTAAAAACTATTTATGAAGACCAGGAAGCACTGTCATCTGAAGTGAAGTCTCTTTATGAGGAAAATAATAGATTAAGTACAGAAAAGAACCAGTTAAATAGGGATTTGGAAGCTCTCCTGTCCCAAAAAGATTTTATTCTTAAGGAACACATTTCTGAATTAGAGAAGAAACTGCAGTTAATAGTTGCAGAACGAGATAATTTAAGTACACTGCTTGAAAATGAGCAGGTTCAGAAGTTATTTGTCAAAACTCAGTTATATGGTTTTCTTAAGCAGACGGAGTCCAAAATTTCAGAAGAAAACGAGCAAGATGTTGTGAATGTCCTGCAAGCTATAGGTGAATCCTTAACTAAAATAAATGAGGAAAAATACAACTTGATTTTTCAATATGATAAAAGGGTAGCAGAATTAGAAAAAAAGATTGAGTGCCTTCAAGAAGAGAACATGGTTCAGTGTGAAGAAGTTCGGTCTTTACTAAGAGACCATGAACAAGAGAAAGTTCTCTTAAGGAAAGAGTTAGAAGAAACGCTGTCACGTAAAGAGGCCTTGCAGTCCGATCTTCTAGAAATGAAGAATGCTAATGAAATAACAAGACTCGAAAATCAGAATCTTTTAAGTCAAGTTGAAGAAGCCTCTCAAAAATTAGGTAGCAAAAATGAAACCCATAATGTAAAAGAACAATGTTTTGTAAAGGAACTTGAAAATCTGAGGCTATCACTAGAACAAAAAGAAGCTGAATTACAGGATGTGAGAGCAGAGTTGTTATCTTTAAAGGTACTATTATTTCAGTTTTATTAATTTAAATCTTAATTTTAGTCCTAGATTCTAGAAAATATATACATTAAATTTTTATACTTTGAAGTCAGTAAATTTTCATCATTTAAGCTCAAATGATAATTTTCTGAAAGTACATTAAACATTTTCATGTTGTGTATCCTCTATCCACATTGGTCACTTTTTGATTTTAGATCATTTTAGAATCTTGATCTTGCATAAGATTAAATGATTGAAGGGTTAAATGTCTTGGTCAAAATTGTGCAACCAGTCACCACCAAAACTACAACATGAGAAAGACTTGAATTTCATTCTTGTGTGATATACATAACACCTTTCTTAAAGAGCACTGTTGAGCAAAAAAGTGGGCTATTGCAGTATTTAACTTTAGCCAAAATTTTAGATTTTTCTCCAAAAATTTATGAAAGTATGACAAACTATAATCATTTAATCTTTCCCTTATTGCACTGTGTTTGATATGTGTCAGGTTGTTCATCTTGGCCTTGGATACTACTATTTTTTTATAGTAAATACTATATGCATGATAAGGTCAGTATTGCCTGGTCTATCAAGGTAAGAAAAATAACTTCATCAAATTGCTTTTTATGTGAATATTCTTTAATGAGGATTTTCTCATGCTTGACCTGATGGCCAGTTCATTGTGGGGAATGAAGTGATTTTCTTTTTTGTTTTTTCTGTAAAATCTAGGATTTCTTAGAGAAATCATCTGTAGAAAATGATCAAACTTCTTTAGTAAAAGAGCTGGAAGAAAAAATAGGTAAGTTTGGTTTTGCATATGTTGTTGCAATGAATTACACAGATTCTTCTAGTGTTAGAGTCTATTGAGAAATGTAGTAACCAAGTAATGTGTTGTTAAATCATAATAACTATCTATCTCTTTCTAATGTCCCCATTCTTTCTCTGGGCCATCTGTTTGCCTTCCCTTCCAAAATTACCACTTTCTTATTTAATCCAAAGGACTGATGTGATTCCCTTTATAAATGGTTCCATGAGTGTTTTGGGATTTTTCATTCATTTAGCAAACTTTATTTGAATGCCAGGCTACGGTAATAGCAAAGTGATTAAGATACAGACCATGTCTTCAAAGAGTTCAGTGCCACATGGGGCTGTTATTGCAGTAGTTTGAGGTGTGAACAAGATGGAGTGCTGGCACTGCAGGGAGGCATGATTAACTGTCTGTCTTGAGTTAGGAAAAACAAAACAGAATAGCCTGTTCTTTTATTGTGTCTTGAAGAATGAGAAATTTGACAAGAGAAGAGGCAGGAGGGAACAGCAAATGCATGTATGTTAACATATATAACATCAAGGAGCATACCAAGAAGTTCCTGGAGAGGTAGGAGTCCCTTCACAAAAGCAATAGAATGTGTGCAGAGCAGTTGGGACTTTTTCCTAACGCATCTTCATCATACTAACATTGTGGGGTAGTTATTTTATTCCCATTTAAAAATGAAGAAACAGGGGCGCCTGGGTGGCACAGCGGTTAAGCGTCTGCCTTCGGCTCAGGGCGTGATCCCAGTGTTATGGGATCGAGCCCCACATCAGGCTCCTCTGCTAGGAGCCTGCTTCTTCCTCTCCCACTCCCCCTGCTTGTGTTCCCTCTCTCACTGGCTGTCTCTATCTCTGTCGAATAAATAAATAAAATCTTTTAAAAAAAAAAAGAAATTAAGACCAATGAAGTGCAGGTGATGGAAGTGTTTCAAGAGGGAACAAATATTTAACCATGGCAAATGCTGGTATAGGTCAAGTAATGTTAGTACAATGAACTAATCATTAGATTAAGCAACATAGAGGTCATTGGTAACTTGATAACCTGTTCTGTGATACGCTAAGGCCAGAGCCTGATTGAAATGAATTCAAGAAAAAAAAACGGGGGAAGAGAAATTTGAGCACATGTGTACACAACTCTTACACAGAGTTTTGCTATACAAGAAAGAGAGGAGACAATATCCAGATGGGAAGTGTGACAATTTGCCTTTGTGTGTGTGTGTTGTTTCACCAGTCCTTTTGTGACCTCTTCCCATCCTCTTTGGTGCTTCCACTGTTTGCTCTTGGCTTTAAAGCTCTTGATATTTTCCTTATTGCATGCTGGGAAAAAAATCCATTAAGGGGATTTGCTGCACAAGAAAGAGGGAGCATTGCCGCACTGATGCCTGAGTCAGTGAGAAGGTATAGAATGAAACGCAGAAGTGGAACAGCTGGCCAGTGCTACACACACAGACAGAACAGCCATCTGTAGCAGCAGAGGAAGGCAGAGGCTGTGAGCACAGGTGGCATATAGATTAACGAGCAAGGACAGAAATTCAGGTTGTAACTTAAACAGAAATAGCGGGAAGTAAGATCTGGAACACGGGAGTTGAAATGAGGAGATGGCTAAAGACGTTAAGGGAGAGATTAGGATTGGATATGTAAAACACATTATGGGTTTAGTTGTAAAAATCACACCTACCAACCAAGAGGAATATGTCTATGGAGCCTAAGTATTTAACTGTGTCTGATATTTCCCCCTCCGTGACCCCAATTTGCAGATTGCCAACGAAAGTCCTACAGTACTTGAGTTTCTAGGAAATCCTTTTTTTTTTTTTTAAGATTTTCTTTATTTATTTGAAAGAGAGAGAGGACAAGTGGAGCTGGGGAAGGGCAAAGGGAGAGGGAGAAGCTAACTCCTCGCTGAGCAGGGAGCTCTATAGGGGGCTTGGTCCCAGGACCCTGAGATCATGACCTGAACCAAAGGCAGACCCTTAACCAGCTAAGCCACCCAGGTGCCCTGTAGGAAATCTTCTAATGTTAAAGGAGTACTAACACCCTCTCCAATTTCTAGCTGCTTATGAAATGATGTTTAAGAAAAGTAGGCTATTTTGATAGATTGCAGGAAATGGACATTTTTTACGTTGTTTGCCTTGCTTAGGTAATGAATAAGCTTTCACTTAAAAAAAATTAATGTTTTTGTTACTTATTTCATTACTTTTAATTCCAACTTACAGATTTTGTGTTCCTGATTAAAGGTCACTTTCTAAGGCTAAAGTAAGTAAATTATTTGGATTTTTTTCCTTTTGTGTTCATATATAATTCTTTCATTTTGTGTTTTTAGGATATCTGGAAAAAGAATCCAAAGAGAAAGAGGAAAAAATAAATAAGATAAAACTGGTTGCTGTGAAGGCAAAGAAAGAACTAGATTCTAGCAAAAAAGAGGTAAGGAGACTTAAAAATGCAAGATTCAAGAAACTTACATGTTAGAAAATCTACTTTTTCTGTCCATAAAAAACTTATTATCATATATTTACAATAGGCCCAGACTCTACGGGAAGAACTAGAATCTGTTCGATCAGAAAAGGATCAGTTGTCTACTTCCATAAAAGATCTCATTCAAGGAGCAGAAAGCTATAAGGTAAAAATAGTTATTTTAATAGCAAGTTATGTTTGTTACTTCTAAGTTAAGGAATGTACTAGAAATGTAAAACTCCTATCCATAATGCGTCACCTTGTATTTTTTAGTAAATCCTTTTTTCTATTTTTTTATGTAATGTGGTAGCATCCTAGTATCAAAATTTTAAGTGTCTAAGCTTTAAAGTTCCTTCAAGCTATTATTTTTTTTTAAAACTGAAATTCTGTTTTGGGATTTCCTAATAAAATAAGTAACAAAAAAGATGGTTATTATTACTGTTATTATTTTATATTCTGGCCAAGTGAATAAACTTGAAGTTCAAGCAACAGGTTTGAAAAAGAAAGTAAATTCATTATTTGGAGGTAATAATGCTTGTCAACCTAACATGAGAATCTATTATAAAAAAAATAAAATGAGAATGCAATGACATCATTAAATGTAAGATAAATACTATTACATTCTTTTATGTATCTGCTCAGCAAATATTTATACAGTCAGGCTGAATACTGAGTTCCAGGGAGATGCTGTCAACCAAATACACTAAATTCCTGCCCTCTTAGAACTTAATTCCAGTGGCAATAATAGATAAGTATAAAAAAATATGAGAAACTTACTGGTAGAACAATATAGGTGGGTGGTAGGGACAAGAGAGTAAGTCAAGTGGGATAGATTGAAAGAAGAAAATTCCGTAGTAGCCAAAAAATAAAATTTTTGGAATAACTTTAATGAGAAAATTTGGCCTTTATGAAGAAAACTGCAAAACATATATATGGCAACTATTATTATTTGAAATACTAGTTTTCAGGTTGTTTTACATGTTCCAAAACAATTTCACTAAACTAGGATTTTTTTGATTGGGCAATCTTGTTCTAAGTTTCAATGGAAAATAAGCTCACAAGAGTAGTTAATACTTTTTAAAGTGAAAAAAAGAAAATGGACATCTTGCTTTAGCAGATGCTAAAATTTATTATGAAACCATAATAATGTGATACAGGTCTGATGTAAAAATAAGACATTAACAGAAGACAGAGATGTCTGCATAACAACAAATACTTCTAGGCCAGGCTCTCTTCTAAGCACTTTACATATCTTAATCACACTTAATTCTCAAAAGAACCCCAAGAAACATGTTATTAATATTGCCAGTTTACATGTGAGGAATCGAGGCACAAAGAGATTAAGAGACTCAAATCACAGAGCAGGTAACATAGTAAAGCCAGTCTGGTTCCAGATCTGTTCTAACACCAACTAAGCTATGCTATATAGTACTCCAGTAAGATTTGAAAACAGAAACCAACAAAGAAAGAATTCAGTAACTACTTTAGAATAATTTAGTCAGATTTTTACTTCACTCCCACACACCAAAATAAATTCTAGGTGGATTTAAAGAGTTTCGTCAAATGTGAAAGGATTTTTAAAAACCTAGTATAAGACATTTAATCATTTGAGTTCTGGATATGAAATATGTTTCTAAACTTAAGCAATTGAAGTTACAAAGAGAAAGATAGACTGAACTATAATAAAATATAAAATTAACATGAAAATATGACGAGATTAATATCCTTAATATATAAAAGTATCTGACAAATTCATTTTTTAAAACACTTATTTGAAATTTAAATATAGGCTTGTCTTTCGTGAGGCATTAGCAACTTGGTTCTTTCAATTTTAAGAACCCCATACTGTATTTATATCCTCCATGGGTAGACCAATATGCCAAATTCTTTGTTTAAAATACAGATTTCAAAAGACTGAAAAAGAATAGAATATCAAAGAACTGTGAGACAAGATCAGAAGGTATAACCACATAATGAGAATACTCATAGGAAAAGACCTGCCTTTCAACAAGTAAAATAAAGAGTTCTTTGGAAAATGATATAGGTTAGACTCAGAGAAGGCGACATGATATTGAAGAAGAACAAAATGGGAGGATTAACCTGACCTCAAAACTTACTATAAGACTACAGCAATCAAGACAATGTGATATTGGTGGGAAAAAAAGACAAATAGATCAGTGGAACAGAATAGAGAATCCAGAAATAGACCCACATAAATATAGTCAACTGTTCTTTGACAGTGGAGCAAAGATAATCTTTTCAAAAAATGGTGCTGGAACAAGTGGACATGCACATACAAAACAAAGCATCTAGACACAGACCTTATGTCCTTCACAAAAATTAACTCAAAGTGGATCACAAGCTTAAATGTAAAATGTAAGACTGTGAAATTCCTAGAAGATAACAGGACAAAATCTAGATAAATTTGGGTATGGCAATGACTTTTTAGATAGAACACCATGAAAAAATTGATAAGCTATATATACTTCGCTTAAATTACAAATTTCTCTTCTGTGAAAGATATTATCAAGAGAATGTGAAGGCATTTACTGGGAGAAAATATTTGCAAAGGACATATATCTGATGAAGGACTGTTATCCCAAAATATGTAAAGAACCGCTAAAACTCAACAGTAAGAAAACAGAAACCTGATTTTAAAAATGGGCCAAAAACTTCACAGATACCACACCAAAGAAGATAAAGAGATGGCAGATGAGCATATGAAAAGATACTCCACACCATAAGTCATCAGGGAAGTACAAATGAAAACAATGAGATAACCACTGCACACCTATTAGAATGGCCAAAATCTGAAACCACAAACACCACCAAATGCTGACAAGGACATGGAGCAACAGGAACTCTTATTTATGAGCTCTGGTGGGGATGCAAAGCCATTTGGGGAGAAGTTTGGCAGTTTCCTACAAAATTAAACATACTCTTACCATACAATCTAGTAACCATTTGTATCTACCCAATGCTCTTGAAAACGTATATCCACACAAAAACCTGCACATAGGTGTTTAAAGCAACTGTATTTATAATTGCCAAAATTTGGGAACAAACAGAGTGGCCTTCGGTAGGTGAACAAATAAACTTGTACATTCAAACAATGGAATATATTATTCAGCACTAAAAAGAAATGAGCTATAAAGCCATGAAAAGATGTGGAGGAAACTTAAATGTATACTACTACCAAGCAAAAGAAGCCGATCTAAAAAGTCTACGTAATGTATGATTCCAACTATATGACATTCTGGAAAAGGCGAAAGTTAAAAAAATCAATGGTACCCAGGAATTTGGGGGAGGAAGGGATAAATAGGTGGGGAGAAAAATGGAAAAAGGAAAAATGAAAATAGGTAGGAAAATCCTCTGTGAATTTTTAGCTTGTGAAACTACTCTGTATGATAATCTATAATGGTGGATGTATGTCATTTTAAATTTGTCCAAACCTAGAGGATTAGAACACCAATGTAAAGTAGGGTAATGAACCCTAATATAAACTATGGACTTTGGAGGATGATGTATTATTGTAGGTCATCAGTTACAATAAATGTACCACTGTGGTGGGGCTTGTTGATAATGTTGGAGGCTCTGCATTTGGGGTGGAGGGGTAATGGGAAATCTCTGTACCTTCCTCTCAGTTTTGGTATGAACCTAAACTGCTCTTTAAAAAAAACAAATGAAGTCTCTTAAAACATTTTTAAAAATAGGTTTTATAGTTGTAAAATTTTCTCAATCTTTGAGTAAAGTAAGGTTCCATTTGTGATGAAACATCAGGATGTAAGATTAAATCAGCAGTGCCAGTACGTTTAAGAATGGTGATCACGAAAAACAAAGCAAAGCTGGAGACATCACAATTCTGGACTTCAAGCTATATTGCAAACTGTAATCATCGAGACAGTATGATACTGGCAAAAAAACAGACACACAGATCAATGGAGCAGAATAGAAAACCCAGAAATAGACCCACAACTATATTGTCAACTAATCTTCAAGAAAGCAGAAATGAATACTTAATGGAAAAAAGACAGTCTCTTCAACAAATTGTTTTGGGAAAACTGGACAACAACTTACAAAAAATGAAACTGGTAAGAAAGTGGTTTCTTACACTATACACAAAAATAAATACAGAATGGATGGAAAACCTAAATGTGAGACAGGAAACCATCAAATCCTAGAGGAGAACACAGGCAGCAAGTTCTTTAACCGCAGCCACTGCAACTTCTTACTAGACATGTTGCCGGGAGCAAGGGAAACAAAAGCAAGAATGAACTATTGGGACTTCATCAAGATAAAAAGCTTCTGCACAGCAAAGGAAAACGAAACTAAAAGGCAACCTATGGAATGGGAGAAGGTACTTGGAAATGACATATCTGATAAAGAGTTAATATCCAAAATCTATAAAGATCTTATCAAACTCAACACCCAAAAAATAAATAATCCAGTTAAGAAGTGGGCAGAAGACATGAACAGACATTTTTCCAAAGAAGACTTCCAGATGGCTGGCAGATACATTTTTTTTAAAGATTTTTATTTACTTGTCAGAGCACGCACAAGCAGGGGGATCAGCAGGCAGAGGGAGAAGGAGGCTCCCCACTGAGCAAGGAGCCTAACACAGAACTCGATCCCAGGACCCTGGGATCGTGACCTGAGCTGAAGGCAGACACTTAACTGACTGAGCCACCCAGGCATCCCTAGCCAGATACATTTTAAAAAGATGGTCAGCATCATTCATCCTCAGGGAAATACAAATCAAAGCCACAATGAGATACCACCTCACTCCTATCAGAATAGCTAAAATTAACAACTCAGGAAACAACAGATGTTGGTGAGGATGTGGAGAAAGGGGAAGCTCGTTCACTGTTGGTGGGAATGCGAACTGGTGCAGCCACTCTGGAAAACAGTATGGAGGTTCCTCAAAAAGTTAAAAATAAAACTACCCTAGGACCCAACAATTGCACTACTAGGTATTTACCCAAAGGATACAAAAATACTGATTCAGAGGGGCACATGCACCCTGATATTTATAGCAGCATTATCGACAATAGCCAAACTATGGGAAAACCCCAAATGTCCATTGACGGATGGATGGAAAAAGATGTGGTATGTATACAATGGAATGTTACTCAGCCACCAAAAAGAATGAAATCTTCCCATTTGCAACAATGTGAATGGAGCTAGAGTGTATTCTAAGTGAAATAAGTCAGAAAAAGACAAATACCATATGATTTCACTCATATGTGGAATTTAAGAAACAAAACATGAACATAGGGGAAAGGAAAAAGAGAGAGGGATGCAAACCATAAGAGACTCTTAACTGTAGAGCACAAACTGTGGGTTGATGGGGGGAGGTAGGTGGGGGGTAGGCTAAATGGGTGATGGGTATTAAGGAGGGCACTTGTGATGAGCACTGGGTATTATGTGTAAGTGATGAATCACCAAATTCTACACCTGAAACCAATTTTACCATATATATGAGCTATTATTTAAATTGAAAATGAAATTTTTAAAAAAGAATGATGATTGCTTTTTGTAGAAACAGACTTATAACTGAGCTCCATTAGGTTCCTTAGCATCAATATTAGGATGCTGAGTAATTTTGTGGATTCCTTATGAATTTGGCCAATTTCTTTTTTCACTGTTCATATCACTTATAATAATCATCTGTATCAGTTTTTTTAAAGATATGAACACGCAATGGTTGTGAAGGGATGATAATTTGTAATTATTCCTTGCTGAGAAGAAGCATCAGCATATGCATCAAGGAAATTAGACCATTGCATGCCTGGGATTCATTTTTTTCCAACTCTCCCCTTAGGAATAATATATGATTATAGTCAGAATTTCCTGTAGAGAGCCATTATTTACTAGAGTCAGCTTTGGTATTCAATTTTTGCAGCCCTTGACAGCTATTAGAACCATAGTGAGTAAAAACAAAGAAGACCAGATAGAGTTTAAGAAGATAAAGATCTCTGATCTGTAGAGATAGAGGAATCTGCACAAATACCAAACAAGCATGGTATCTTCTCTCCATGGAAAAGAAGACAAATGATTTCTCAATATGCCAGGAAGTAGCAGAATCCTCAGACAAATAAACATGGACACAGAAATTTATAAGCCAGATTCTAGATTCCCAGTACCTGCCTTTTGCCTATCACAAGATGGGTAGACCATAAAATTGAAACCCAGATTCTAACACTCAGCTACCAGTGTGGATAATAGTTGGTTATGTATAAATCAGAATTAGAAACAAAATTAGATTGGCCAAGAATCAGATTTGGCAAGCAGGAACCAGAAAGAGGATATAATTGTCACATGTGAGACCCCAGAGCAGTCTGGGAAGGGGAGCCAAGGACTCAAGAGGTGCTGGTCTGGATGAAGGCCACTTCTTAGGCTTTCCAAAATAAACCTTCAAAGAAAATACAGAAAGATTTCGTTATCCTGCACACAAATTCATTTATGTGAAGGACAACAGTCAGTAGTTCTCCAGGAACAAAAGTGAAAACAGGATTTATAAGAGAAGAGAGGAAGAAAAAAAAAATCCTACATACAGTCTGGAAACAGTGAATCTCATGTACATATTTTGGAGGATAACCTTATTTGCTAGTATGTCACAAAAAGGCCAGTCTGGGCACTTTGTTCTTGAGTAGGGGCAAACAAGAAATATTAAAGAAAATCCCATTGGTTTTAGAGTTCAGAAAATGTTAAACATTTTGCCACAGAGTATGAGAGACCATTTTTATAGAATATCTTCCCGTGTTCTTCCATTAGCACTTCTACCTTATATTAGGCTGGACCTAAAACATTTCCCTCATCAGAATTCTTTAGGTGAACTTAGTTAAGGTAACCAGGTTAAACTTTTTTTCCTCCTTCTCTAAATTTTATGTTTTAAGAAGTTTATTTTTGTTGACGACTAGACTGTTTAACTTGCAGATATTATAATGTATAAATGTAAAATCCTTTTGCCCTTTAATAGTTCCCTCATACTAAAAATCATCTGAATTATACTAATTTTATTGTATAATGCCAGTTAGGTATTCTACCAAATGTTGAATTTAAATCTTTTAAGCTTTCAGAATGGACTCAAATGTTTTATCAAGATGGCTTGATAATACAGTCTGACTGGTTGAATGTATAATAATTGCCTGAAGTTAAATCCTTTTGTCTTTTTTTTTTTGAAGAATCTTTTATTAGAATATGATAAGCAGTCAGAGCAATTGGATGTGGAAAAAGAACGTGCTAATAATTTTGAGCATCACATAGAAGACCTTACAAGACAATTAAGAAATTCAACTTTTCAGGTAAAAAAATTTGGGGGGGTATAATTGACATATAACATTATGTTACTTTAGTTTCAGGTGTACAGCATCATGATTTGTATATATTGTGAAATGTAGTTAATACCTGTCACCATACATAGTTAAAGAATTTTTTTCTTGCAGTTAAAATTTTCAGATTTATTCTTTTTAGCAACTTTAAAATATTCAATACCTTATTATTAACTATAGCACCATGCTGTACATTACATTTCATGATGTATTTATTTTATAACTGTAAGTTTGTACCCTTTATCCCTCTTCACTGATTTCACCCACACCCCACCCTGTGCCTCTGGCAACCACATAATCTCTCTTTCTCTCTTTCAGCTTAGCTGTTATTTTAATTTCACGTATAAGTGAAATCATACAGTATTTGTTTTTCTCTGTCTGACTTATTTCATTTAGCATAATGTCCTCAAGGTCCAGTCATGTTGTCACAGATGAAAAGATTTCATACTTCTGTATGGCCAAATAATATTCTGTTGTATGGATATACCACATTTTCTTTATCCATTCATCCATCAACGATCACTTAAGTTGTGTCCTTATCCTGGCTATGGTCAGTTATGCTGCAGTGAACATGGCTATACATGTATCTTTTTTTGAGTTAGTGTTTTTGCTTTCTTTGAATAAATACCCAGAAGTGCAATTATTGGATCATATGGTAATTCTCTTTTTAATTTTTTGAGGAACTTCCCATACTATTTTCCACAACAGCTGCACCAATTTACATTCTCACAAACAGTACCCAAGGGTTCCCTTTTCTCAACATCCTTGCCAAACTTGTTGTTTCTGGTTGTTTTTGTTTCTGTTTTTTAATAATAGCCATTCTAACAGGAATGAGGTGATATTTCATTATGGTTTTGATTTGCATTTCTCTAATGATGCATGATGTTGAATGTCTTTTCAGATACCTATCGGCCATCTGTATGTCTTTGGGAAAATGTCTATTTAGATATTCTGCCCATTTTTAAATCAAGTTGTTTGGTTTTTTGCTATTGAGTTGTAGGAATTCTTTATTTAGTATATGAACCCATTATCAGCTACAGGGTTTACAGCTAATTTCTTCCATTCAGTAGGTTGCCTTTTCATTCTCTTGATGGTTTCCTTTGCTGTAAAGAAGCTTTCGAGTTTGATGCAGTCCCATGTGTTGGGTTTTGTTTTTGTTGCCTTTGCGTTTGGTGTCAGGTTCAAAAAATCATTGACAAGACCAGTGTCAAGGAGCTTACTGCCAGTCTCTAGGAGTCTTATGATTTCAGGTCTTACATTCAAATTTTATGCCATATTGGGTTAATTTTTGTGTAAGGTGTAAGCTAGTGGTCCAGTTTCATTCTTTTGCATGTGTCCATCCAATTTGCCCAACACCATTTATTAAAGAAACTGTACTTTTCTCATTGTATATTCTTGGCTCCTTTGTCATAAATGAATTGACCATATATACATGGGTTTCTTTCTGGGCTCTTTCTTCTCTTTCATTGATCTGTGTGTCTGTTATTATGCCAGCACCATACTGTTTTGAGTGCTGTTTTAGAATATAGTTAGAAATTGGGGAGCATGATACCTCCAGTTTTGTCCTTCTTTTTCAGGATTGCTTTGGATATTTGGGCTCTTTTGTGGTTTTGTATTTTAGAATTGTTGTTCTAGTTCTGTGAAAAATGCCATTGGATTTTTCATAGGGATTGTATTGAATCTATAGATTGCTTTGGTCAGTATAACACTATTTGTACTTTCAAAAAACACTAATTTTTCCAGTCTATGAGCATAGAATATCTTTCCATTTATTTGTATCATCTTCAGTTTATTTCTACAGTATCTTATAGTTTTAAATGTGCAACTCTTTCACCTTTGGTTGAATTTGTTACTAGGTTTGTTTGTTTGTTTTTTAATGCAGTTGTGTGGGATTACTTATTCTTAATTTCTCTTCCTGATAGTTTATTAGTGTATAGAAACACAACAGATTTCTGAATATTGATCTTGTATTTTGCAGCTCTACTGAATTCATTTATTAGCTCTCACATGTTTTTTTTGGTGGAGTCTTTAGGGTTTCCTATACATAGTATCCTATTATCTGCAAATAGTTACAATTTTACTTCTTCTTTTCTATTTTGGATGCCTTTTCTTTTTCTTACTTATAACTGTGCCTAGGACTTCTAATACTATGTTAAATAAGAGTGGGAATCTTACCTTGTTCCTGATCATAGAGGAAAAGCTTTCACCACCAAGTATGATGTAGCTGTGGGTTTGTCAGCTATGGCCTTTCTTATGTTAAGGTACATTCCTCTATACCCACTTTGGTGAGAGGACTTTTCAGGTACTTTTAAATTGAGTAAATGCAGACGTGAAAAATGTATATTTCGATTTCAAAATGTTTGCATAGGGGCGCCTGGGTGGCACAGCGGTTAAGCGTCTGCCTTCGGCTCAGGGCATGATCCCAGCGTTATGGGATCGAGCCCCATATCGGGTTCTTCTGCTATGAGCCTGCTTCTTCCTCTCCCACTCCCCCTGCTTGTGTTCCCTCTCTCGCTGGCTGTCTCTATCTCTGTTGAATAAATAAATAAAATCTTTTAAAAAAAATGTTTGCATAAAAATTAAAAATAAATTGATTAAAATTAATAGAAACTTAATTTCATTTTGTTCTTCCCATTGTTGGGAGAATATGATGAAAGAATTGGTAACTATCCTGTCTTATCTGTTGCTGTAATGTCAGCTACTTGGGGTGTTTTCGTTTTAGTTTTTGTTTCTTTTTTGCCTTTTCTTCTGCCAGTGCTCCTGGTCTCTTGTAATGTTTGCCAAATTTATTTTAACAGTAATAGTGTTTTAAACTTATTCTTGATTTTACATTATGTGAAATTGTTTTTGAGGTCTTCATTTTTCATACTGTGCCAGTAATCTTGTAATGTATCATTTTATTCTTCCTTTCCTGTACATATTTTCTACATGTTTACAGTAGTGAATCATTTGTCATTCTAGTGTGAAAAATTAAGTTCTGATAATGAAGATCTCTTAGCTCGTATTGAAACACTACAGTCTAATGCGAAGTTATTAGAAGTACAGATTTTAGAAGTCCAAAAAGCCAAAGCAGTGGCAGACAAAGAATTGGAAGCTGAAAAACTTCAGAAAGAGCAGAAGATAAAGGTAAAAATAGTCCTGTGGGATTAGTTCATGTTATATAGTGATACTTTTATATTATTTAAGTGAAGGAAAGACTTACTAATGAGTAACATTTGTGACTACAACAGAGTTCATTACTTCCTTAATGTACGTCAACTATGAAGTTGAGAATATTAAAAGATTTTCAAGCTTTTTGTATTTCAGTGTGTCAGATTTATTTTATAGACCCTTACAAATACCTTTTTTAATGTTGGTTTGTGTGGGGGGTGTGGTGGCGGTATTTTTATTTTTAATTTCAGGAACATGCCAGTTCTGTAAATGAACTTGAAGAACTTCAACTGCAACTTCAGAAGGAAAAGAAACAGCTTCAGAAAACCATGCAAGAATTAGAGCTTGTTAGAAAGGTAAAATAAAACACTGGATTCAAAACCGAGGTCAATATTCACAGTGTTAAATGATTCTGATAGTTTAGAAAGGAAATATTTCAAAAATGTGGTTCTTGAGGAACTAACATAATCATATGTAAATTGTTAGCCTCGAAAGAATGAAAGTTTAAGATTTCTCTCAGTCCTATCTTTTCAGAAGAATCTAGGCTCACAAATGGTTTGATACTTCATTTTTTGTACAGGATTGTTATATGACACATGAAGATTTAATTAATGTCTAAAGTTAGAATTCATATTATACTTAAAACTTTGTCTAATTTTTCTCTACTTTTTTCAAAGATGAGGCTAAGAAAAGTAAGAGCTGCTTAAATGTGTTAACATTTTACAAATAAGAACTCCATGACTAGAAGTGTCAATTGTGGTTAATGAAAATTATGATGAAATTCAATGAAAATATTTTATAAAATTACAAAAATAGAAAGTACCAACTTCTAGTTTCTTCATATGATATGTTAACTTTCTATATTACAGAAAAGCATCATAGAATGTGTTTATTCCTCTGACATAATTTACAGTTATGCAATTAGCAATTTTACAAATGAAATTAACTGATCTATTATGTGGATCTTTTATTTTTGATATGTGCAGGATGCCCAGCAAACCACACTAATGAATATGGAAATAGCTGATTATGAACGTTTGATGAAAGAACTAAATCAAAAGTTAGCTAATAAAAACAGCAAAGTAGAAGATCTGGAGCAAGAAATTAAAATTCAAAAACAGAAACAAGAAACCCTGCAAGAAGAAATGAGTGAGTAAAACAAAATTCACTTTAACTTAAAATAATTTCATTGTAACAGAATACAGGGGAGCAATATTAGTTTGCATTTCACCAGTCTTTTACTGCCAGCAGATCTTTCACACAGTGCTAAATATTCTTAGGGACCAGGAGGGTTGTAAAACCATTTTTTGTTCAGTTGTGTACAGTCTGTGTCGGTGCATAATGCGGTCATTTGCTTAAACATTTCTTAAGTACTTCCTGCAAGAGCAATAACAAAGATAAAAAATGGTCTTGTCCACGATTTGCTGATTGTCAGCAAAGTGGGATCATTTAAATAACAGTGTAATCTTTTTTTTAAGGTGATTATATTCCATTCTCTCCATAGCATAATTTCTAACATTAATCATCTAAAGCTATAGCTATCCCTAGTTAGGCACCCCTTCAACCACATCTCATAAATCGGTATATTATACTCTTTAATTCAGCTCAAAATATTTTTAAATTTCCTTTGGATTTCTTCTTTGACCCATGGGTTGTTTAGAAGTGTGTTGTTTAATTCATTTAAAGGAATTTCACTTGTCTTTCTGTTAATGATTTCTACCTGAATTCCTTTGTGGTTAGAGAACATACTCTGTATGATTTCAGTCCTTTAAAGTTTATTGAGTTTTGTGTTATGGCCCAGAATAAGATTTCTTTTGGTGAATCCTTCTTAAGCACTTGAAAACGTGTTCAACTGTATTAGTTGTTGAATAGAGTGTTCTAACTAATGTGAGTTAAGTCAGGTGACAGTTTAGGCTTTCTGTATTTTTAATGATTTTCTGACCACTCCTCTACCAAATACTGACAGAGGGATGTTGAATTTCCTGAACATAACTGTGGGTTTCTTTCTGTTTTCAGTTTTGTCAGTTTGGGCTTCATGTATTTAGAAACTCTGAAATTAGCTACATATACATTCAGAATCATTACTTCCTCTTGGTAATTTAATTTCTCTATTGTGATGTCTCTTTTTATTACTGGTAATATTTCTTTTTCTAAAGTCCACTTTGATATTAATATAACCACTCCACCTTTCTTTTGTTTCTTGTTTACATGGCATGTCTTTTCCCGTCCTTTAGCTTTCGACCTAAGTCTATAAAGTGTTTCTTTTGGATAGTGTATAGTTGAGTCTTCCTTTTCTCTCCAAGCTGACAGCCTCTACTATTTAAATGGAATGTGTAAGTCACTTATTTTTAACATAATTATTTATGTGATTAGGTTTAAACCTACTACCTTGCTGACTGTTTGTCTTGTAGCTTGTTTCCTTTTTCCTCTTTTTCTTCCTTCTTTTGAATTGAATAATTTATATGATGCCATTTTATCTCTATTATGAGCTTATTAGCTATACCTTTTTGTTAGGTTTTAGTGATTGCTTCAGGGTTTATAGTATATGTCATGAACTTATTAGAGACTACTTTTAAATAAATTATACCCCTTCATATGTAGACTAAGAATCCTATAGAATACTGCTTATTCCCCCTTTTTTGTCCTTTATGCTATTTTTGTCATACTTTTTCTTCCACATGTGTTATACGCGTAATAATTGTGTTATTTTTGGCCTAGGGCCCATAATAACTACCTGTCATATGAAGGTTTTATTGAAACACAGCTATGTCCATTTGTGTGTATCCTCTGTGGCTGCTTTCATGCTACACAGCACAGTTGAATAGTTGTAACAGAGACTACCTGCAAGCCTATCATGTTTATTATCTCACCATTTAAGATGTTTTCCAATCCCCGTTTTGAAGAAATGAAAAACTAGAGAATTTTTTTTTATATTTACCCACATATTTACCATTTCTGGTGCTCTTACATTCCTTCATCTATATCCAAATTTCATCAAATATGACTTTCCTTTTGCCTGAAGAACTTCCTTTAACATATCTTTTTTTTTTTAAGATTTTATTTATTTATTTGGCAGAGAGAACACAAACAGGGAGCAGCAGGCAGAGGGAGAAGCAGGCTCCCCACTAAGCAAGGAGCCCAATGTGAGACTCGATCCCAGACCCTGGGATCATGACCTGAGCTGAAGGCAGACGCTTAACCAATTGAGCCACCCAGGCGTCCCTAACATATCTTATAATGTAGGCTACAGTCATTGAATTCTGTAATGTTTTGTTTGCCTGAAAAAAAAGTCTTCATTTTTGAAAGATAGTTTGGCTAGGGAGTGTCTGGGTGGCTCAGTCAGTTAAGCATCCAATTCTTGGTTTCAGCTCCGGTCATGGTCTCACTGTTGTGGGATTGAGCCCTGCGTCGGGCTCTGTGCTCAGTGCAGAGTCTGCTTCAGATTCTTTCTCCCTCCCCCTCTGCCCCTCCCTGCACACACACACTCTCTCTCTCTCTCTCTCTAAAATGAATAAATCTTAAAAAAAAAAAAAAAGATAATTTTGCTGAGTATAGAATTTTATGATGTGCCTTGGTGTGTCTTTTTTCCCTGTTTATATCGTGCTTGTTGGGTGTTGTTGAGTTTCTTTGTTGTATGGAGTTTTTCTAGTTTTCTTCAAATTTATCATATTTTTCGCCATTATTCAGTTCATTATTTTTTGTCTAAATCCTCTTCCTTTTTTTCCCCCAAGCCTCCAGTTACATACATTAGACCACTTGATATAGTCCCATAGGTTAGTGATGCTGTTTATTCTCTCTTCACTTTTATTAAATAAAATATAGTTTTGATTCTCGTGGTTTCTATTAGTCTTTAAATTCTCTCATCTTCAGGGTCTAATATGCTATTACCATCCAGTGATTTTTTCACATTAGATATTATAATTTTCATCTCTAGAAATCCTATTTGTATTTTTTGTTGTTGTTGTTTTTGTTGTTTTTCATTTATCTCTTCCTTACATTTATGTTTTCCTTTAAATCCTAAAGAATATTCTGTAGTTTCTTGTTCTAATTCTATTGATTGTATTTTTCTCCTGTTATATTTTCCTGCTTCTTTGCATGGGAAATAATCTTTTAATTGGGTGTGAATTTTACATTGTTGAATGCTAGATTTTTTTGTATTTATTTACAGAGTTAAACTTTGGCAGGCAGTCAGGTCATTTGTGGATCACTTTTATCCTTTTGTGGCTTGTTTTTCATCCTTTTTTAAAACAAGTGGCGAGTACCCATTTCTATAGATTTAGTTGAGCCCCTCTACTGAGGTGGGGAATCTTCTGATGTCTACTGAGTGCCCATGTATTAAACAAAGTCTCTTTGCTCTGGCTGGTGGAAACAGTTTATAGTCCTGTGTGAGCCCTGGGAATTGTTCCAATTATAGCTTCCTATTCACCATTCTTTCCCCAGCCATTGTTCTTTGCACCTCAGCAAGAGCACTGCTGTATTTGGGATTCCCCTCCTGTTCCACAGTCTAGAAAGTGCCTCCAGACAGAAAGCTGAGACTGTAATAGGGCTTACGTTGTTTACCTTCTCTCAGGGATCACAGCTCGATTTCAGAAATTTTCATATATTTTGTTCAGTTTTCTAATTGTTTACAGCAGAAGGTATGTCTAGGTCTTGTTATTCCCTCATGGTGAGAAGCTGAAGTTCCTTCAAATAATTTAAGTTGGCTGCAAAGATATTACTGTACAAGATTTTAGATATGTAAATGAAGAGGAAATGGAATAGAAGGAAATGTTGAGGTGTAGGACGATACAGTGAAGTCAGATATAAGAACAAGACATAAAGTATATGTTTTGTGTACTTTTGCTTTCACTAAGGTCTCCATAAATTGGCTTTGAGCTTCCCAGAAGCCGTGTAAAGACAGAAACATTAACCGTTACAAGGGTTATAGTAGCCCCAATATTAGAACAAATGTGATGCTTGTGAGCAGCACAGCTTTTCCTGGTACTAAGATGTGTGAGAAAAGTTTCTGTTAAGGAATTTTTTATAAAAAGAACACTGTGTCATCTGGAACAGTGGTCCCAGACCTAACTTAAATATCACACAGTATCCAGAGAGCTTTTTGGAAAGCCCAGTCACAAATGTAAAGAATCAAAATCTTAAAAGGGTGGGGCCTTGAAATCTGTGTTTTCAAAAGTCTCGTATGTGATTTTTGAAGTTAATGCTACCTTAGGAATGTCAAACACCCAAAAATAGCAAAATGAAAGCCACCAAATCGATAAATAATATTTAGTAATAATCTATTGTACATAAAAAAACATACCGTAAATTGGGAGTTTTCAAATTCAAAGACCGATAGCCCAGGATGGCTTACAAAGGGAAACGAGGGACCCCTGGTTGGCTCAGTCAGTTAAGCGTCTGCCTTCGGCTCACGTCATGATCCTACGGTCCTGGGATCAAGTCCTGCATCAGTCTCTCTCTGCCTGCTGCTCCCCTTAGGCACTTGCTTGATCGCACTCTCTCTCTCTGACAAATAAATAAAATCTTTAAAATAAATAAAGTGAAACAAGTAAATTTAACCTTTACAATGATTGGTTATTACAGTCGGGTTTTCCAGATGACAAGTTCACTTACTTTGCAGAATAAGCTAAATTAAGTTTTACTTGTGTGGCTTAAATGGTTCTATCTGCTCAGGGAATTTTCAAACCCAGTATCCATTTTATATTTAATTTTAACAGAAACCACTGATAATCTGGATTTGTATTCTCTGGCATTCCCACAATAAATAAAATAGCAAATCTCCCTTGACTATTTCATTCAGCCTGCAGCCAAATCACAGCTCGATAAAGGTGATTCCATGAATAAACAAAGCATTGAAGCTACGTATGCAGAGTTCTGATGATCTACCTGCATCCAGGGGAACAATTTTGAGTACTCAGATAACTGAACGGATTGTAGGGTTTCCAGACAATTCATTATGCGTGTATCTTTCATTATGCACATACCATACTTCCAACTATTAACCTGGTGCAAATTGAATAGCAGAGCTCTAGATTATATTCCTGCAATGCAAGTATTTGGTTTTATGAATTAGTGAATGTGTACATTTTTGATCATTAAGCTGAAAGAGAAGCTTCATACCCTGGAAAAACTAAAAAGGCATGGTTTATTCAAGTAGGCCACCCTCTTCTCACTGACAAATAAGTACAGAAATGAGTGGGACAAGCAGTGAGTGCTCTAAGAATTCAGAGGGGAGAAAGATTCTTTAGACAAACAATCACAAGTTGGGGCTCAAGGTAGATCTTAAAGGTAAGGTTTGGAGAGAAAAAGCAGACTAAAAAAGGGTTTTCCTTTCTGTAGCCATGGAATGAGCACAATGAAAAGAAATGTAAATTTTTATTATGTTATGTTAGTGAAATAAGTCAAGCAGAGAAAGACAATTATCATATGGTTTCACTCATTTATGGAACATAAGGAATAGCAGTAGGAGAAGGAAGGGAAGAATGAAGGGGAGGTAAACAGAAGGGAGAATGAACCACGAAGACTACAGACTTTGGGAAATAATTTTAGAAGTCTTAACCAGTTGGAATGAAAGGCTTGACCTGTTAGGGAGAAGTGAATTATAATTAGGAAGACATTTTTGATCCAGTTTGTGAAGTACCTGAAAAAGCAGAATATATTTGGGCCCTTTTTGAAGACAACAGGGAAAAATTAGTTTGCCAGTGTATCGATTGGAATGGTGTAGAATCTGTCAAAAACCACCAGGCTCATGGCAGCAAAGGTCTTAGAAGGCTGGGTTAAGGAGTTGCGGTAAAGCAGGAAAAAGATAAGGAAGCATCTGAGCAATGTTCTGTGAAAAAAAAAACAAAAAAAGATTGCCTAATAAATTAGCAACGCACGTCTTAATCTGAAACTCCTCCATCATCTGGCCCGAGTCTGACTTTCCACCTTAATTCTTATTACTTTCTCACAGAAAGAGAGGACTGCTCATTTTTCCTGAGACAAGATTTGTGTTTTTCTGTAACTATATCTCCTCTCTAAAGGAAATCTCCTTTCATGCCCTCACCCTCCCACCCTCATGCCCGCCCTTTGGAATCCTTCCTAATCTTAAATGTTTTCCTGTTCTATGAAATGTCCCTTGTCCTTTGCAAGCTTTGTATAACCTTTAGTCCCTGTGGACTGCCCCTCCACCAGTAGCCTTTTGTATTTCTTTTATAACATTTATATTTTGCTTTATGTTATCATGTGAAATACTATCCCCCAATTTCATTTTTATTCTTTGAGCTCAGGGACCAACTGTAATCCTAATCACAATTCCTGGAGGACTTAACAAAGGTTTTGTATGTAATTTGTGCTTTATAAAATGCTTTTTAGAACTGAGCAAATAGTTACCAGGAAATAACTGAATTAGACTTCTCTTAAAAGCCACAGTTGGGGCGCCTGGGTGGCACAGCGGTTAAGCATCTGCCTTCGGCTCAGGGCGTGATCCCAGCGTTCTGGGATCGAGCCCCACATCAGGCTCCTCCGTTATGAGCCTGCTTCTTCCTCTCCCACTCCCCCTGCTTGTGTTCCCTCTCTCGCTGGCTGTCTCTATCTCTGTCGAATAAATAAATAAAATCTTTAAAAAAAAAAAAAAAAAAGCCACAGTTAACATAATATTCTTACAGTATACCTGTTCGTGTTTACCAAGTAATAGGATCTGTATACGTGGATTTAACGACATAAAGTTAATCATTGCTTATAAGATATTTTAGTAAGACAGTTACGTAGTGCCCATATAACTGGCCTAGACCAAGTGTCAAGCACATTTTTTCTTAAAGGTCCAGGAAGTCATTCTCCACGGCTTCACAGGCCACATGGTCTCCATCATATACTCTTTATTTCTTTCACAACAGGCTATGGCCAGATTTGGGTACCTGTGTTCTACACCTTAAATCCACTTATTCCTATCTGATATTTCTGTTTTTTTCCACTTCTGTTAGGATGAAAGTTTTTTGTTTTTATCATGTTTCAATTTGTTCCTTAGTGAACAGTCACTGACAGTCCCATCCTACAAAACAGTATCACAAAACAACCAGGTATATGCCTCTGCAGTGTTATAATTTGAAATACATGGCACTGCTTTTGAGGTACTTCTTAAAACTGAAGTTTTTATCTTTTAGATATACTCTAAGTATATAACTTTATTTTAAAGATACATACTGAAATATTTACAGACAAAAGGATTTCTTGTGAAGAACCAAAAACAAATAAAACCAGGGAGGGCACAAACAATAGGTGAGGGTATAGGTTAGGACTTGGCAAACTTTTTCTATCAAGGGCCAGACGGTAAATATTTCAGGCTTTGCTGGCCGTGTTATAGTTTGTGTCACCATTAGTCAAATCTATTGTTGTTGCACTAAGGCAGCTATGAACAATATGTAAATAAATAAGCTTGACTGTGTTCTAATAAAACTCTTTACAAAACAAGCAGCAGCCAGATTTAGCCTGTGGGCCAGAGTCCTGTTCTCGGTGATAAGATTGGCCATGTATTGGTAATTGTTAAAGCTGAGTGATAGAGGGGCGCCTGGGTGGCACAGCGGTTAAGCGTCTGCCTTCGGCTCAGGGCGTGATCCCGGCGTTATGGGATCGAGCCCCACATCAGGCTCCTCTGCTATGAGCCTGCTTCTTCCTCTCCCACTCCCCCTGCTTGTGTTCCCTCTCTCGCTGGCTGTCTCTATCTCTGTCAAATAAAATAAAATATTAAAAAAAAAAAAAAAGCTGAGTGATAGGTACAGTGAGTTATTGTACTTTTGTCACAGCTTTTGTGTATGTTTGAAATATTTCATAATAAAAATCTAAGACAAGTTTTTCTTTTTTTTTAAGCCAACTTTCTTTTAAAGATAGGTTAATACAAAGAAAAGACTTATCCATTTATTTAAATTCATTCATAAAAATTGTTTAGAGGCATCTGGGTTGCACAGTCGGTTGTACGGCCAACTCTTGGTTTTCAGCTCAGGTCATGATCTCAGGGTCACCAGATAGAGCCCCATGTCAAATTCAGTACTCAGCAAAGTCTGCTTGAGATTCTCTCTCTCCCCCTGACTCCCCTTCCCCTTGCTCTTTCTCTCTCTAAAATAAATAAATCAATCTTTAAAAAAAGTGTTTAATCTGTTCTGAAATTATTTCCTTTGCTAGCTTCACTACAGTCTTCAGTGCAACAATATGAGGAAAAAAACACCAAAATCAAGCAGTTGCTTGTGAAAACCAAAAAAGAACTGGCAGATTCAAAGCAAGCAGTACGTTAATTTCCCAGTTTCTTATTTCAATTTATGTATTTATTAATCACTTCTTTTTTAAATGTAACCGAGATTCTTATTTTGTAGGAAACTAATCACTTAATACTTCAAGCATCTTTGAAGGGTGAACTAGAGGCAAGCCAGCAGCAAGTAGAAGTCTATAAAGTAAGGTTCTGTTTACTTTTTAGGATTTATAAAAAAAATTTCCATGTAGTAGAAAGGTACTATGTAGGGATTTTTCTAAATACCTTTATGTATATATTTTTATGCACACACATTTTTTTTCTAGATATCCTTCATTTGAAAAAGTAGAAGCAGTAAGCCAAGTATAGCATATGACTAAAGTATCCCATTTAGCTTAAGCTACATTCTCTTCATGTATTTGAAAATCCTTGATGCACTAAAAATAAACATGACATAAAATATAAAATAAACACGGCCCCAGACCTGCATCTGAGCTTTCTAAATGATAGTGCAGTCACAAGAATACAAATGGTTTTATATACTTTGTTGTATACATGTTATATGTATATTTACATTATTTATATATATTTTTATAACTATTTATAATATCTTGATGTATTCAATTAAACATTGAACTGTAACAGGTAGTCTGGAATTTTTTTATAATTGCTCACGATTAATTTTGATTTTAGGAAAACTGAAATAATTTATTGGGAAAACGTTCTATTCCCTCTACTCTTTCAATAATAGTATTTTTTTTAATTATATCGCTTATATATATTCATGATTCAAAACTCAAGTTTATTTTTAAGGAAAGTCTGTTTAGGCAGTAAAGATCCAGTTTACTAGAGCTTAATTGAAAGGTTTTGCCCCAGATTCAACTAGCTGAAATAACTTCCGAGAAGCACAAAGTTCACGAACACCTGAAGACCTCTGCAGACCAGCACCAGCGCACGCTGAGTGCGTACCAGCAGAGAGTGACAGCCCTTCAGGAAGAGTGTCGCGCTGCCAAGGTACGTGCATCACACAGAAGCAGTGGTCAGGTGTTATCATCACCTAGCAGGCAATTCACAGGAGGGTGGTAGTCTCACCTTCTAGGATTTGCTGTTTAAGAGCACTTATTAGATGAGTACCTGATGCAGCTCATCTGACCCTAACCTCATCCAGTCCTGTCACTTGCATAACCTTTTTTTGTTAAAGGGGAAGACATGGGTACACATTGATTCCATTTTAAACTTGGTTTGCAATTTCTGTGTGTAAGAGTTATTTTCTTTTAATTTTATAATCTAAAAAGTATGTTGTTCTTTCTGAGGGCCAAATGATTATAAAATAATATTCTGTTAGAATGGCTGTGAGTGCCTACTTTCTTATCTTCAGCATGCTGAGCAGCCCCAGTACAGTAGCTCTGTGAGACGTGCAGCTCTGATATGAGCCAGTTTGGCAGAAGGGTCACAGGAGATCACTTTGGGAAAGTAGAAGACCTAGAATTTCATTTTTCCCACTCTCGTTGGAAATCTGAAGTTCAAGTGGCTTAATTTCTTTGAATTTATTTTTCTTGAATTTATGAAAAGAGGAACTCTGATAGTGAAAATCTTTCTAAGGATCCAAAGGCAAATAGTGCCATTACAAAATTTATGGGTACTCAGTGAATCTACCAGGGAGAAAAACATGGTAGAAACATCTCTTGTCAAACAAATTCTATCATTCAAAGGCTTTTAAAAAGTTGTAAGGCTTGGGGTACCTAGGTGCCTCAGTCGGTTAAGCATTTGCTTTTGGCTCCAATCATTATCCCAGGGACCTGGGATCAAGCCCCGCATTGGACTCCCTACTCAGTGGGGGGAGTCTGTTTCTCCCTCTCCCTCAGCCCGTTTCTCCCTCTCCCTCAGCCCCTCCCCCTGTTTGTGCTCTCTCTCTCTCAAAGAAATAAATAAAATCTTAAGAAAAAAAGTTGTAAGTCCAACAGAAGTGCACTTTTAAGAGGAAGTTAATCAAGGGGCTAAAGAGTATCAGCCATTTTATTCATTTTTTAAAACACGTTTTCATCTTAAGTCATTGACCTGAAAGAAAATAGGATTATGATAAATGGAAATGAATAGAAAAATTATTCTCTCTCTTTTAAATGTCATAGGCAGAACAAGCTTCTATAACCTCTGAATTTGAGAGCTACAAAGTCCGAGTTCACAATGTTCTGAAACAACAGAAAAATAAATCTGTGTCTCAGACTGAAACCGAGGGAGCTAAACAAGAAAGGTAAAGTCTAAATTAAAAGAAACATCCAAGATAGGTTCTCTACCAAGTAGGTTGAGAATCCTTTGATTCCATTTGACTGTTGAATTTTGCATGTAATGAGAGCAGTTTGTTGGCTTCACTCTGTCTCCAGGCAGCAACAGGGAAACATCTCTATGAAGGGCACTGGTACAAACATAAAACTGTGATGTGAGCAGCAAAACCAGGAGGTAGGCTAAGTAGTGTCATCTTGTAGCAAGAAATGGTCAGAGTAGAAATACAGACATTAAAGTTACATTATGATTCGTTTTTCCAATTTTGAAAATTGAGAAATAGAATGAAAATGCTTCCTTGATATACCCACCATTAATTAGGCTAAACAGAATTGCTTAAAAACATTTTATTTCAAAAAGTTTTAAATTCAGTACTAAATTCTAGCCTAGAATTAAATTTTTCTTCATAAATTTATGACCATCTCAATTATTTGTTTCAGTAGTATACTGTTTAATGCATCTTTAAAGCTAGCATACAGATCATTTTTGTAAATTATTCAAAAATATACTAGGAGTATGAAATAGGGCATTCTGTAGCATGTGTGTTTTGTTTTTCTAAGTAGAGGTTCAGTGTTCAAAGTAATTTTACATCTGCCTCTTACTGTTCTAAGTAGAACTAAATACCCTGCAATGTTTGTATGTTTATCCTTGTGTTACTTTTTATTTAAATATCTATTAAATATGGGAACTGTAGACTGAAAAATGAGGTATTTTCTCTGTTAGTAGCTCATCTTCAAATTTCAAAGGAGAAATTGAATATTGACACCTTTAATATGAAAATGTCAGCATTTGCAAGAGCCTTTTTGATCATGCTGGAATTTTGGATTCATATTATTTTAATGTAAATGTTTTGCATTCCTTCTATTTTCTTATACATGAGGTACTTTTTTCTAAAAAAGGAAACGCAGTGTATTGTATAAGTTGAGATAGAATTAGGGGTTTTCACTGTTTGTTTTTCATACCATTCTCATGATGGTTGGCTTAGAACTGCATAATTTTTTTTTTAACTTAAAGCATGGTACTAGAACAAAATAGGCTATTTCGATGCCATTTAATGGTCTCCATTTGAGTATGAAATTTATAAGTTCAGAGATTTTTTTTGAAAATCTGCAGGGCCTAAGATGTAAAATCTGACATATTTACATTTAATATTTATATTTAATATTATATTTATTTTTATTATATTTAATCCTAGTCTGAATTCTTCCAATTATTAGATTACCTTTAGAATCATCCATAATAGGGGCGCCTGGGTGGCACAGCGGTTGGGCATCTGCCTTCGGCTCAGGGTGTGGTCCCAGCATTGTGGGATCGAGCCCCACATCGGGCTCCTTCGCTGTGAGCCTGCTTCTTCCTCTCCCACTCCCCCTGCTTGTGTTCCCTCTCTCGCTGGCTGTCTCTATCTCTGTCGAATAAATAAATTTAAAAAATCTTAAAAAAAAAAAAGAATCATCCATAATAATAGCAAGCGTATGACATTAAAAGATGAAATGATTAAAGTAATACAATTTATTTAAAACCACAAAATCAGGTTTACCTCTTTCAAAACTTTTTGTAAAACTGTTTATTTCTGTTTTAGAGAACACCTGGAAATGCTGATTGATCAACTAAAAATCAAATTACAGGACACCCAAAATAACTTACAGATCAGTGTATCTGAACTTCAAACATTACAGTCGGAACATGATACTCTGCTAGAAAGGCATAACACGATGCTGCAGAAAACTGTGTCCAAAGAGGCAGAACTCCGGGAAAAGTAAGGCTGCTAGCAGTACTCACAGCGTTTGTGCGGGGCAGCAAAGTGTTTCTTTGTTGGAACTCCTAATGTGGTGCTCCTTGGGATAAATACAAATTGAAAATAAATAGATATTTCAAGGAGCGCCTGGGTGGCTCTGTCCATTAAGCATCTGACTCTTGATTTTGGCTCAGGTCATGATCTCACAGTCGTGAAATCGAGCTCCTGGAATTTTTTTCTCTGCCTCCCTCTTCTGTCTCTCAAAAAATTAATAAATAAAATCTTTTAAAAAAAAGAAGAAGAAATAGATATTCCTAGAGGCTTAGTAACTTTGTTTTTCTACCTTAAAGCCCCCCTCCCCATTTTGATTGTTTTTATATTTCACTTTTTTAAAAACAGTTAATTTTATCTGTTCATCCAGTAATCTCTTTCTCCTGTGGCCTTCATGGCCAGAATGTTTCTTAAAAAAAAAAAAAAAAAAAAAACCCACTTTCCCACTCATGTGTCAAATTTCAAGCATTTTTCTTTTTCTCTGGAGAAAACAGACAGCTGCTGACTGAAAAAGAATATGAACTTAACTTTGCAACTGTCTTCAACTTGTCATATTGTTACCCTTTGTTAATCAGTACTTTAAATAGACATCAGAGGTATTGGCAGGGGGAACAGATTATTGTGAACAAGGAGCTTTGAATTCCTGTAATGAAGAAATTGGGTGGTAATATCTGTTGTACCTTAGACTAAGGAAAAGAGTTCTTCATTGATCATCGAAGGTGTTGGAATACTTTACATATCTCAGGTATGCTTTTAATACATACCTAATCGATGGTAATCTTGAAAGCTTCATTTTCTTGCCTTTCTAATCTTTGAATAGTGTAATTTATATATGTTAATCACATAAATCAGAAGTTTCAGGGAAGATCTACCAATTTTCTAGCTACCTATCCCCAGGGTTTACTGGGAGATTAGCTGACATACAGTGATGCTTGCTATTTATGTCAGAAATTTCCCACATTTGTTCTTTAGAAAAGTTATTGCAAATTATATTGCTAATACAAATAAAGTGCAAGTGATGCCTCCAAAGTTCAGTAACTATTTTTTTGGGCCCCTACTATGTGCCTGTCACTCTTCTAAGTGCTAGAAACTTCACAGCATTTTGAGATATCTTTAGAGGTCTTATCCCCTTTCTTCAGAAATATTAAGAATAATATTGTTACTGTCTATGCCCCAGTATGAAGAAATAGCCTTTTCTTTATAAATTCTCTTCTTTTTAAACATCTTCATAGTCATACTCCCTGTACGAGGTTGTAAAAATGGCTCAAGAGGAATAACTAGGCTGACTAACTAATAGCTACATTGCCCAGAGGATCCAGCTATGTAAACAGCCCAGTAACAGCCGAGACAGTGCGTTTCCAACAGCATAGTCATTCTGGGTCCAGGTTGGGATTCAAGATCCTAGCTCTTAAATAGGTAAAGTCAGATGTGTCATTGGGACCACCTTACTACCAACCTTACCCTAGCTCTAAAATGTAACTATTAGCTTCCTTAGAAAATTGTTGTTGAGACTGCTGATGGTTCTTCCTGTACTTTCATAGTAGTGTTTGAACATAATGCTCACAGAAAAATGCAGATTTGAGGAGTAACATATACACTAGCATTTTCTGAACTCACTGATCAATGTGAACTTGGCACTTAAGAAACCTTTTCTGAAACATACAGTAATTTTATTGTATGTCACCCTTTAGCCACTAAATCTTGTTTTAAAACCTTATATGGCGTGCATATATGTAGCACATAGAAAAAAGATCTTGGAATGCTACATGCTAAACCATTAACAATGTCTACCCCTGGAGCTGGGATTTTACACTGCAAGGGGTGGGAGTGAGTAAGAGAGGACTCTCACTTTTTTCTGTAATTGGTTCCATATTGTTCGAATTCTTATGTGAGTACTTGTGGTACTTGTGGCTCTGTGGCAGAAAAAGAAAACTTTTTTTTTTTTTTTAACCAAAGCCAAACATAAAACATCAAGACTACAAGTGAACCATTAAAAATAGTGGTTCCCAAATTATAGTTGCACTGGCTAGTACCAAGATGACTACATAAAAATCTCATGGAAAACTGCTAAAAGTAGGCAATTTCTAGGACCACCTTTGGAAATTCTGATTCAGTGGCTCTAGGGTAAGAACTAGAAGTCTGTATTTTTAACAAGACCCACTGATTCTAATGCGCAGCAAGATTCAAAAACAGCTAGTGTATGGTGACTAACATAACATAATAAAAAATAAAATAAAATTTAAGAAAATAGCTATAGTAAACCAAGCCTTTGTGTTTCAGAGTATTATGTTAATTGGCTCAAAAATGATTCAGAAAACTTCCTTTAAGGCTTATAAATCAAAAGAGCATATTCTTTTTCTTGTTTTCAAGGCAATAAAAAGATACCATCTGCTTATACGAGCTCCCACATAAGAGAACCTGAAAGGGGGACTGATTGAAAGTATTATGCTCTAAATTCAGCCCTATTTTCTGATGAATGATGAAGGAAGTTCCGCATCAGAGCCGTTGTAACATAGTTGCTCAGACAAGGTTCCTCATCTAAATTATAGGACACAGAGATGATGTGAACTAGATGACAGCCGGTCCCCAGATGATTAACGCAGCTATCCATTAGAGATGCTTAGCAGTTAATTCATACATTTAGTAGTTATCTAAGGGCTAATTACCAAGTAGAACCTAGTTGAGAAAAGCTGAGTCAGCATGTCAAGTTGAAAGATCTGCTATGAAGTAAGTTCCTCTCACCATTCAGGTTGTGTTCAATACAATCAGAGAACATAATGCTGAAGTCTGAACATGCACAGACTGTGAGTCAACTGACATCCCAAAACGAAGTCCTTCGCAGCAGCTTCCGCGATCAAGTGCGCCATTTGCAGGAAGAGCATAGAAAGACAATGGAAACTTTACAGCAGCAGCTCTCCAAGGTGGAAGTTCAGCTTTTCCAGCTTAAGAGTGAACCAACCGCAAGAAGTATGTGTGTGTGTGTATGTGTGTGTGTGTGCGTGAGAACATCAGTTGTTCACGTTCTCACATAGTTATGTCACTTAAATACATTCTTCACAAATTCGTAAGAAAAAAGAAAATTTACTAGGTGACAACCAGTGCCAATTCTGTGATTAATGAATTTTGGATTTGCTTACTATTTGAACCATTTGAACTCTTCTTGATTATACTTACAGCAGCCTACATCACCTCTTACAATACAGATTTTCATGTATCTGTTACCCTCCATGTAACACTATTTCCTGTTCTCTGACACAGACGTACTCTGCAGTCTCATGACACGTGTCCAAATTCCAGTATTCACTGAATCTGTTTGGTGTTCTCCATTGTTAGTCATCAGATATATCTGTTTTGTAATTAGAGATAATTAGAGTGAGAGGCTTAGAAACACCCAAGCCCCACTGAACTTATAGGATTGATTGGTCTACATAGCTTCTTCCCTTTAAAATTTCTACTTAGTTGGAGATTTAGTTCATCTGCACCTGGTATCTTCCATTCTGCTCCCTGGAAGAGATGGGAATATGCCGGCCGACATGAGGCTAGATTTTAGCATTAAGTATCAACTTTATACTAAATACCATTTACCTTGGAAAATGTCACCAGGACGTTGGCAGCAATGGGTCACTCATCAGGGTCCGAAGCCAGCTTCAAGAAGTTCAGCCTATGCCAAGAGTCATCAAAGGAAGTAATCAGTCAGGGAAACACACGAGAGATTGTGATCTAGGAATCAGCAGTGGAATAAGCAATAGACACAATATCAGAAATCCTGGCAAGTGCTTCAATAAGGGCAGCTGGAGGCTAATGTTTGAGAAATGAGGAGGCAACTTCATGGAATGGAAAATAAATGAAATTGGAAATTAAGAGATATGGGTTAGAATTCTGGTCCCTAACCTTGCTCTGATGCCTTGGGCAAAGTCATTTAATTTCTCTGGCCTTCGGGTTCCTCGGGATTAATAAAGTAATGTGTTTGAAAGTGCCTTATAATTCTTAAAGTTCTATGCAGGTGTTGTCTATCAGCAAGAAGGAAAGCCTGGCTGGGGGAGCATAATATATTAGTTCCCTGCCCTGGGTCCTAGGCTTTTTCTTGGCTGAACACTGAAGATGTATGTGAGGGGGCGATGGAACCGGCAGAGGTGAAGGTGTAAGGTAGTGGTGAACAGGTACATCTGCTCAGCAGAGTTCAGCAGGCGTATTGCGTCAGAAAGTACACACCTATCCTCAAAATACCTAATCCTCAAAAACAGAGTCTAATTTTAGAATTTCTGCCGGTATTTTGAAACAGTATAGCCCTCTATTGTGGCGTCTAATAGTAAATCTTATCCAGGTGGTAGCAAATAATTTATAGTTTCTGTTGAAATTACTTAAATGGTTAAAAGTTAATAACTAAATTTTTAGGACAGTCTTAGAAATTCTTTATGCACCATTTATTTGTCTTCTAGTTACTGAAATTCCCTGTCATACCATTTGACATTCTCTGATCATTTTAAGTTATTATGTATCTCTGTGAGTGCAGAATCCATGATTTTGAACAATCTCACACTTCTTTTTTTAAAAAAAATTTAATAGGCCCAGCTTCTTCTCACCAGCCTTTGAAGAACCTTCGAGAAAGAAGAAGCACAGATCTCCCCCTTCTGGACATGTATCCCATTACCCGGGAGGAGGGAGAAGGAATGGAGACAACCGACACGGAGTCTGTATCTTCCTCTGGCACTCACACACAGTCTTTAGAGCAGCTGCTTAATTCTCCTGAAACTAAACTCGGTGTGTTTTTCCTATTTAGCTCTACTGTCTTGTCTACTGAATCCTAACTCTTTAAGTTATACATGCTTTTTTGAGCTACTCTAAGAAAATTTCTTTCAGTGTTCCACTCCAAATGGAAAACTCTCCTGCAGAATGAAACAGTTGAGTTTTTTAAAATAAAATGCTAGTTCTGCCCCACGCTTGAGCCAGAAATAGGTGGTTGGAAGTCCTATAGTGGTATCAGAAAGTAGGATGAACTATTCTCTCACCCTTCTAAAAGTTGACAGCTTTCCACTGAGTGAATTAGTACTGCTGAATTTATTAAATATAGTAAAGCTTCGGTATATGTTAGTCTTACCTGTTATGAATGTTCATGATTCAGGGGGACTCTGTTCTCTTCCTGAAGTTTCAGGATCTAGAGTAAGGACTGTTTGTGTCTGGTGTCACTAATCGTGGTGTGGATGGAAACTGCAATCCTGCCAGGCAGGGTTAGTAATGATGACATGGAGGGATCATGAGAGAGTGGCCGCAGACTCCAGAATTACATCTGGCTTTGTGGTTTTTGCCATACTTACTTGTCAACTCTGAACCTTTCCCTCATCTACAAAATTTTAATAATGATACCTACCCACCTCATGTAATATTCTTACGAGCATCCATGGTATAAATGATTGGTAAATGTTATTACTCCCCTCATTTACAAGTAAAACAACATAAAGGAATGTGAGTGGGAAAACTGATAGAATAGTCTAGAAACACAGAACAAATTGTAGAATTGGGGCTCGTAGAGCTTGAATTCAGTTAGATTATATGCTTTACAACAAGAGATTCTGCCGTACTTGTGTTAACGTTCGACATGTAACCTTTCAACTGAGATGTGTTGAACAGAAGAATGACAGAGAAAGTGGGCCTGAGTAATATTGCAGAGTAAAATATCTGTGCTTAGATATATCTTACTTAGAATCTTCATCTGTAATCTCTGATTTTGAAAATTAATTGCTGAACAACATCTTGCAGAGCCTCCTCTGTGGCACGCTGAATTTACCAAAGAAGAATTGGTTCAGAAGCTCAGTTCCACCACAAAAAGTGCCGATCACTTAAACGGCCTGCTTCGGGAAACAGAAGCAACCAATGCCATCCTTATGGAACAAATTAAGGTAAGGTCAAATACTGCCACCCAGAAAATTCTCTCTGCAACAGGTCAGTTTTCTTGACCTCTCCCCACTCTCCAGATGAGACACATCCATCACATCTTGATTTTTTATGATATTACATTCCTGAAACTGAGAAATAGTAATTGCTTTGACATATATAAAGACTAACTAAATTCCTGTTTTTTCTAAGAAACTATGATAAGTTTAGAAGTGGATTAGAGTAGATTCATAAGTCATTGTTCTATATATACTTATGGAAAACTCTTAATGGGTATGGGCCCCTATGTTCTAAAGATAAACCGTGGACACTTTTCATTCAGATCATTCAGCTGATGTTTATGACTAAGCTTCTTATCACAGATTGTGGATGGGGATAGTAAAGTAGCATAGGAAACTTTCCTATTTAAAGGTGACACTAGAAACGTGTGGCAGCAGGTAGACTGTGGAGCAGTTGAGGGTTACACAACCCACCCTGGCTCACGGCTTAAGTCACTTCTCCATATATGGTCCTACTACTTATCAAGCAGTTCTTGTGAGCCAGGCCCTGGGCTTCACATGTATCATTATATTTAATCCTCGTAATCACTGAGGAGAGAATGAATGAAGCTGATAACTGTGGAGCAACATTCTAGCTCATGTCTGTCTGGAAAGCACATGCTTCTGCCCTCTATGTGCTTCTCCAGATAGACTGTCTTCCCTCTGTGCAGGGGCCCAGCAATCTTTGGTAAATTAATTTTTCAATTCTGAATTACTCAGTTATTCATAGTAAACTGTATATATTATGACTTTCCAGCTTTAAATATTTTAGTATGCATCTCTAAAATAACATTTTCCTACATATCACATCTAACAAATTGCTAAGTAGCCCAATGAACTGAGTGACTATTCACATGTTATATTTCCACAAATTTACATTCTTGAATGATTTCTTAGACCTTGTTGTCACTTTTTAAAATGACTGTAGGTTTTAGGACAGAGTTGGCTAACTTTTCTGAACTAACCTAAAATGATGAAATGTAACTAATTTTGTTTGTTTCAACCCAGAAATCTTCCTCAAAGACTTTAGCATTCTACCCTCTTTTGCATATCATCTGTTGCCCCATTTTTCTGGTAGTATTTTAGATTGTCTCACATTCCTGAATTTTCACTCTATCGTAGACTTGGCTTTTGTTTTGGTGAACAAAACAGCCATGGTTCGTCATGTAAATATAACTTTCCAGTGGACGCTGTAACTACCCGCAATCTGTGAGCAGAGCAGGGAAGGGCTTAGTGGTAAATGTAGATGTTTGCTTTAGGCCCTGGTTTCAAGCTCAGCTTGCCCTCTGCAGTGTGTCTTATTCCATGGCCCTGAGCCCACTGGTTTACTTTCTGCAGAGAATAGGAGGTGAAGGGAGCATCATGGTACCAACCTATGTAGACTTGACATCTTTCCTCAGTTTCGACCCCCAGTTCCCCGGGCTCCTCTGTACATGGAGGCAGGAGCTCCTTGGTGTTTCTGCGGGATCCGTTCTGTCGTCTTGTCAGTAGTACTTGGTGAGCCACTGGGCTGAGCCTCTTCCACTGTATCTGCTTCCCATCTTGTAGGAATTTTTAATATTTCTCATCTATTTTTTTTCTTCTCTCCTAATCTCTCCTTTATAGTCATTTTGGGGGGCATTTCGGGGGGGAGAGAAGAAGAGTGCCTGTGTTCAGTCTGCCATGTTTAACCTGAAGCTCCTAAAACTCATTTTTAAATAACTAATTTCTCCAACATCAGCTCCTCAAAAGTGAAATAAGAAGATTGGAAAGAAATCAGGAGCGAGAAAAGTCTGTAGCTAACCTGGAATACTTGAAGAATGTCTTGCTACAGTTCATTTTCCTGAAACCAGGTAGTGAGAAAGAGAGACTCCTTCCTGTTATAGATACAATGTTGCAGCTCAGCCCTGAAGAAAAGGGAAAACTGGCTTCAATTGCTCAAGGTAGGTGAAGGAAAGTATTAAAACTCCTGTTGCATAACTTACACTAAATGTTGGCCTTGTGGTTGAGACTTTGTGTGTGTGCTTGCAGTCTTTATCGTGACACTGTGACTTAAAACATTTAAATTTTGTTCATTTGGGTGAGTTTTATGATATGTATAACCTTTGACTAGATTTGAAAAGCTAACATTTTAATACTTTAGGGCAATTTTCATACATAATATAATTTTAAGATGCAGCAAAATACAATACAATCTTTAGTTAGATCTTTGGAAATTAGACATGTAGTTCTAGCATTGAATTCTATCAAAAAATGTAGTTTATTTTATATCATAATTATTTAACATGTTATTAGCTTATTCTTTCCTACTCCCCCCACCACCCTCACCCCTTCCCCCCCCGCCAAATAGTCTAGAGGCAGCAGAGTCATATGGCACAACAGTTGGTCCATATCATACCCGACAGTCCCATTTCTCAAGGCAGATGCAATTTTAAAGCTGTCCTGTATTTGGAGCTTAGATTTTTGTGGCAAATAGATTAACACTGTGATTTCTTAAAGTCCTTTAAAATGATTTGCATACAACTGCTGTAGTTACCTGATTTCAGACTGCATCTTAAGGATCATGGTTTCATTTTTGCTAGTTTAAAATGTTTTTATTAGTGACCTTTTCAAGCATACAGGCAGAATGCTGCCATGTCCCTTGTAGCTCTCACTCATCTTTAACAATTTTCATGGTCAGACTTCTTTTGACAGGGGAAGAGCAGAGCTAGAGATTTTTTTCTTTAAAGATTTTATTTATTTATTTGTCGGAGAGAAAGCACAAGCAGGGGGAGCGGCAGGCCGAGTAGAGGGAGAAGCAGAGTCCCCACTGAGCAGGGAGCCTGAGGTGGAGCTCGATCCCAGGACCCTGGGATCATGACCTGAGCCTAAGGCAGACACTTAACTGACACCGACTGGGCCACTCAGGCACCCCAGGGCTAGAGATTTTAAAGCAGATCCCACACATCATATGATTTCCCCAGCAAACGCTTCACTGTGTATCCGATTCCTCTGCCATCTACACCCACTTCATGCCCAGTGTTCCCATTATTGCAGATGTCTTTGTACAGCATCCTAATAGGGCTCACACATTGCATTTGGTTGATGACCCTTAAGCTCTGTTTTGTTTTTGTGATCTGTAGCATTTCCATGTTCCTTTTTGTAATATGTCAATTATTAGTTGAAGAAACTGGTCATTTGTCCTACAGAAGCTCAGTTCTAGATTTGGTACTTCGAGATAGCATTTAAGTTGTTCCATTGTTGCCTATAAATAGGAAGTAAGCTCTCTGATTAGATCCAGGTATAATTGGACAGGGTGGGAGATAAAAATCCCTCATAGGTGGTGTTGTGTACTTTCTGAGACATCACATCAGTAGGCCCAAAGGGTCTTGTTGTCCACTTTTGACTGGTTTATTTCATCATGTTGGCATTTTTTTTTTTAAGATTTTATTTATTTGGGAGAGAGAGGAAGAATGCACGCACAGGAGCACAGGGAGGGGCAGAGGGAAAGGGACAAGTGGAAGTCATTCCCAGGGCCCTGAGATCATGACCTAACCGAAGTCAGACGCTTAACCAGCTGAGCCACCCAGGCACCCCATGTTGGTGCTCTTTAACATCCTAAAATCCTGACTAAACTAGTAACACTGGAGAGTGGTCCTCAGAATGGAGCAGGTGTCAAAATCATCTGGTGAGAGGATAAAACTCAGATTGCCACCCCCTCCCAAGTTTTTGATTCAGTAAATTTAGGGTGGGACCCAAGAGTTTGCACTTTTAACAAGTTCCCAGGTGATACTGGTGCTCTGGGGACTTGGTCTGTTGACCATTCCTCAAGAACCCCTTATCTAGAGGACTGATGATTTGGTGGTGGTTTTTTGTTTTGGTTTTGGTTTGGTTTGGTTTGGTTTTTCAGAAATACTTTATATGTAGTGCTAATTGTTTCTTTGAAATTGTTTTCTTACAATACATCTTTGTAATAATGAGGAAGGAAGGTTCTCAATACTGATAGTGATCTCAGGTCTGCTAATTGTAGGGTACATTACCTTAGCCACAAGTAGTGTATTTGTCACAAGATCCAGAATAAGAATACATCATGTGCATTTTTTGGTAATGTAGTTATCCTGATCACAAATTTGCTTTTTGTATTACTTTTTGTTTGTTCTACTGAAGCTAAAACTATTTTTTTCATTGTAAAATTAACCAGGACTTTAGGAAGGATATGTGTATTTTTAAATTAAAATATACTTCAATGATATGATCTCAAAATATTAAGCATATTTAATATTCCTTCTAAAAGCCCAGCATGTTTAATGTAATGTAGATGTTACTAACACTCAGGTGGCTCCTGTAAGTTGAGGATACGTTGATTAAAAGATCTCAAACGGGCACCTGGGTGGCTCAGTCATTAAGTGTCTGCCTTCGGCTCAGGTCATGATACCAGGGTCCTGGGATTGAGCCCCACATCAGGCTCCCTGCTCAGCAGGAAGCCTGCTTCTCCCTCTCCCATTCCCACTGCTTGTGTTCTCTCTCTCGCTGTCTCTGTCAAATAAATAAATAAAATCTTTAAAAAAAAAAAAAAAACAGGGGTGCCTGGGTGGCACAGTGGTTAAGCATCTGCCTTCGGCTCAGGGCATGATCCCGGCGTTATGGGATCGAGCCCCACATCAGGCTCTTCCTCTGGGAGCCTGCTTCTTCCTCTCCCACTCCCTGCTTGTGTTCCCTCTCTCGCTGGCTGTCTCTATCTCTGTCAAATAAATAAATAAAATCTTTTAAAAAAATAATAAAAATAAAAATAAATTAAAAAAGCCAAATCTCAAACAGACTAACCTAATAACCTAACCTAAGTGTTCTAGTAACACAGATGTTATTAATCATCCCATAGGGGACATATAAGAATTTCATTAGAAACCCAGAACTCTAAGACAGGTTTTTTCCTAAGTCCTATAAACATATAGGAAGACACCCCCCCATTATTAAACTAGTGTACCTTCGAAAGGTTATTCACTTCTTATCTCCTTTTTATGTGAACCAACAAAAGAAAACTTACAAAAATTGAATTAAAAATGGTTATGGTCTGGCAGCAGATAGAGATATGGCTTAAGCAAGAATTACTGAACTGAAAGGTAGGTCAGAAGGAATTATTTAGAATTCAGAGAGAAACAAAACAATGGAAGAAGAAAACGAAAGAGTGGGTAATAGACATAGAGGATAGAATGGAGACAACTAACATATTTAATAATTGAAGTTCTAGAAGGAGAGGAGAGGAAAGAATGAGGTAGAGACAGTATTTGAAGAGAATGAAAATTTTCCGAGCTGCTGAAGGACATCCATCTACACATTTGAAAAATCTCAATACAATTTCAAGTAGAATAAATAAAAGGATGTCTACTTCTTCACATAAAAATGAAACTGCCCCCCAAAAAGGACAGAGAAAAGTCTCAAAAGAAAACCCATTGCCTCATTACCTTTAAAGGAGTGATAGGCTCACAGTGGACTTCTCAGCAGCCTTGGTGAAGTACTGTCTTTAGCATGCTATAAGAAATAACTGTCAACCTTGAAGAAATATTTTTCAAGATCTTTTCTGATAGAAACTTTAAGAATTTTGCCTCCATTGGAGATGCCAGGCAATGTACTTTATGTATAAGTAAAAGCTAAGTGAAGGGTCCGAGATGCAAGAAGGAATGTCATGCACAGGAAACTTGTCACCGTGCTGCAGATGGTCCTGAGCCTCCCCAGCCAAACCACGGACATTTCTTTACCAAGGCCTTAAGGACAACAGACCATGTTATACATGTCTGAGGTGCCAGAAGAGAGGGTCTGAGGGCTGCTCTTCCTGGCACTGAAAGGAATGGGACCATAAGAGCAAAAAACATAAGTACCTCTTGGCTCCTTCATCTCCTTTGAAGCAGTGTTTACAGACTCTGATTTTGTATAGAGTTTATACCAGTATTTTTCATTTGGGTTGTTAATCACTAATGGATGCTAAAATTAATGTGGTGAATCACATCCAGGATATTTTTTTTAATTGAGAGAATGAAACAAACATCAGAATACATTGAATCTTATAAGGATAAGAATTGTTTCCTGAAATTATCTGGGTATATGGGTGGATGTTGGTATCTGTCTGTATCAGCTCCTGATATAAAATGTTTTTCTGTGGGTCTGGGTCACAAATATTTGAGAAACATTAGCTTAGGGGATAAAGTAGGTTATCTAACTCTGGCAAGTGGTGTCGAACTCCCTGTAACAAACACTCTTTAAGGACCCAGCTTGCACCCCAGGCAAGTGTCCTGAGCTGCTCAAAGCTGCCTGTGGCATCTCTACATAAGGCAAAAAAATGCAAAGTGTTGCATTAGCCTCGAAACAAATAATGTGAAGAAGACACTGCTGACAAGTGTAGATTGCTGCTTTGGGTGCAGTGCACATGTTAACTCACCCTGCTTCCTGCATGTTAAATTTCACCACTGTTCACAGGTTACATTTTTCTTTTCTTCTTGAGGCACAACTTGAGGAAGGCAGGGTTCACTCCCTAAGTAAGTCAGGCATATAGTGCTTCTCTTTTCAAGACTGGAATCTCAACTTTGCTACTCAAATAGGTTATAATTTACAGAGCTGTGTATTCTTACTTACCATACAACATTACCACAGTCTAATACTCTAGAAGTAAACAAAGAAGAAAAAGACCTGAAGCTAATATAAGGTTATATGCCAGTTTTACCTCAAAAAAAAAAAAAAAAGAAAAAGAAAAAAGGCAAAGACTGTCAAGCTTTTTTGGTCATCTCCAGACTGACAGGAAGAGAACAGACTCATGCTCACTGTAGTGTCTGATTTGGTTTGCAGAGGATGTAGAACCTTATCAAACAAGAACAGTTACCTTTCAGCCTTTCTGTGGTCCTTATTTACCTAAGGACACGAACAGCTGCCAGGAACATTGTCTGCACAGATCTGAAGGCATGGCTGAATTTTTGTTGTGTCACAAGACATACTCAGAGTGCATCATTCATACCAGATGAACATACAGCGGTCTCTGCATTTCATTTAGGAAATGCAAGCCCCTGGCTGTCATCATTCTTGGGAGCAAGGCCAATGCCTCCTCTGATGGGAGAAAGCAGAGTCAGTGCCCAGTTTTCCATCCCTTAACAATATTACTTCCTCCAGCTTTCTGGAAGCTCTCCATACAGACTGTGGGAAGACTGACTTCTAAAACATGTTCTGCCACCACGATGCCCTTTAGGCATTCTTGCCTTTATATAACCCTCTCCCCTTGAATGGCCATTAGACTGGCCTAGTGACTTGTTTCTAACCAGTAGAATACAGCAAAAGTGACAGGGTGTCACTTCCACGATGAGGTTAGATTGTGACTTCTGTCTCATTAGCAGACTTTCTGCCTTCTCCACTTGCAAGCTGATGTTATTAAAGAGGCCATGTGGGGATGCCTGGGTGCCTCAGTCAGTTAAACATCTGCCTTCGGCTTAGGTCATGATCTTGGGGTCCTGGGTTCAAGTCTGGTATCAGGTTTCCTGCTCAGCAGGGAGTCTGCTTCTCCCTCTCCTAATACCCCTCCTGCTCACTGGTATGGTCTCTCTCTTTCTCAAGTAAATAAATAAAAATGTTCAAAAAAAAAAAAACACCATGTGGCAAGGAAGTGATACTGTGGGTACAGCAGCCCTGGAGGCACTGAATTCTGCCATTTACACATGCATTTGGAAGCAGATCCTTCTCCAGTCAATCCTTCAGATGAGACCATCCCTGAGACCCATTGCAACCTTGTGAGATTATATGTACTGTGGAAGCTAATAAGTTGGCAGTAGTTTGTTACACAGCAGTTCATAACTAATACATGGATAAAGCCAAAGAATAGAAAAAGAAATGAAATGGCTTGTAAACTACAGGAAGTCCCATGTAAAATTTTGGAAATGCTTCTCCACATGAGATCATTTGTGATACATACGTATGTTTGACAACACAGAAGGGCATCTGGAAGGGAGCATACTGAATTTAATAGTGGTCATATCTGGGGAGGTGAGGGGAGGAGGGAAAGGACATGTAATGAGAAGAGGTGTTCACCTTTTTTTAAGGTTGTAAAACTTTCAAATCATATATATTAATATACAAAGAAGAAAAGAGTAAAGGAGGCCTTGTCTGAAATTTTCTTGGAAGCCCGGAATTTTTCTGAATATTAAGACAGGATTGTTTGTGTTGATCATAAAAAGAGAAACTGGAACACTCAATACAAAATAGTACAACCACCTTAGAAAAGTTTGGCATTTTTTATAAAGTTAAACATATTCACTATACAACAGCAGTCCCACTCTGAGGTGTTTATCCAAGAGAAATGAAAGCCTATGTTCACACAAAAAAACTGCACAAACCTAACCACTGAATGAGGGTGAATCTCATGTAGATTATTTCTCAATAATTTTTAAATTTTTTTTAAATTAAAAACCTATACATAAGTGTTTAGAGCAGCTTTATTTTAAATTGGAAAAAACTAGAAACAGTGCAGATATCTTTCACTGGTAAATGAATAAAACAAACTGGTACAGCCACACGGTGGAATCCTACCCAGCAGTAAAAAGGAATGAACTACTGATACCCACAGGAACATGAGCAATTCTCAGATGCGTCCTGCTAAGTAAAAGGAACCACACTGAAAAGATACAGGATGTGATCCAATTTATATGACTTTTTAGAAAAGGCAAAAAGGCGGGGGTGGTGGTGCTACACGTAAAGAGGATGAATTGTACTGTAAGTTATACCTCAGTACACCTGATTTCAAAATGATTAAAAACAATTGTTTTCTGTTTGTCTTGGTTTAGTTTTGAGGTTTACCACACAACTATTGGTTTTAGATTCCAAGTTATGTAAAGGCTTCTATTTTAAAAGAATGTACAGATTCCCCTTATTGTCAATAATACTTAGGTGTGCTAGGGTCTTTATTTTGGCATTGTCTGATGAAGAAAGACAAATACTGAAGGTTCAAGAATAGACTTGTAAGATCAAAGTATGTTATGAGAAGATTAATGCATTTTTTTTTCTTTTTTAACTCCCCAAAGGTGAGGAAGAAAATGCTTCCCGTTCCTCTGGATGGGCATCCTATCTGCATAGTTGGTCCGGACTTCGATAGATTGATGGAAAAACATTATTTATCAACCAAATAGAATCCATTAGGCAAAAAAAAAAAAAAGAAGAAGAAGAAGAAGTTTCACGTATATTGCTGTCATTCTTTCATCCAAAAGTGTGTGTGTATATATATTCACATCTACGTATATTTGTACATACATATGTCAGATGTATTTAAAAAGTCTCCGCTTGAAGTAAAAGTATGAAGTAAAAGTACAGCAGCCTGAAGTGTTTGATAGCGTCCACAGCCCTTTGACTCTGTGACCTCCCAAGCATGCTGCCAGATGAAAACACCAAGAATGAAGTCACTCCCTCCTTCTGTGGAACCTCAGGGCCTGCCTGTTTCTGGGCAGTACTGTGAATTTCAAAGTTAAATTTTGGTACAGTACCAACTGGAATTTAGGTTTTGAAAATAATGTTACAAGACTATTTATTGCAAGAGCAAACTTGCAGAAAGGTTATTATTATAAATTGTTAAAGAAAATTTAATTAGAATATGAAGGAAAATGCTTTATTCATAAAGTCGACGTGTTTGTTAAGGGATTATAAGGTGAATATGTGCAGTTAATTTTGAGACTAACATTTAGTAACTAAAATGTACTGTTCTTTTTTTCTCTAAAATATATTATCTCAAAACTCGTTATGTTTTCAGAAGCCCGAGAGTTGGCTGGTGTGACACAGAACATGAACATAGGGGACCAGCTCATTACCTTGGAGTGATTTCATGATGTCTCTCCAGGCTCTTAAGAGAGTTTATCTACTTTCAAGCCATGAATCTGTTTTGAGAATTCTTTTCATCTCCCCCAATAAAAACTTCTTAGAACATTGACTGTGTCATTCAGCATTGTATCTAATATGAGAGTGGTGCTTCCCATGGTTCAGACATGCCGTTCCATATGCTCTCCAGCCCAAGGAACTTCAGGAAGACACCTTAGAGTCAGTGTCACATTTTCACAGGTCTTGTAGTGTTACCTGCCTTTGATGCCTCTGAGTATATTTTATTCACAAGATCAAAATTGTGTTCTTAAATCGTAAATTTGAGAATTCTATTTTTAATATTCATTTGCTAAAAAATCACCACACAGTATGCTATGTAAGGTTCCCTTAAGCCTTTCAATTTATACTCTGATTTTCATTCTCAGCTGGTGAACTGACTTTGTACTTTGGTTACTCAGAACGTTCGTTTCGTTTCTGGTTTAATTTAACTGAAACTTGCTGCTGACATGTTGAGTTTGCTCTTTACAAAATATCTCCTATATCTCTGTCTTTCCTTCTGTTGTAGAAGAACAGACCTAACTAGTGAATGTATTAATGAAAATGCATCCATTTCAGAGCTAGCTTTAAAAGTTTAGGTTTTTTACTTTATAAACTGTGAATATGCATATGCCAGCAGCATACAATGTAACTGTAATGGTATTTAAATAAATTTCACTGTAAGTCTAGGCCTTCTTGAAGCCTGTATAAACTTGTTTTGAAATATAGTCTCTACTTACAAATGTAATAACAAAAATACCTTTTGCATGATTAAAAAATTACTTTGATTACAAAGTGATATTCTTTCATGGTTTCAGCAAGAAGAAATGTAATGAATATTTTAATATTTCTATTAAATATGTTTAACTGCATATTATATTTTTATGCCTACTCTTTTACTGTTCACACTGTCTCTCTGGAGTTTTTGAGTTAGTCTATGAATTGGCATTATACATGCTGCTTACTACTGTCTTTAGTCAGTTGGGACCTAGAGTATCAGGTATTTGAGAGAACACAGATTGACCTTTTGGTATGTGATGTGTAGATCATGGTGACTTTCGTGTCTGACATCTACCTTCCAGCTGGAAGTGGGAGCCACACTTAGCCTTTCTTTGGGCACCTCGCAAGTTCCACCTCACCTGTGATGTAAAGCATCTCTGGTATATGGTGAGCTTTGCTTATGCTCCAAACAGTGTATGATCAAGAATTATATTCCTTTAAACAAACTTTGAGAATTACATTCCTTTAAACAAACTTTGGGAGAAGTGTAACTGAGCAGCTTACTAGCAAAGCCAAACCTTGCTAAAGGCAAGCAGTATTTTTTGTTCTTTTAAACCCCACAGTAGCTGGTGATGTCACTGGAAATTAATAGTATTGAGGAGTGTGCAATTTCCAATAAAGATACAATTTGGTGAATGTGAATAGCGTGACACCCAAAAAAGGATTCGTACCATATGATTAAGTTGGAATGTAGTCACAACTTGGCCTAAGACTGTTCTATTTTGATTTGGTATCTGAAAATCAGCTATTTCAAAATAAATGCACACTAAAAAAACCAGATACAATTTTGCAGGTGACTTTGAGCTCGTTTTTACCCATGAGTGTTAAAAAGCATATGGTTATTTACATATAAGTTATATACAGAAGAAAAATATTTCCCCCCGCATTCAAAATGTGATTACATGGGAGGAAAATCAAGTTGTAGCCTTCAAATTGTTACTTTCAAAAAAAAAAAATAGGTGCATGTGACTAGAACATTGAATATGGTGAATAAATATTTCACTTTCAATAATGTAGGTGACAACTCCAGCATCCCTTCAGGGTGGGCTCGCTCAGAACCCCCATAGTGGCTACCTCACCAGATATCTGCCTAGAATTGAAAATGACAACAATCCTCTCCACCCCTGACTTTTCCTGGGAACTTTTGCCATGCCCAGGGACAGACAGAATCAACTGAACCAGGCACAGAGCCCTAACCCAAGCCAAATAGATAAGATTCAAGAATGTGGATTTGGGACCACAGAGGCAGGTTCACATCTCTGTGTAACTGGAATTGTGGTATGAAAAGACAGGAACTCTGGAATGCCCGGGAGGAGCAGAGAAACCCCACCTAGAAAGCACAAAGTAGGTTAAGCTGTCATGCAGAGGTAACACATACAGGGTGAGAATGCTGGGGTCTTCAATTCTGCTTCTAACACCTGAGACAGGTACAGTGGGCTCCAGACTATGTCCCTGAATCCTCAGTAAACTTCCACATGTGCTTTGAGAGTGACTGTCAGGTGTCTGGAACATAGTGCAGTGGTGAGAGAAGAAACTCTACACTGACGCCTAGACAGAATGTCTGCTTCACCGCTGCCTGACTTGGGCTGTGCTCCTGACTGTTTGAGCTCCCATCTCGTTCTCCAATAGGTAGACACCATCACCCCAGCACAGTGGGCACTCGAATGATAATTCCCCCTTTTCAGTGTTAGCTTCCTACTTCCGCAGCCTGCAACAAGGTTTACCAGGTCACATTTCTTTTTGTCCCCTTTTTGTCCTTCAGTGCACAGCACATAGCACTAACTAAATGTGTTTAATGAGTAAGTGATTTTAATAATCAGCAAGTAAATGTAACATTTACCTGCACATGCCCCTAATAATCACCTCTTATTTTTTAAAACTTTACAATCTGCCCCAAGCTAGGACTTAAATCCAGATTTCATGGAACATGATCAGCTGGTTAATGAAAATACACAATTAAAAATGTAGCATGAACTCTTCAAACTAAAGTTCAAAAAATTATAAGGAAGTGAACAAAAAAGCAACTATAAAAAAGAGAAAAAGATTCTAATCTAGGAAGCTCAGGATTTAAAAGGAGTCTCTGGTCTCTGAAAATAAGAAAATAGGAAGAAATTTTCCAAAAAATATTGCAAGAAAAGTTTACAAAACTAAAAGACAGGGGTCTAAAATAGAAGGCTTATCAGAGGTCCAATATAAAAAGGCATAGTGATACAAATTTGTAGAACAGAAAGCGCTCCTAAAAAGGTTCCAATGACGGGGCACCTGGGTTGTGCAGTCAGTTGAGCATCCCGACTCTTGGGTTTGGCTCAGATTGCTATCTCAGGGTCATGAGATCGAGCCCCACATCAAGCTCTGTGCTCAGCATGAAAGTCCGCTAAAGTTTCTCACTCTCCCTCTGCCCTTCTCCCCCAAATAAATAAAAAAATCTTTTTAAAAAAAATTTTCCAGTGAGAGATGGTGACTACACTTACAGTGGTGAGCATTGTGTAATGTGTAGAAATGTTGAATCACTATTTTGCATACCTGAAACTAATATACCACTTTATGTCAACTATAATTTAAAAAAATAAGAGAAAATACATTTAAAGTACTGTACTGCATTTAAAAAATCCACTTGTAAATTGACCCATGCAGTTCAAACCCAGAAATAAAAGAGAGAGAGAGGGAGAGAGAGAGAATCTCTTTCTGCATGCAGTTAAATGGTATGCATGGAGAGAAATTTATATTATTTAATATTTACCTTCTCATGTAATAATTGTTAAATGTTAAAACAAAATTGAGAAATTAAAAGAAAAATATTTCCAAAGAGAAAAAAGCAAGTTACATACACAGAAAAGGAAGGAAAAATGCGTCAGACCTCTCCAACAGCAGCATGGTACACCAGGAGACCTTGGAGAAATTTCTTCAAAAGTCTGAGTCAAAATTATTTGCAACCTGAAATTCTACAAACAAAAACTTTCAATTAAGTGGAAGAGAATAGACTTTTTCAGATCCTTAAGAATTAGGGGGGGGGAAATGACCTCCCATGCAGACTTTCCTGTTGAGAGAATATGCTCCAGAAGGCTGAGAGAGAACAGAAGTAAAAAAAAGAAGCATCCAGGAAAGGAGATTGATCACAGGAGAGTGCTAAAGAGTGATCCCAGGATGCCTGCTATGCTGCATGCCTGGAACTTGAAGAGGAAGAACCAGGAAATAAAGCTCCAAAGGGGGATTCTCCAAGAAGAAAAAAAAAATGGAACTAGTGGGTTATTTGATGTAGCTGAAGGGTAAAATTTTATTAAAAGATATTGGAAGTGGAAATGTGAACACTGACAAAATATTTTATACTAAGGAAATACGTTTAATTTGTTTAATTTTGATAATGTATTTCTGTTTAAAAAGAATTACTTTTAAAACATGCTGAAGGAGGAAAAAGATGGTGGAGGAGAAGGGGACCCTTTTTCAGCTGGTCCCCTGAATAGAGCTGGATATCTACCAGACCATCCTGAACACCCATGAAATCAGCCTGAGAGGTAGGAAGATACATCTGGATATCTACAGATGAACATCTCCGGGACTGAGTACTGAGGTACTTAGCAGGGAGCCGCCAATCTGCACACAGATATCGGAAGATAAACGGAAGGGGGAGGGAGCTGCCGCGCTCGGGCGCCGGGAAGCAGTAGCCACCTGCACTGGGGAGTGGGCCGGATTCACGGACTGGTAGCTGCTGAGAAACCAGACTGAAACCGGGATGTCAGGAGCGTGCGTGGGAACTGGGGAAGTTGGTGATGTTAGAAGCACAAAGGGCAGAGACACGCCAGCTGTGGGATCGAGGGCTGGGAGATCAGCTGTGGGGCATGCAACACAGGATGCTGTGGGGTTTTTAGCAGCACCGACAGAAACAGAGTTAGAGTGGCCAGGAGAGCTCAGTGGAGAGCGGACTGCGATCTCTCTGTTCTGAGACAGAGGTTTATATACAGCCACTGCTGCTCTTACTCTCAGAAGAGTCACAGAAAGCCTCCAGGGAAAGCCCCCAGAGAAAAAAAGCCAGGAAAAACCGGTTTGCACTGTGCCCACACGCACCCCTCCCCCAGGGACAGGACAACTCTACCCAAACAGGGCTGCCTGAGTATCAGCGTGGCAGGCCCCTGCCCCAGAAGGCAGGCTGAAAATTAAGAAGCCCACATCCCTGAGGTCCCTATAAAACAAGTGCACCTTGCTTGGGTCCTGGTCAATGATTTGGGCTCTGTACATCCCCACAACCACTCCTCATCAGAATGACAAGGAGGAGGAACCCCCAACAAAGGAAAGAAACAGAGACTGTGGCCTCTGCCAGAGAACTAATGGATATGGATATAACCAAATTGTCAGAAATGGAGTTCAGAGTAACAATGGTCAAGATGATGTGCAGGCTTGAAAAAAACATTAATGAAAAAATTAACAAGAATATAGAATCTCTAAGGGTGGAAATGAGAGTGAATCCGGCAGAAATTAAGAATGCTATGTATCAAATGCTATCTAAACTGGATGCTCTGATGGCCAGGGTAAAGGAGGCAGAAGAACAAATTAGTGAGTTGGAAGATGAGATGATAGAAAAGAAGGAAAAAGTGGGAACTCGGCTTTAAAAACTCCAATTTCAAGAATGTAGAATACAGGAGATTATGGACTCAATGAAACGTTCCAATGCCAGAATCATCAGCATCCCTGAGGGGGTGGAGAAAGAGAGAGGTCTAGAAGAGATATTTGAACAAATTGTAGCTGAGAACTTCCCTAATCTGGTGAAGGAAACAAACACTTGTGTCCGAGAGGCAGAAAGGACCCCTCCCAAGACCAATGAGAACAGACCAACACCATGTCACATAATAGTACAATTTGCAGATCTTAGATACAAGGATAAAATCTTGAAAGCGGCCAGGGGAAGAGAATCCTCACCTACAGAGGGAGGAACATGAGAATAACGTCAGACCTGTCTAAAGAGACCTGGCAAGCCAGAAAAATCTGGCAAGACATATTCAGAGCACTAAGTGAGAAGAACATGCAGCCAAGGCTCCTTTATCCACCAAGGCTGTCATTCAGAATGGATGAAGAGATAAGGACCTTCCAGGATCAGCAGAAACTGAAAGAATATGTGACCTCCAAGCCAGCCCTACAAGAAATATTAAGGAGGGTTCTATAAAAGTTAAAAGGCCCCAAGAGTGATACAGAAGAGAAATTTACAGTCTATAGAAACAAAAACTTCACAGGCAACATGACATCATTAAAATCATATCTCTCAATAATCACTCTCAATGTGAATGGCCTAAATGCTCCCATTAAAATGCCACATGGTTGCAGATAGGATAAAAAGACATGACCCATCCATATGCTGTCTACAAGAGACTCATTTTGAACCTAAAGATACATCCAGACTGAAAGTGATGGGATGGAATACCATCTTTCATGCCAATGGACCTGAAAAGAAAGCTGGGGTAGCAATTCTCATATCAGACAGATTAGATTTTAAGCTAAAGACTGTAGTTAGAGATACAGAAGGACACTATATTATTCTTGAAGGGTGTATCCAACAAGAGGATATAACCATTATAAATATCTATGCCCCCAACAGGGGAGCAGCTAGATACACAAGCCAACTCTTAACCAGACTAAAGAGACATATAGATAATAATAATAGTAGGGGACCTCAACACTCCACTCTCAGCAATAGACAGATCACCTAAGCAGAAAATCAACGAAGAAACAAGAGCTTTGAATGACATACTGGACCAGATGGACCTCATACATATATACAGAACACTACACCCCAGAACAACAGAATACTCTTTCTTCTCGAATGCACATGGAACTTTCTCCAGAATAGACCATATACTGGGTCACAAAACAGGTCTCAACTGATAGCGAAAGACTGAGATTATTCCCTGCATTTGCTCAGACTACAGTGCATTGAAACTGGAACTCAATCACAAGGAAAAATTTGAAAGAAACTCAAACACTTGGAAACTAAGAACCATCCTGCTTAAGAATGATTGGGTAAACCAGGGAATTAAAGAGGAATTTAAGCAATTTATGGAAACCAATGAGAACAAAAACACATCAGTCCAAAACCTATGGGACACTGCAAAGTAGGTCCTAAGGGGAAAATACATAGCCATCCAAGCCTCACTCAAAGGAAGGAAAAATCTAAAATGCAGTCTTTATATTCTCACCTCAAGAAGCAGGAGATGGAACCAAAGAACAGGCCTAACCTATGCACGAGAAGGCAGTTGATCAAGATTAGAGCAGAGATCAATGAATTAGAAACCAGGAGCACAGCAGAACAGATCAACAAAACTAGAAGCTGGTTCTTTGAAAGAATAAATGAGATTGATTAGCCACTGCCGTATGCACCCCAATTTTCATAGCAGCATTGTCCACAATAACTAAATCGTGGAAGAAACCGAGATGCCCTTCAACAGATGACTGGATTAAGAAGTTGTGGTCCATATTTACAATGGAATATTACTCAGCTATCAGAAAGAACGATTTCTCAACATTTGCTGCAACATGGACAGCACTGGAGGAGATAATGCTAAGTGAAATAAGTCAAGCAGAGAAAGACAATTATCATACGATTTCTCTCATCTATGGAACATAAGAACTAGGAAGATCGGTAGGGGAAGAAAGGGATAAAGAAAAGGTGGTTAATCAGAAGGGGGAATGAAGCATGAGAGACTATGGACTCTGGGAAACAAACTGAGGGCTTCAGAGGGGAGGGGGATGAGGGAATGGGATAGGCTGGTGATGGGTAGTAAGGAGGGCACGTATTGCATGGTGCACTGGGCGTTATACGCAAATAATGAATCATCAAACTTTACGTCAAAAACAGGGATGTATTGTATGGTGACTAACATAATATAACNGCTGGTGATGGGTAGTAAGGAGGGCACGTATTGCATGGTGCACTGGGTGTTATACGCAAATAATGAATCATCTAACTTTACGTCAAAAACAGGGATGTATTGTATGGTGACTAACATAATATAACAAAAAAAAAAAACATTAGGGGCGCCTGGGTGGCATGGCAGTTAAGCGTCTGCCTTCAGCTCAGGGCGTGATCCCAGCGTTATGGGATCGAGCCCCACATCAGGCTCCTCCCCTTTGAGCCTGCTTCTTCCTCTCCCACTCCCCCTGCTTGTGTTCCCTCTCTCGCTGGCTGTCTCTATCTCTGTCAA